>NC_082726.1:66117807-66438640 GCF_030144855.1 Hypanus sabinus | reverse complement strand
GAGCAACTGGTTCAGCCATGGGTGGACCTTTCGTTGTCGGTTCTTCCACACCCACTGACTCAGCCTCCATTTGCATTTTGTTTCTTGGATACCTTGAGTTCCTCCACAGCTGAAAACCTTTCTCCTCAACCCCATTTTCTACCATGCCACCACTGCCCTCTTCAGATCTAACCATCTGAGGACTACCACCCTGATACTGGTTTCCTTTGACAGTGTGGAGATTTTCTTCAGCCACAGGTACATGGGGTTCTATGTCTCTATTACAGGGTGAACGACTGACTGGATGCTGCATCTCAGTTTCTTTGACTTTGTTAAGAGACTTTGCCTGCACTAATGAAGGAGCTTGTTTCTCAGCGATGGTACCTTCGTCAGAAGCTTTCAGGTGGACATTGGGGTTCTGTGTTTGAATGGAAGCATCCTCTTTAAACAGAGACTTGCTGTGATCCTGCCAGGATTTGAATGCACTGCATTCACTGTGAAGGAAACTGTTCTTTGTATCCAACTTCTTCAGCCTGCTGACTTTTTCAGACAGGGCTTTATCCAATTTTTTATTGGAGTCGTGAAGAGTCTTGAAGTCAGTAGGTTTTCGATATTGGGAGGATTTCAGATATCCTAAAGTATTGGTTTTGCTGCCTTTCTCTTGAGCAACATGTTTTTTAGTTACCCAATAATTCTCCTGACAAGCAGCAGAAAAGCTGGATTTCTCTCTGTGCAAGCTGATGATGGCTGACGGGTCGAACTGCGCAATGTCTTTAATGGCGTCTTCCCCAGGTGGCTCAAAGTGTGAAGATGGCTTTGCATTGACCCCAACAGTCCCAGTGAAATTTCTGTCACATTGATGAAAAGCTCCAACTTTTGATTTCTGCTGGTTTTTCTCATTAGCTTCAATTAGGAAGCCATTTCCCATGCCAGCTTTCTCTTCTCCAACAGAATATTGTCCTGTTGATTCTTGGAATGTCTCTGGCAACTCTTTTGCCTGATTCTTGGTGACTTTAGGTGACACATTACAGTTTTTCAGTTTGCCTCCAGAATACTTTTTCCCTTCTGGGGCTGGAGCAGCATGATTCACACCGACAGCCAGTGGTGATCTGTGCACCTCAAACTCATTGCACGAGCCTTCTTCTACAACACACAAGCTCTTGAAAGCACGTTCCGTAAGACTACTTACTTCTCTATCTGCTTCGTCCAAAATGCTCCCAGCACTTGACGTATCACTAAAACCATCCACAGGTTTAGAATGTGCCTGCATGATTCTCCTTTTAGCTGAACCTCTATTATTAAGTGAGTCCATGGCTCAGATCTGTTCCCCACAGTCTGTTTCGTTGAGGAGGTTCTCTGCGCTTCTACGATACTTTGCTTGGTACTCAAGAATTCTGAAGCTTCTTCATCCTTCATCCATTCAGATACCAGGTCATGAAACAAGGATTTCTTTCCTGTGTAATAAAAACAATGCTTTAGTTTAAAGGTTTATCATATTGATATCTGTACCATAATATCATGTCTGCACACTTTTGTTTTGATACCCTTGAATGGAAAAGCCTACAAACAGAAATGGATTCAGCCCAGTGTAGCAAGGGTAAAGCGCTCTCCACTATGGAATGCATCTATAAAGAGCGCTGTCACAAGAAAGCATCAGGGACCCCCCACCATCCTGGCCATACTCTATTCAGGAAGGAGGTTCAGGAGCAGTTATTACCCCTCAACCATGAGGCTTCTGAACCAGAGTGAACACTGAACTGACCCCAGAACCCATAGACTCACTTTCAAGGACCCTACAATCCATGCTCTCAATATTTATTTAATTATGTACGTATTTATTTATTTTTCTTTTTGCATTTGGACTCTTGTCTTTTGCACGTTGTTTATCAATCTTTGAGTGTAGTTTTTCATTGATTTTATTGTGTTAGCTTGTATCTACTGTGAATACCTTCAGGAAAATGAATCTCAGGGCAGTATATGGTGATAGTAAATTTACTTTGAACTTGGAAATGGGGCAAAGGGAGAGTGCAGAGCTTTACAAAATAATAGTAAATTGGTAAAATGATAAGTAACAAACACAAAATGTTGGAGGAACCCAGCAGGTCAGGCAGCAAATCTGGAGAGGAATAAGGAGTCAACATTTGGGCTGAACTCTTTATCAGTCTGAAATGGCCTTGCAGTGACTGAAAGTGACTTTCCCCTCACCTGGTCTCACCTATCACCTGCCAGATTGCAGCTTTTCCCTTCCCCTCACCGTCTGGCTTCTGTCCTCTTTCCTTCCAGAACAGAGGTGAAGATGAATTTCTTTAGCCAGAGGAAAGCAAATCTGTGAAATTCAATACTGTAGATGGCTGTGTATATTTAAAGTGGAGGTTGATAAGTTCTTGATTAGTCAAAGCATCAGAGGTTACACTGGGAAGGTAGAGGAATGGATTTGTGAGGGATAATCTGTTTAAGTTTATTATCATTTGGCTATACATATATACAACCAAATGAAATATTGTTTCTCCAGACCATGATGACCAGCTCAAAACATGTATCACGCATAGCATAAAAAACAAAATATTATCATAAGTATGTCAATAAAATATAATTCAAAATGCATATGGTGCACAGCACAGTTAACAAGTAAGCAGTTCACTGTTCCAGTGACAAGACATTAGTGGTGGTGCAGTAGTCAATCTACCATAATGGAACAGACTCATTTGTCCGAATGGCTTAATTCTGCTCCCATGTTTTATGGTCTTCTGGTCTTATTTTCCAGCTTCGCGCCCCATCTTGCTCACTCCCACAGATCACCATTTGAGGTATGTCTCCCACCTGCCTTGATCGCCATGGAATGAGCATTTTGGCTGCTCAAACAAATAAAAGTAGTGTCAAACCTTCTATTCATCTTGGTATTATATCTTTATGGTCCATTTCCTAACTTCAAACATGTTACCTTCCTTAACCTTCTCTGAATTGAGAAACTTGGAGGACAGCAATAGGTGGAGTGTTGTGCATACTGGTCAGCACAACGCTTTACAGCAGGCGACTCGGGTTCAATTCCCATTTACTGCTTGCTTGTAAGGAGTCTATCCATTCTCCCATTTCCTTCGGGTGCTCAGCTTTCCTCCCAGATCACAAAAAATGCATCAGTTGGTAGGCTAACTGGTCATTGTAAATTATCCTGTGATCAGGCTAGCATTAAATTGGGGGATTGCTGGGTAGTGTGTTTCGAAGGGCAGTAAGGGCCTACTCCGTTCTGAATCCCAATAAGTAAACACTTCATTAGGAGCTTGAAGAGATTTGGTACATCAACAAATACACTCAAAAACTTCTATAGATGTACCGTGGAGAGCATTCAGACAGGCTGCATCACTGTCTAGTATGGGGGGCGGGGGCAGGTACTGCACAGAACTGAAAGAAGCTGCAGAGGATCATAAATTTAGTCAGCTCCATCTTTTAGCCTACAATGTACCCAGGAGTTCTTCAAGGAGCGGTGTCTCAGAAAGGTAGCGTCCATTATTAAGGATCTCCAGCACCCAGGACATGCCCTTTTCTCACTGTTACCATCAGGTAGGAGGTACAGAAGTCTGAAGGCACACACTCAGCGATTCAGGAACAGATTCTTCCCCTCTGCCATCCAATTCCTAAATGGAGATTGAACTCTTGGACACTACCTCACTTTTTTAAGATATAGTATTTCTGGTTTTTTTTGCACAATTTTTAATCTATTCGATATACGTATACTGTAATTGATTTAGTTATTTATTATTTTTTTCTTCTAGATTATGTTTTGCATTGAACTGCTGCTGCTAAGTTAACAAATTTCATGTCACATCCCAGTGATAATAAACCTGATTCTGATTCTGAAATAAGTAAGTAAGTAAATAAATAAACAATTAAACAAAGTGGGTGAATAAATAAATGTGGTAAAATATGTTGTGAAAGACAAGAACATGTCTCAATATTGAAGAACTTCTTAGCTTCAAAAGCCTGCCTACTCACTTCAGTTTTCAGTACTATAGTCACATTGGCAGAAGTGTAACTGTGAACAGAATAGAATTAAAGAATTGCTAAAGCTTGATCATTCAGTTGGGGAAGTCAATGTATATAGCAATCTTAAAATGTTTAATAATTTTAAAGGGGCATTGACATATTTTTCTATCATTTTGCTTTCCTGTGTTTATCTCTTATGCAATACATTTTTGACTTTATGTGGTCTGATAACTGTGATCAGAAACATTAATGATTATAATTCAAAGTTTGTTTTTAATCCCACAGACCTTGAACTAAGTAACAGTAAAGATGTTTAATTTTTATTTATGCTTGTATGCAATAATCCATCCTCTGTTCTCTTATTTAATTAATGAGCAGGCAGATATGTGGGAAGGAGAGTATTCAATCTACAGTATGTTTACTTTAGAAATCAATTCACATTCAGTTAATCACACACAAAAACCCCACGAAGTTCATTGTAGTGTCTGGAAATTATTTCCTTGAACTTAACATAAATTTTATCTTAAATTTGGGATCAGAATAACTGGTCTCATAGAAATCTAACTTTTGATAAAGTATTGGTTAACTTCTTCTTCAATGGACACAGGAGACAGAGATGGTGACATTAATCACAGGGGGTTCTGCAGATGCTGGAAATCCAGAGAAACACACAGAAAATGCTGGAGGAACTCAGCAGGTCAAGCAGCATCTATGGAAATTGTCGATGTTTCGGACCGAGTCCTTTCTTCAGGGCCGAAATGGAAGGGTGAAGATGCCAGAATGAAAAGGTGGGGCAAGGGGAAGGAGGATAGCTAGAAGGTGATGGGTGAAGCCAGGTGGGTGGGAAAGGTAAAGGGCTGGGGAAGGAGTCTGATAGGAGAATAGAGTGGACCATAGGAGAAAGCAACCCAGAGGAGGTGATAAGCAGGAAAGGAGAATAGGTGGGGAATAGAAGAAGAGAGAAGGGGATAAAGAAAGAGGAGATGGCCAGAGTAGGAGATAGAAAAAGAGGGAAGAGGATAAAGGATCTCGGCCCAGAACGTTGGCTCTTTATTCCTCTTCATAGACGCTGCCTGACTTGCTGAGTACCTTCAGCATTTTCTGTGTGTTGCTCAATGTTTAAAATTATTTGGAAGTTTATGTAATATAGAAAATAGAAACATAGAAAACCTACAGCACAATACAGACCTTTCGGCCCACAACGCTGTGCCGAACATGTCCTTACCTTAGAACTACCTAGGCTTACCCATAGCCGTCTATTTTTCTAAGCTCCATGTACCTATCCAAGAGTCTCTTAAAAGACCCTGACCCACTGTCATCAGACTATCCACTGACATCTTCTACAAACCCACTGACTCCCATAACTATCTTGACTATACCTCTTCCCACCCTGCCCAATGCAAAAATGCCATTCCCTATTCCCAGTTCCTCCATCTCCGTCACATCTGCTCCCAGGATGAGGCTTTCCGTTCTAGGACCTCTCGAATGTCCACTTTCTTTCAGGATCGTGGTTTCCCTTCTGGCGTCATCAAAGATGCCCTCACCTGCATCTCCTCCACTTCCTGCACTTCAGCCCTTAACCCATCCTCCCGTCACCGCATCAGGGACAGGGTCCCCCTTGTCCTCACCTACCACCCCACCAGCCTCCGGATCCAACACATTATCCTCCGCAACTTCCGCCACCTTCAACAGGACCCCACCACCAAGCACATCTTTCCCTCCCTGCCCCTCTCTGCTTTTCGCAGGGATCGTTCCCTCCGTGACTACCTGGTCCACACGTCCCTCCCCACAGAACTCCCACCCGGCACTTATCCCTGCAAGCGCAAATGCTACACCTGTCCCCACCCCCCCCCCCCTTACCACCATTCCGGGCCCCAGACAGTCCTTCCAGGTGAGGCAACATTTCACCTGCGAGTCTGCTGGAGTCGTCTATTGCATCCAGTGCTCCCCATGCGGTCTCCTCTACATCAGCGAGACCCGACGCAGATTGGGAGACCGCTTCATTGAGCACCTACGCTTCGTCCGTCACAATAGACAGGACCTCCCGGTTGCCACCCACCTCAACTCTGCCTCTCATTCCCATATAGATATGTCCATACATGGCCTCCTCTACTGCCATGATGAGGCCAAACTCAGGTTGGAGGAGCAACACCTCATATACCGTCTGGGTAGCCTCCAGCCTGGTGGTATGAACATTGAATTCTCCAATTTCTGGTAATTCCCTCCCCCTCCCCCTATCCCAGGTCCCTCTCTGCCTCTCTCCCCTTTCAACTTTCTGCTTCTTTATCTCTACAGTTCTTTCATGCTTATGCCCTCCCCCTCCCCCTTTATCTTTCCTCTGATTGGTTTTCCACCTGGCGCCTCTACGCCCTACCCCCTCCCCTATTTCTATTACTGGGCTTCGGTCCTCTCTTCCACCACCCACACCCCCCCACTTTCCTGGTGAAGGGTCTTGGCCCAAAACGTTGGCTACTCTTTTCTTATGGATGCTGCCTGACCTGCTGAGTTCTTCCAGCGTTGTGTTCGTCTTCTTTGATCCACAGCATCTGCAGTTGTACTTTTGTGTCTTAAAAAGACCCTATCGTATCCACCTCCACCACTGTCACTGTCAGCCCATTCCATGCACTCACCACTCTCTGTGTAAAAAACTTACCCCTGACATCTCCTCTGTACCTACTTCCAAGCACTTTAAAACTTAGGCCCTCACCCCATCTTCCCATCACCACACCAGGGACCGTGTTCCCCTTGTCCTCACCTACCACCCCACCAGTCTCCAGATCCAGCACATTATCCTCTGCAACTTCCGCCACCTTCAACAGGACCCCACCTCTAAAGACATCTTTCCCTGTCAACCCCTCTCTGCTTTTCACAGGGATCGTTCCCTCCGCGACTGCCTGATCCACACGTCCCTCCCCATAGATCTCCCACCCGGTACTTATCCCTGCAAGTGTAAGTGCTACACCTGTCCCTACACCTCCCCTCTTACCACTATTCAGGGTCCCAAACAGTCCTTCCAGGTGAGGCAACACTTCACTTCTGAGTCTGTTGGGGTCATCTATTGCATCCGGTGCTCCTGGTGCGGCCTCCACTACATCGGCAAGACCTGACGCAGATTGGGGGACTGCTTCGTCGAGCACCTACGCTCCGTCCGTCACAATAAACAGGATCTCCTGGTTGCCACCCACTTCAACTCTGCTTCAAATTCCCATTCGGATATGTCCATACATGGCCTCCTCTACTGCCATGATGAGGCCAAACTCAGGTTGGAGGAGCAACACTTTATATACTGTCTGGGTAGTCTCCAGCCCCTTGGTATGAACATCGAATTCTCCAACTTCCAGTAATTCCCTCCCTCTCCCTTCCCCTATCATACTTCCACTCTGCCTCCTCTTCTAGCTGCCTATCACCTCTCTCATGATTCTGCCTTCTTCTACTACCCATAGTGCTTTCCCCTTACATTCCTTCTTCACCTCTCTGGCCTATCCCCTCCCTGCTTCCCCTCCCCCACCCCTTGATCTTTCCTCTGATTGGTTTTTCACCTTCACCTTCCCCCTCTCCCCACCTTCTTTATAGGGCCCCTGCCCCTCCTTCTTCAGTCCTGACAAAGGGTCTCGGCCCGAAACGTTGACTGCTCCTTTCAACGGATGCTGCCCGACCTGCTGAGATCATCCAGCTTGTTTGTACGTGTTGACTTTAAAACTGTGCCCTCTCATGCTATCCATTTCAGCCCTGGGAAAAAGCCTCTGACTGATCACACTATCAATGCCTCTCTATCTTGTATACACCCCAGCATATCCAATACTATGCAATACTAGAATATAGAAGGTAATATGTTAAATTTATTGCTTAGCTTCTTTCTGCGTTGTCTTCCCCAGCACCTCACTCTGCTGCTACAACCCAGAGACGTGTTTTTAATTGGCCACAGTAACTTTTGCCCACCACTTTAGGAGAGGATTATTGGGAATTAACAAGATAGAAAGGAACTCTCATACTTGAAGGGCTGATTGGTCACCTCCTAAGTAGTGTTTGGTACTCCGGATTTCCAGCATCAGCAGAATTGTACAGTACAGTCCTCCTTTGCCTTCCCTTCGAGAACAGGGCTCCTTACTGGAAGAGCCGAGTATTGGGGAACAGCTTGTTCCATATCCAGGATGCTCTGCCAATTGCTAGGGTGTAGCCTAACAGATACTGGTCACCCACCTCTACCTGTGGAGAACCTTTGCAACAAATGGTGCTTTTTTCTCAAGGTGAGGGAAAGGTAGGAGAGACATTTGCTCCATCCGCAATGGCAGCCAATCGTTTAAATTCCACCGCTCATTGCTACTCAGATATGTCGGTCCATGGCCCCTCTACTGCCACAATGAGACCACGCTCAGAATGGAGAACCAAAACCTCTTATTCCATTGTGTATCTTCAACCTGAGAGCATTGAATTCTATAACTTCCAGTAATTTCTCCCCCTGCTCTTTTTTTCCACTCTCCATTCTGACTGTCCTCTTACCCCTTCTCTTCTCCTCACCTATCACCTCCCTTTGGTGCCCACCCCTTGCCTTTCTCACATGGTCCACTCTCTCCTCCTATCAGATTCCTTCTTCTTCAGCCTTTCAACAATTTCCCCCTATCATCTTCTATCTTCTCACTTCATTCCTCCTTCCCACCCACCCACCCTCCCCCTCACCTGGACTCATTTATCACCTACCAGTTTGTATTCCTCCTCCTCCTCCCCCACCTTCTTCCCCCTTTCTTTCCAGTCCCAATGAAGACTCTCGGCTGAACTGACAGACAGACAGACAGACAGACGTACTTTATTGATCCCGAGGGAAACCGGTTTTTGGTACAGCTGCCCAACCAAGAATAGTGTAGAAATATAGCAATATAAAACCATAAATAATTAAATAATGATAAGTTAATTATTCCAAGTGGAAATAAGTCCAGGACCAGCCTATTGGCTCAGGGTGTCTGACACTCTGAGGGAGGAGTTGTAAAGTTTGATGGCCACAGGCAGGAATGACTTCCTGTGACGCTCAGTGTTACATCTCGGTGGAATGAGTCTCTGGCTGAACGTACTCCTGTGCCTAACCAGTACATTATGGAGTGGATGGGAGTCATTGTCCAAGATGGCATGCAACTTGGACAGCATCCTCTTTTCAGTTGACTCTTTATTCCTCTTCATAGATGCTACCTGATCTGCTGTGTGTTACTCTGGATTTCCAGCATCTGGAGAATCTCTTGCGGGGATGGGAAACCTGTTGGACTCCACCCATATTGCAGTACTGTATTTACAGGCATACATGTTCTACCACAAGTTCTTCGATATATTGACTGTACCTAACTGTGATCGCAGCGCCAGATTGATGGTGCTCACCTCTACCCAAACAGCAGAAAGACTACCACTGGATGATATAACTCAGAACAAAGTGCTCCCTTTTGGGATGCAGCACAGAATAAGCTCTTCTGACCTAGTGAGTCGCACTGCCAGCAATCCACCTATTTAACCCTAGCCTAATCACAGGACAATTTACGTTGACCAACTAACCTACTAACCAATACACCTTTGGACAGTGGGAGGAAAGTGGAGCACCAGGATGAAACCTATGCGTACACAGGGAGGACGTACAAACTCCTTACAGATGGCTTTGGATTGAACTCTGAACTCTGACACCCTGCGCTGTAATAGTGCCATGCTAACTGTTACACTATTGTAATATCCCTGGTGTAATGACTTACAGAACCTCTGTAATTGTAATCTGAACTGTGACTGAATATATTTAAATTATTCATAAAGACTATAAAGTTAATTAACGAACAAAATGCCTAATGGTGTTTATTACCACCAGTTAGGATAATGTAATCTTCAGGATGTATTAAGGGATTTTGTTTGTTGGACTTATTAGCCTACAGAGGTTTGTAGACTCAGCCAGCGACATCATGGGCATAACACACCCACCATCGAGCGCAGCTGTAACCAAAGACCCTCATCATCTGGGATATGCCCTCTTCTCATTACCACCATCATGGAAGAGGTACAGGAGTTTGAAGACCCATAATTGATTCATGAACAGCTCTTTCCCCTCTGTCATCAGATTTCTGAATGAACGCATGAACACTACACAAGAGATTCTGCAGATGCTGGAAATCCAGAGCAACACACTCAAAATGCTGAAGGAACTCAGCAGGTCAGGCAGCACTGATGGAAATTAATGAACAGTTGACGGTTCAGACTGAGAGCTTCAGCAGAGAGCGTCCTGATTGTACAAACCAGCATTTTGGGTGTATTACATCATTGTAGATGTTGATAGTAACCAACTGTGTGCTAACCACTAACTACAGTGGGGCAGCACGGTAGCATAGTGGCGAGAACAATGCTTTATGGTACCAGTGACCCGGGTTCAACTTCCAACGCGGCCTGTTAAGGAGTTTGTACGTTCTCCCCGTGACCGTGTGGGTTTCCTCCGGATGCTCCAGCTTCCTCCCACAGTCCGGTTAGTAGGTTAACTAGTCATTGTAAATTGTCCTGTCATTAGGCTAGGGTTAAATTGAAAGCTTGAAAGGCCGGAAGGGCCTGTTCTGTGCTGTAATTATCTATTTATGTAAATAAATACATAACTAAATGAATAAGTGAATAAATAAATAAATAAATGGATTTAAACCAATATCATTAGCCATTTTGTCCAGTCCTGATGAAAGGTCTCAGCCCAAAATATGGACCGTTTATTCACTTCCATCAACGCTGTTTGACCACCTGTGTTCCTCCAGTATTCTGTATTTGTAACACAAGCTCATTATTCTACATTTTCTACTAATTTATTCAGATGGTGAGGGAATATTTGTAATTAGTCATATTTATGTATGATGAGAAAATCTGCAGATGCTGGAAATCCAAAACAACACACATAAAATGCTGGAGGAACTCAGCAGGTCAGGCAGCATCTATGGAAAAGCGTAAACAGTCAACATTCAAGCCGAGACCCTTCATCGGGACTGGGAGAAAAGATGAGAAGACAGAGCAAGAAGGTGGGAGGAGGGGAGGAAGAAGTACAAGGTGAGAGGTGAAACTGGGAGAGGGGAGGGGTGAAGTAAAGAGCTGGAAAGCTGATAGGTGAAAGAGATAAAGAGCCAGAGAAGAGAGAATCTGATGGGCGAGGGTATAAGACCCTGGTGAAGGTGGGGAGGCAATTACTGGAAGTTGCCATTCCCATTCCCATTTCCCTCTCTTACCTTATCTCCTTACCAGCTCAATGCCTCCCTCTGGTGCTCCTCACCTTTCCCTTTCTTCCCTGGACTTCTTCCTCCCCCACCCCTCCTTATTGCTCTAAATTCTCCTCTTTTTTTCCAGTCCTGATGAAGAGCCTTGGCCTGAAACGTGGACTGTTTACTCTTTTCCATAGATGCTGCCTGGCCTGCTGAGTTCCTCCAACATTTTGTGTGTGATATTTATATATTAATTGTATTTATTATCAAGGACCAAGCTTCAGCTTTATTCACCATATACTTTTACACGTATTAGGGATTTGCTGTGGTGTGTTGGCCGACTTGTAACAAAAAGTATCATTCAACAATTATAATGAATAAAGAATAACTGAAAAAATAAAGTTGGAGATTAAAAAGTGTGGATATGAAATAAATTGTGCATAAATACACCAATCCCAGTATGAATTTACCATGTATACAGCAGTATAAAAAGGGGGTTAAATTTATTATATTTAATTTACAATACTCCCTCACATTCTGAAATAGACTTAATTGCAATATTTCTAAATATTACAAATCCCTAGGATTTTATCTGGTCGAGTTTATTTTTGAAAATAAGGTGGTGGGTGGGGGGGGGGATGAACAACTTGAAGATTTGACATTGAAAGTCTTTGTCTGCTGACAAATGTCCTGCCAGGAGAAGGCAGACTGCTCCATGAAGTAGAGGATCCTCACATCGAATGCTGCCTAGTGAAGTATCGAGGCACTAGGCCAGCTGAAAGAGTTTTCAGAGCATGTTAATGACTGAAATTCAATCCCACTCCTAGCCAGTAATGGTGATATGTTATACATAATCAACTCAGTCTGTAACAGGTGGTTTAGTCTCTCCATGCCTTCATACTTGGCTGTGGCCACCAGGATTGTCCCCAGACTGACTGCTCTTCCTTAACCAGCACAAAATGCTGGAGGAACTCAACAGGTCAGGCAGTATCTATCCAGCAGAATAAACAGTTGATGTTTAGGGCCGAGACCCTTCATCAGGACTGGCGGGGAAGGGGGAAGAAGCCAGAATAAAAAGGTGGGGGAGGGGAAGGAGTACAAGCTCTCAGGTGATGGGAAAGTGGGGAAGTTGGGGTGAACAAAGAAGTTGGGAAGTGATAGGTGGAAGAGGTAAAGTGCTGAAGAAGAAGAAGAAACACAGTAGGGGAGGGCAGTGGACCATGGTTGAAAGAGGAGGAGGGGCACCAGATGGATTGGTGAGAAGGGAAGGGTTGAGGGGTAACCAGGCTTTCTGCTTCTCGTTGTCTTGTAGGTGGCCCTCAACACCCAGTGGGCTAATGAGAACTACAGATATTCCCTCAGAGATTCCACACCTGGTTCATGTATCTAACAGTTCAGGTAATAGATTATTGTGGCTTTGTAACTTACATACAACTTGGCAGAACTGTCATCATGACTTGATTTGTTTATTTGGCATCACACAGGTTCAGCTGGAGTCACTGCATTAAGAAACACTTGGATAGTGTTTTCCAACATGCCAATAAGAGATCTGACACCACAGAAAATTTACGTCATGGAAGGAGGATATTTGGCCCTTCATGCCTGTGTTCAAAGTTCAAAGTTCAAAGTAAATTTATGATCAAAGTACATATACTACATTGAGATTTATCTCTTTGCAGGCATTTACAGGAAAAAAAGTACAATAGAATTTATGAAAAACAATGGCTGATAAATATGCGAAAGAAGACAAACTGTGCAAATAAAAATAAGACCAGGAAGAAGAGCTGTAATATGTCCTTGAAAGAGAGTCCGTAGGTCATAGAAACAGTTCAGTGTAGTGGTGAATGAAGTTATCCCCTCTGATTCAAGAACCTGATGGTTGAAGGGTGATAACTGTTCCTGAACCTGGTGTTGTGGGACCCAAGGCCCCTGTACCTCCTGCCCAACGGTAGTAGTGGGAAGAGAGCTTGGCCTGGACGGTGGGCGGTCTTTGATGAAGGGTGCTGCTTTCTTGCTGCAGTGCTACATGTAATGGTGGGGAGGAGGTCTTGGCCTGTGAAGGATTGCACTGTATCCATCATTTTCTGCATCCATTTCCATTCCCAGGTATTGTTGTTTCCCTACTAGCCAATGATGCAACCAGTCAGGATACCCGGGTTAGGGTTAGCTGACCCTAAACCTGACAGGCAAAACAAAATGAATGGAAACAGCAACAAAGAATCCTTCTACATCCGAGTGTGATGGTATTCCTGAATCTCCTCCAGGACTTGCATGGCTGAGTAGTGAAAACCGAGGAAGCTACTGACATGATGAAAGAAGCCCTGAACACCACCAGAGATGGAAGAGCTTCACTGCTGTCCTGAGGTAGCAGTGTAATTGGCAGTAGGTGTGTGTGTATATATAGACACACACACACATTACCATTGTATTATAAGGCACTCGGATGGGTACATGGATAGGGAGGATTTGGAGGAATATGATATGAACTGGGAGTGGATTTGATGGGCTTCTTATTCAGAATGGGTGAGCTGGGATGAAGCTGCTGTTTCCATATTGTATGTGTTCTCTATATCCTTTTGGACTACTCCCTGAGAGAATTTTATTTCACATTATCTCTCAACCATCTTTCAAGTGCTTGATTTTCATCCCCACCCATATTTTTGGTCCCTCTGCTGAAGGAAACAGGCCAATCCTATTAGTCTATCCAAATGCCTCATCATTTTATGCACTCATAAACCTCTCATTGTTCAGTCCACACTCCAGTTCTGGGGTACCCAGTGTTGCATTCTTTCTCGTGAGACATTCCATGGACAACTGGTGGGTAGGCTCATAACTTAGGGTATGCCATTGAGATTGCAAATGAGTACACAAGACATACTTACTTACTGTCCATTACACCACTGGTTTCTAGGGCAACAATGAAGGTCCTCCAGCTCTGTCTGACCACACAATCACATCCAGATGCATAATGATTCTTCATTGCTTTCCATAACAATTTATGTTTGACTAGTCAGCGTTGTTAGCCCTGAGCTGAACTTCTGGACCTGGAGGACCTGTGGATCACTGTTAGTCTGGCCTCTACCCTTTGACCTGTTCGGCATGGGTGACCCTATCAAGAGTCAAAGCACAAGGCCCTGACTCCAGCCAACATGGCTCTCAGGGTCAGTGAGGCACACAGGCCTCCAACCCCTATTACAAGGTTGTGGTTCTTTTGGAGGATATAATGAGAGGCATTGATCATGTGGATAGTCAAAGGCCTTTTCCCAGGGCTGAAATGGCTAGCACGTTTTAAGGTGCTTGGAAGTAGGTACAGAGGAGATGTCAGGGGTAGGTTTTTTATATAGAGAGTGGTGAGTGCGTGGAATGGGCAGCCGGCAGTGGTGGTGGAGACAGAAACAATAGGGTCTTTAAAGAGACTCCTGGATGGACACATGGAGCTTAGAAAAATAGAGGGCTATGGGTAAGCCTAGGTAATTCTAAGGTAAGGACATGTTCGGCACAGTTTTGTGGGCCAAAGGGCCTGTATTGTGCTGTGGTTTTTCTATGCTTCTAAGACATAGAATGGGGTGTAATTAGCAGGAAAAAACCATTAAGTTTTAGTTAAAGATTTATCCACGACTTGCAAGTCCGAATGAAATTCTAGGTTTTACAAGAATCTTAAAATATGATGGACACTTTCAAAAAAATGAATCATTTTGCAGACAAGTGCACTTCGCTAGGACCAACCAGGGTGGGTCTTACACAGTTAATGGTAGGGCACTGAGGAGTGTGGTAGAACAAAGGCATCTGGGAATACAGATTTATTAAAAGTGGTATCACAGGCAGATAGGGTCAAAAAGAAAGCTTGTGGCACATTGGCTTTCATAAATCAATGTATTGAGTACAGGAGATGGGATGCTATTTTGAAGTTGTACAAGATGATGGTGAGGCCTAATTTGGAGTATTGTGTGCAGTTCTGGTCACCTACCTACAGAAGCGATGTCAATAAGATTGTAAGAGTACAGAGAAAATTTACAAGAATGTTGTCGGTTCAGGAAGACCTGAGTTATAAGACTGAGTAGGTTAGGACTGTCTGTATTCCTTAGAACATAGAAGACTGAGAGATTTGATAGAGGTATACAAAATTATGAGGGGTATAGATAGTTTAAAAGCAAGCAAACTTTTTCCCTAAGGTTGGATGGGACCACAACCAGAGATCATAGGCTAAGAGTGAAAGGTGAAAAGCTTAAGGGGAACATGAGAGGGAATGTCTTCACTCTGAGTGTTGTGAGAGTGTGGAATGAACTGCTAGCACAAGTGGTGCATGCCAGCTTGATTTCAATGTTGAAGAGAAGTTTGGATAGGTAAATGGATGGTAGGGGTTATGTATGGCTATGGTCCCAGTGCAGGTCGATGGGAATAGGCAGTTTAAATTATTTTGGCATGAACTAGATGGGCTGAAGGGCCTGTTTCTGTGCTGTATTTCTCTAAGACTCTATGAATCTATTTTCATTTCAAATACAGTTGAATAGTCAATGGCACAATTTTAGATTCAAGGTTCAAAATTGTTTAATGTCATTTCTAGCATACAAGTGTAAAGGAGAATGAAATTATTGCTACTCTGTTTCCAATACAGCACGAAAAAACACACTAAGACAAAGATCACAACAACAATAAAAAAACACAATAAATATATAAGATAGCTTATATACATAGATTGATTATCTTTGCATAAAGTGACACCAGACTCAGGAGTGTCTATACATAAGGTGACTGACAGGAAATGATAAAGTAGTGCATGTTGGGGTTGTTGTGGAGTGGGTTAGTGGGTGGAGGTGTTGAGCAGCTTGGGGAAAGAGACTGTTTTTGAGTCTGGAGGTCCTGCTGTGGATGTTATGTAGCCTCCTCCCTGATGGGAGAAGGACAAACAGTCCATGAGCAGGGTGGGTGGGATCCTTCATGATACTGGCCTTTTTCCAGCTCCTCTCTGTATATATGCCCTTGATGTTGGGTAAATGGTGTTGGTGTTAAACATACCTGTGTTGTCAGCTGCAGCAGTGGGGTCTGTGTGCATTCCGTCCTGGTTTCTGTACATTTAACGCCTCTCGTCACACCTTCATTTGGTCTCATTGCTGCCCATCTGGAAGGAGAAATTAATTTTAATTCCATGCACAAGATCATTTGCTTGTAAATCTTTAATGAAATGTAGCTGTGACCTTCAGTCGTTTTGGCAAGACTTGAACACCCTAAGCACATGGAGAACAGGCTCATCATTGACACAGAAATACTGATTGCAAGCTCAGGCTAGTTAAATGCCTAATCTTAAGCTGTCCATACTGACTACAGGATGGACAACATGAGGAAGAAGGGCAATGCCTCAAAAAGGAGGCATCCATCATTAAGGCTCAATCACCCAGGACATGGCCTCTTCTCATCACTACCATCAAGGAGGAGGCTGAAGACGCACACTCAATGCTATTAGAACAGCTTCTTTTCCTCTGCCATTTCTGAATGGACAATGACGTACACTACATTAGTATTATTTTTGCACTTCTTATCCAATTTAATTTTATAAATATATTTCTTATTGTAATTTATAGTCTTTTATTATTATGTATTGCATTGTACTGCTGTTGCAAAACAACAAGTTTCATGACATATGCCAGTGATATTACACCTGATTCTGATTCTCAAACCGGAGGTTTATGAGCCAATCTTCATGAGGGAAAGGGATTTGGAGAGGACAGCAACTTCAAATTTCTTGGTATTACCATATCAAAGGATCTATCCTGGGATTATCACACAAGCGTATCACAAAGAAGGCATAGCAGTGCCTCAAATTTCTTAAAAGTTTGTGCAAATTCAGCATGTCATCAAAAAATTAGACAAAGTTCAAAGATGCACATTAGATACAATGCTAACTGGTTGCATTACACCCTGCTATGGAAAGACCAATGCCTCGGAATGGAAAATTCTACAGGCAGTGTTAGATACAGCCCAGTCCAACATAGGCAAAGTCCTCCCTACCATTCAACACAGTCTACATGGAGCACTTTCACAAGAAAGCAGTATCTATTGTCATAGACCCCTGCCATCCAGGCCATGCTTTTGTCTCACTACTAAGATTGGGCAGGAGTTACAGAAGCTTATGTCCCACACCACCAGATTTAGGAACAGTTATATCCCAGCAACCAGCATGGATAACTTAGCCATCCGGTCTCTCCTACTACCAACCAGCTCAAATGGCTTTCTCTGCATCTCTACTTTTGTAACTAATAAATGAAAGTTCACTAAGAAAATAAAGTGTTTCAAACATCTCCATTAATTAATGCCCCCATCTCTGCAAAGGATGTGGCTGCCTAAATAGGAGAGGAATTTCTGTCCTTGCCTTTTATTGGGAGAAGTTGCTGTTGCTGGATTCTTTCCATTCTGATAACTGAGAAAATTGGCTTTGTGAAGGATCAAGTTTATTCACTGTACACATTTACATTGGAAGGAGTTAAATCATTGTGGATAGAACTAGGGAACTGCAAGGGTAAAAGGACCCTGATGGGAGTTGTACAAAGAACCCAAAACAGTAGTAAGGATGCGGCCTACAAATTCCAATGGGAGATAGAAAATGCATGCCAAAAAGGCAATGTTACAATAGTCGTTGGGGACTTCAATATACAGGTAGATTGAGAAAATCAGGTTGGTAATGGATTACAGGACGGGGGAATTTCTAGTGAGCCTATGAGATAGCTTTTTAGAGCTGCTCATGGCTGAGCCCACTCCAGGAATAGCTATTCTGAATTGGGTGTTGTGCATTGAAGCAGAATGGATCAGGGACTTTAAGGTAAAGGAACCCTAAGGGGAAAGTGATTACAATATGATTGAATTCACCCTGAAATTTGAGAAGGAGAAGCTAAGTCAGATGTACCAGTATTACAGTGGAGTAAAGGGAAATACAGAGGCGTTGGCCAGAATTGATCCGAAAACAATACTGGCAGGGATCTGCAGAGCCGCAATGGCTCAAATTTCTGGAAGCAATTCGGAAAGCACAGGATATATACATCTCAATGAGGAACAAATATTCTAAAGGAAAGATGACACAACCATGGCTAACAAGAGAAGTTAAAGCCAACAAGAGGGCATATAATAGAGCAAGAATTAGTGGGAAATTAGAGGATGGGAAGCTTTCAAATACCAACAGAGGGCAACTAAAAAAAGTCATTAAGAAGGTAAAAATAGAATATGAAAGTAAGCCAGCCAATGATATTAAAGAAGATACTAAAAGTTTCTTCAGATACATAAAGTATAAAAGAAAGGCGAGAGAGGCTATCAGACCATTGGAAAACAATGCTGGAGAGGTAGTAATGGGGAATAACAAAATAGTGGATGAACTGAATAAACGTTTTGCATCAGTCATCACTGTAGAAGAGACTAGCAGTATGATGGAACTTCCAGGTGTCAGAGGGCATGAAGTGTGTGAACTTACCATAACTAGAGAGAAAGATCTCGGGAAACTGACAGGTCTGAAGGTAGATAAGTCACGTGGATCAGATGATGTACACCCTAGAGTTCTGAAAGTGGTGGCTGGAGAAATCATGGAGGCATTAGTAATGATCTTTATTACTAGATTCTGGAATGGTTTCAGAAGACTGGAAAATTGCAAATGTCGCTCCATTCTTCAAGAAAAGAGAGAGGCATAAAAAGGGATACTATAGACCAGTTAGTCTGACATCAGTGGCTGAGAAGATGTTGGAATTGATTGTTAAGGATAAGGTGTTAGGGTACTTGGAGGCACATGATCAAATTGGCCATAGTCAGCATGGTTTCCATAAGGGAAAATCTTGCCTGACAATCTGTTGGAATTCTTTGAAGAAATAACACATCAGGTAGACAAAGGAGAATCAATTGGTTACGTACTTGGATTTTCAAAAGGATTTTGACAAGGTGTGACACATGAGGCTGCGTAACAAGCTACGAGCCCATGGTATTGCAGGAAAGATTCTAGCATGGTTAAAGCAGTGGCTGATTGGCAAGAGGCAAAGAGTGGGAATAAAGAGAGTCTTTTCTGACTGCTTGCCAGTGACTAGTGGTGTTCCACAGGGATCTGTGTTGGGACTGATTCTTTTTATATTATATGCCAATGATATGGATGATAGAATTGATGACTTTGTTGAAACGTTTGCACACAATATGAAGATAGGTCAAGGGGCAGGTAGTTTTAAGGAAGTAGAAAGACTACAGAAGGATTTAGATTACAAGAATGGGCCAAGAAAAGGCAGATGGAATACAGTATCAGGAAGTGTGTGGTCTTGCACTTTGGCAGAAGAAATGAAAGGGTTGACTATTTTCTAAATGGACAGAAAATACAAAGAAAAACTGAGGTGCAAAGGGACTTGTGCAGGATTCCCTAAAGGTTAATTTGCAGATTCAGTCTGTGATGAGGAAGGCAAATGTAATGCTAGCATTCATTTCAAGAGGTACAGAATACAAAAGTAAGGTTATGTAATGTTGAGATTTTATAAAGCACAGGTGAGGCCTCACTTGGTGTATTGTGAACAGGATTGGGCCCCTTTCTTAGAAAGGATGTGCTGAAACTGGAGAGGGTTCAAAGGAGATTCAGAAAACTGATTCCAGGATTGAATGGCTTGTCATATGAAGAGCGTTTAATGGCTCTGGGCCTGTATTTACTAGAGTTCAGAAGAATTCAGGTGACTTAAATTGAAACCCATCGAATGGTGAAAGGCCTTGATAGAACTGATGTGGAGAGGATGTTTCTTATCGTGGGAGAGCCTAAAACCAGAGGACTCAGCCTCAGAATAGAGGGGTGTCCTTTTAGAACAGAGATAAGGAGGAATTTCTTTAGCCAAAGAATGATGAATCTGTGGAATTCTTTGCCACAGACAGCTCTGGAGGCCAAATCTCCATCTGTATTTAAGACAGAGGTTGGTAGATACTTCATTAGTCAGGGCATGAAGGGATACGGGGAGAAGGCAGGAGACTGGGGCTGAGAGGATCAGCCATGATGAAATGGCAGAGCAGACTTGATGGGCCAAATGACCCAACAACAGGAAAAACAACATTTAAACATTTTACAGAATAAAGAATTACATAAAAATAAGGTTGGAAGTTGAAGTACAGATGTGAAATAAGATATGCATAAATACATAAATACATTGTAATGTATTTACAATGTAAACAACTTTATAAAAAGTGGTCTAAAGTGCAGTTACAGGGGTAATAGATCGAGGAAGATGGAGGAAATTAACTCGAATGGTTGATCACATTAGCTGCTTGGGGGAAGCAGTGTTTAAGATGGTGTGAAGCTTTTGTTTTAAAAGCCCTATGGTGCTCTCCAGAAGGGGACTGTTTGCAGGGTGGGAATTATGTACAAATATATTTATTTATTTTTATTTTTATTAAGCAATAATTGGCCCTTTCTGCCCTCCGAGCTGCAACACCCAGCAATTCCCGACAACTCTCATTTAACCTGAACCCAATCGTCATCATCATAAGACTATAAGATAAAGGAGCAGAAATAGGCCATTCAGCCCATCGTCTGCTCTGCCATTCAATCATGGGCTGATACAATTCTTCCAGTCATCCCCACACCTCTGCTTTCACCCCATTCCCTTTGATGCCCTGGCTAATCAAGAACATATCTATCTCTGCCTTAATTACACCCAATGACTTGGCCTCCACAGCTACTCATGGCTACAAATTCCACAGATTTACCACCCTCTGAGTGAAGTAATTTCTCAGCATCTCTGTTCTAAATGGATGTCCTTCAATCCTGAAGTTGTGCCTTTTTGTCCTAGACTCCCTACCATGGGAAAAAAACTTCATCATATCTAATCTGTTGAGTCCTTTTAGCATTTGGAATACTTCTATGAGATCCCCCCAGCCCCCATTCTCCTGAACTCCAGAGAATACAGTCCAAGAGCTGCCTGACGTTCCTCATTTGGTAACCCTTGCATTCCTGGAATCATTCTCATGAATCTTCTTTAAACTCTCCCTAATGTCAGCAACTCCTTTCTAAAATAAGGAGGCCAAAACTGCACACAATACTCCAAGTGTGGTCTCACGAGTGCCTTATAGAGCCTTCAACATCACATACCTGCTCTTATATTCTATACCTCGAGAAATGAATGTTAACATTGCATTTGCCTTCTTCACCACCAACTCAACCTGGAGGTTAACCTTTAGGGTATCCTGCATAAGGACTCCCAAGTCCCTCTGCATCTCTGCATCACTAAGTGCCAACTCATATGATGTGGGCAATCATGATAATTCTTGGCAAATTTTTCTGCAGACGTGGTTTGCCATTGTCTTCTTCTAGGCAGTGTCTTTGCAAGATAGGTGACCCCAGCCATTAACAATACTGTTTGAAGAGTATCTGCCTTTGTGATATGCACCAGCTGCTCATACGACCATCCACCACCTGTTCCCATGGCTTCACATGATTCTGATCGGGTGGGGGGGCTAAGCAGGTGCTACACCTTGCCCAAGGGTGGCCTGTAGTCCAGCAGAGGGAAGGAGCACTTTACACATCGTTTGGTGGAGCTGTATCTCCAGCCCCCTACTGTGACAATTTAGAATAATTTAGAATAATCAGTACATCTTTGGATTGTGGGAGGAAACTGGAGGTCCCACATGTATACACATGTATTTCTTGGGTAGGATGGGACTTCTTACGCATGACACCAGGGTTGAACTCCGAACTCCAATGCATGGTGTGGAAATAGGGTCACGATAACCCCTACACTACAGTGTTTTCTAATATTAATAATAATGTGTGAGTTCCTTTAAATTAATGTTCCCTTTGAGAAGATCATGCCACACCAGTGTTGTGCAGAGCCTAGATTTGTGATGATGACAGAAATCACTTCAGGGCATTAACATGTTCATCCTCAGACAAAACCATCACCACTGACCCTGGTTAAAGTACCACGTTGTCACATCAGTGAAGCTGCTGAGCTAAAAGTCACATCAGGCAGACAGAGCTAAGTTTGCACATTGCAAGTCCACACTGTTACCTCTATTGGATTTCGATCTTTCAGGCAGATAACCTGATATGCTTTCAACAGTAAACTTACTGAGAGATAGTTTATCTCCCAAACACTGGTGTGTGGCTCTCAGTAACAGATAGGAGGTGAATGCACCAGATAACTATAGCTTAGATTGTAGTTAACAGAAACATAAAAAACCTACAGCACAATACAGGCCCTTCGGCCCACAAAGCTGTGCCAAACATGTCCTTACCTTAGAAATTACCTCGGGTTACCCATAGCCCTCTAATTTTCTAAGCTCTATAGAACATAGAATAAATAGTACAGCACATTACAGGCCCTTTGGCCCACAATGTTGTGCCTACCCTCAAACCCTGCCTCCCATATAACCCCCCCAACCTTAAATTCCTCCATATATCTGTCTAATAGGCTCTTAAACTTCACTAGTGTATCTGCCTCCACCACTGACTCAGGCAGTACATTCCACACACCAACCACTCACTAAGTGAAAAACCTTCCTCTAATGTCCCCCTTGAACTTCCGTCCCCTTACCTTAAAGCCATGTCCTCTTATACTGAGCAGTGCTGCCCTGGGGAAGAGGCGCTGGCTGTCCACTCTGTCTATTCCTCTTAATATCTTGTACACCTCTATCATGTCTCCTCTCATCCTCCTTCTCTCCAAAGAGTAAAGCCCTAGCTCCCTTAATCTCTGATCATAATCCATACTCTCTAAACCAGGCAGCATCCTGGTAAATCTCCTCTGTACCCTTTCCAATGCTTCTACATCCTTTCTATAGTGAGGCGACCAGAACTGGACACAGTACTCCCAAGTGTGGCCTAACTAGAGTTTTATATAGCTGCATCATTACATCGCATCTCTTAAACTCTATCCCTCGACTTATGGAAGTTAACACCCCATAAGCTTTCTTAACTACCCTATCTACCTGTGAGGCAACTTTCAGGGATCTGTGAACATGTACCCCCAGATCCCTCTGCTTCTCCACACTACCAAGTATCCTGCCATTTACTTTGTACCTATCCAGAAGTCCCTTAAAAGACCCTGTAGTTTCTGCCTCCACCATCGTCGCTGGCAGCCCATTCCATGCACTCCCCACTCTCTGAGTACAAAATTTACCCCTGACATCTACTCTGGACCTACTTCCAAGCACCTTAAAATAGTGCCCTCTTGTGCTAGCCATCTCAGCCCTGGGAAAAAGCCTCTGACTATCCACACGATCAATGCCTCTCATCATCTTGTACACCTCTATCAGGTCACCTCTCATCCTCCGTTACTCCAAGGAGAAAAGGCCGAGTTCACTCAACCTGTTCTCATTAGACATGCTCCCCAATCCTGGCAACATCCTTGTAAATCTCCTCTGTACCCTTTCTATAGTTTCCAAATCCTTTCTATAGTGAGACAACCAGAACTGAATGCAGTACTTCAAGTGGGGTTTGGCCAAGGCCTATATAGCTGCAACATTACCTCTTGGCTCCTAAAATCAATCCCATGATTGATGAAGACCAGTGCACCATATGCTTCCTTAACCACAGAATCAACCTGCGTAGCAGCTTTGAGTGTCCTATGGACTTGGACCCCAAGATCCCTCTGATCCTGCACACTGCCAGGAGTCTTACCATTAATATTATATTCTGCCATCATATTTGACCTACCAAAATGAACCACCTCAAACTTATCTGGGTTGAACTCCATCTCTCACTTCTCAGCCCAGTTTTGCATCCTATCAATGTTCCACTGTAACCTCTGACAGCCCTCCACACTATCCACAACACCTCCAACCTTTGTGTCATCAGCAAATTTACTAACCCATCCCTCCACTTCCTCATCTAGGTCATTTATAAAAATCACAAAGTGTAAGGGTCCCAGAACAGATCCCTGAGGCACACCACTGGTCACTGGCCTCCATGCAGAATATGACCCGTCTACAACCACTCTTTGCTTTCTGTGGGCAAGCCAGTTCTGGATCCACAAAGCAATGTCCCCTTGGATCCCATGCCTCCTTATTTTCTCAAAAAACCTTGCCAAATGCCTTGCTGAAATCCATATACGCTACATCTTCTGCTCTACCATCATCAATGTGTTTAGTCACAACCTCAAAAAATTCAAACAGTCATGTAAGGCAGGATCTGTCTTTCACAAAGCTTTGCTGACTATTCCTAATCATATTATGCCTCTTCAAATGTTCATAAATCCATATTAACTTACTGAGTTCCTCCAACAGTTTGTTTTTTGTTCTCCAGTCTCCTAGGCCCCCATTAAAATGTGAATTGTTGTATTATAGCAGTAGAACCAAAGAGACATACAGACAGCCACATGAAGGCAGGTGGCTAATGACTTTATCAAACAGGTAGGTCTCCAGCAGAGTCTCAGTGGAAAGGATATCAAGAGATGCTTAGAGAGGCAGTTCCAGAGTTTAGAAGCTAAAGGTTCAGAGGGTAGCTAATACCTGGGACAACTAGAGATAAGGTCATATGACCATAAGATATAGGAGCAGAATTAGGCCATTTGGCCCATCAAATTTTCTCTTCCATTATGTCACAGTTGATTTATTAACCCTGTCAACTCCATTTTGCTACCTTCTCCCCATAACCTTTGATACCCTTACTAATCAAGATCATATCAATCTCCACTTTAAAAGCACTCAATGACTTGGCCTTCACAGCCGACCATGGCAATGAATTCCACAGACGCTTCATCCTCTGGTTAAAGAAATTCTTCCTCATCTCTGTTCTAAAGGGATGTCCTTGCATTCAGAGGCTGTGCCCTCTGGTCCTAGACTCCCCACTCTAGAAACTATCCTCCCCACATTCACTCTATCCAGACCTTCCAAGTTTCAATGAGATTGCCCTCATTCTTCTTAACTCCTGCTATTACAGATCTAGATCCATCAAACACTCCTTACATATTCATCTTTTCAGAAACAGAATCAGAATCAGAACCACTATGGCTACATCCACATTGGACCGGATAATTTTGAAAACGCCAGTTTCGCGTAAAAACGATAGGCGTCTTTAAAAGTATCTCTGTCTACATTGAAACGGAGATTTTGGCGAACCTCTTACTACTGCGCATGCGCAGGACACATCTACTGAAAACAAGCGACATGTTTGGTGTTGAATTTTGGTGTGAAAGTGCACGTTTGTGTAGTTACAGACTAGAAAAACTAAAACGACAGACAGCTGTTGTCTTCCGTGCAGGAGAACTTAAAAGTTAAAAAAAAAACAAATACTGGAGCGTACGGAGGCAACTGACAGGGAGTTCACGGACAGATTGAACCGGCTGACAACGAACATTGAAAAACTGACTAACTCTGTTGCATTAATAAAGCCCCTTGTTAAATGTAAAAAATGTCTGCATCAGTGTTATGTTGTATTTCCACACAATGTTACATTAGGCTGTTACACATCTATTGTCAGAGAAGTACTTGCATAAATAGGTAAACCACCTTCATACGAGCAAGGACAGAAAACAGGGCCAAGTGAGTATACTTATTTATTCAGTAAGTTATGGGTCAAAGTATTTGGTGAGTACATTTCTAACTCTTCTGGCTTCAGTCTCATTGCCGTCTGTTCTGAAATTGTTCGGTTGTGTTTAGGAAAACAATGAAATGTCGCGCTGCCATCCGACAGTGTTTTCAGATTTCTCCGGTTACCCCGTCCGCACTGATCTGGCCAATCCGGCATTTTCAAAGATATACACTTTGGAGAGCGTTTCTGAAAAGCTCCGGTTTCAGGGGTTGAAAATGCCGTTTTAGTGTGGACAGAGAGTAAAAACGAAGAGAAAAAGCGTCGGTTACGGATTTATTCCATGTAGTGTGGACGTAGCCTTTATTGCCAGTGTATGAAACATACCAGAATTGATTGGGGTTTGGTGCCAAGTATAAAACCTGGGACAATACCATAACAGACAACACAATAACAACCAACAATTTACAAGACAATAGTGTAAATAGCCATGAATAATCAGCGATTAGCAGAATGGTTACATGTAAAATGTCAATAATCAAACTTAAATAAACATCAACATATGAACAGACTCAATAATTATCAACAGAACAAGGAGAGCAGGGAGACCATTTCACGGATGTTGCACGGGGATAGTTAGGGTATCACACCTGAGTGGGTTTGTTGAGAAACTGGATAGCTACAGAGATGATGTGTGGTCCTGGTGGTGGTGGACTTGTAAGATCTCCATGATGGCAATTTGGTGAATAGGTGATGGCTAGGGTGGGTAGAGTTAGCAGTCATTTTTTCAGCTCCCTTCTTCCCTCTGATGATGAACAGGTCTTTTAATGTTGGTCACTAACAGCATTCATTCTTGGGATCATTTTCGACAACATCCTCTGGACACTCTCCAGTGCCAGCACGTCCTTTCATAGATGAGGGCCTCAGAGTTTTCAAGTAACTGTTTTCAAGATTAGAAATAATGTTCTCAATAGGAAATTCATCAGTGGGTTTTATACCTAGATTTGGTTGGATATATTTCTTGTATATTAATAGCTTTATTTTCTGGCTAGTTCCATGTCATGATATAAGCCACACAGTCATTTTTGGGAGTTAAATGCTCTGTTAGTAAGTCTGTAGATACCTCGAGTATATTGACTAGCAACATCACAGCCTGGCATGGACACACCAGTGCCCTTGAATGGAAAATCCTACAAATGGGTAATGGATATGGCCCAGTCCATCACAGGTAAAACCCTTCCCACCATTGTGCCCATCTACATGGAGCGCTGTCACAGGAAAGCAGCATCCATCATTAAGTACCACCACCCAGACCATGCTCTCTTCTCACTGCTGCCATCAGGAAGAAGCCTCAGGGCTCACACCACCAGGTTCAGCAACAGTTATTACCCATCAACCATCAGGCTCCTGAACCAAAGGAGCTAACTTCACTCAAGTTCACTCACCCCATCACTGAACTGTTCCCACAACCTATGGACTCACTTTCAAGCAATCTTCATTTCATGTTCTTGATATTTATTGTTTATTTATTTATTATTGTTATTATTTCTTTCTTTCCTTTTGTATTTGTACAATTTGTTGTCTCATTTACACTGGTTGCCTGTCCTATTGACTGTGATCTTTTATTGATTCTATTATAGTTATTGGATTTCCTGAGTACGCCTGTGATAAAACAAGTCAGGGTAGCATATGCTGACATGTATAGACTTTGATAATAAATTTTCTTTGAACTTTGAAGAAACCATATCAGGTTATCTGCCTGAAAGATCAAAATCCAATAAAGATAAATGTGCACTTGTAATTTACAAACTTAGCACTATCTGATCTGAGCTCCAGTGAATGTTTAGCTAAAGAGTTCACAAATAGGTGCAAAATGCATAACACAGAATTAGACCTAAATCCTTCCACACACCCCACGCTAGCACTGGGAGAAGCTGGAGTAAGGAGGTAGGGGAGGGGAAGGAATACAAGTTAGAAGGTGGCTCGGGAGATCAGGTGAGGGGGACATGGTGGGTGGTGAGGCAGGGTATGAAACAATGCTGGGAGGTAACAGGTGAAAAGATAAACAGCCTGTACAGTTCTGTAGTTTCTACGTTCTAATTTCTATGACCTCAGTAGTGGAAAGGAAACTGTTAAATTTGCTTTCAGAGATGCCAAGTGCAGCTTTGGAGTGGCTTTCTGCTGTGGCCAAGGTGTCAGCTAACTGACTCATGGAGGGATCCAACGGGACATAATCCCCCGCTGATGAACCAGCTTCACAAGAATGAAATGCATTGGGAACTTGATATCTTTTGATGAGCAATGGATATAAACAAGGTACCTTGTCAATCCCATTGGAAAACTTTGGTCTGGTTAAACAAATTAAGCCTTTGAATCACACACACGTTAAAGGCATGTTCATTTAACTCCATGTCAGAATCGGAATCAGAATCAAGTTGAATATCACTGACATATGTTTGTGAAATCTATTGTTTTGAGAGAACTGTACAGTGTAATACATTAAAAAAATTATAAATTACAATAAGAAGGACAAATATATGGCACCGTGCAAAACTCTTGGGCAAACATATATATAGCAAGGGTGCCTAAGACTTTTGCACGGTATTGTCAACATGGAGCAGAGGGCAAGTTTGTAAACCTGGCAGGAGCAAAGGATATTGGGAATGGGGAGGGGTGTGGGACAGATGGCAGAGAAGGAGTGCCGGGGTGGAGGGTGACACAGGTACAGACACAACCTGCCCTGAGACCCCAGGCAAGGTCATTTGATTCCAAACAATTGGTTTATTGATCATTACAGAATGTCTCTCTGGTGCTTCCTGCTCCCTCCCCTCTCCCTTCCCCTTCCCCTAAACATGATCTCCCCTCCCTGCCCCCCTCCCCCTCTCAGTGCACAGCACAGGCCCACATCAGAATCAGGTTTATCATCACTCGCAAATGACATTAACTTTGTTTTGCAGTACCGTGCAATAGAAAAAATTACTACCATACTGTCGAGCTATATATATGTACCTGAGACTTCTGCATATATGTATATGAATAAAGGATATATAATAGCATTGAACTAACCGTAATGTTACTGTAAAATATACATAGAACTTCCAGGCTTTCAAGCTGCATGCCTAGCAATTCCAAGCAACCATAATTTAACCCTAACCTCACCATACCCAACCAGTATGGCTTTGCACTGTGGGAGGAAACTGGAACACTTGGAGAAAACCCAAGCATTTCACAGGGAGGGCGCGAAGAGACCCCTTACAGAGGATGCTGGAAATGAACTACAAACTCTGATGCCCCAAACTTTAAAGTGTCATGCTAGTCACTTTGATACTGCCTCTCAAATTCCACTATTGAATCTGTTTCCACAACCACCCTGGACAGCTCATTGCAGGCACCTATCTCTCCCTGTGTTAAAAGAAACTTTCCTTTTCTCCCCTTCTGGGAAAAGAATTTGTCTACCCTGTCTTTGCCTCTCATAATCTCATAAAATTCCATCAGCTCTTCGCTTAGCCTCTGATGCTCCAGGGTAAACAGTTCTTCTTTGCTTACCTAGTTTTTCATAAATTCTATTGTACTTCTTCATTTTCATGTAAATATATGCAAGGAAATGAATCTCAAAGCAGTATACACTGACATACACTCAGTGGCCATTTTATTAGGTACACTTACTCTTTAATGCAAATATCTAATCAGCCAATCATATGGCAGCAACGCAAAACATAAACACATGCAAAAATAGTCAACAGGTTCAGTTGTTGTTCAGGCCAAACAATCAGAATGGGGAAGAAATGTGATCTAAGTGACTTTGATCGTGGAATGATTGTTGGTGCCAGACGGGGTGGTTTGAGTACCTCAGAAACTGTTGCTCTTGGAATTTTCACTTACTACAGTCTCTAAATTTTACAGAGAATGGAGCAAAAAGAACAAAACAAGAAAAAAACATGCAGTGTGCGGCAGTTCTGTGGGCAAAAATGCCTTGTTAATGAGAAAGGTCAGAGGTGAATGGACAGACTGATTCAAGCTGACAGGAAGGCAGCAGTAACTCAAATAACCATGCATAACAAATAGTGGTGTACAGAAGAGCATCTATGAACACACAACACATCAGGTGTTGAAGTGGATGGGCTACAGTTTCAGAAGACCATGAATGCGGCCTCTGAGTGTATATATACTTTGATACTATCTTTACTTTGAACTTTGACTTTGTTCCTCTCGTAAAGGACCCAGGAAATCATTGACCTGATGCAACATGCACCAGCAAGTTGTGCTGTGTTAAGTTACTGTCCATTAGGCTGCTAGCGTTTAGGGCAGCAATGGAGGCCCTCCATCTCTGTCTGTCCTTGGCCAACTTCTCTTTTGTGCCTCAGGTGTGGTTCAGGGTCCTCATTCCTGCTTCTACAGTACGGCACCATGTTGTCTTTGGTCCTTCATTGTGTCGGTAGTTTCCTCTCAGTTTTCACTACTGTCAGTCATGCAAGTCCTGGGTGGAGAGTCAAGAACACTGTTGCACTCAGATGTAGAAGGATTCTTCATTGCTGATTTCCTTAACAATTTTGTTTGACCAGTCAGGGTTGTTAGCCCTAAGCTGAATCCCGAATCCGGAGGACCAGTGGACCACTCTAAGCCTGGCCTCTGCCCTTTGACCTGTTCCCAAGAGCCAAAGCACAAGGCCCTGACTCCATCCAACATAACCCTCTGGGTCATTGATGCATGCAAGCCTCCAAACCCTATGACAAGGTTATGGTTCTCTTGGAGGACTGTGATAAGAGTCTTCATTTAAAACCTCCCAGCGGTTGGTTCAATGCTGAAGTCTCAGTACTTCCAATGACCTTGATGAAAGCTCACCACTCACCAAAAATATCCAGCAACCTCGATGACAAAGAACTTTGCAACTTTGCTCCCACTGCTGTCCTTCTATTGGCAGGCATCACCTCAAGGGACTAATCGCATCCAGCTGCTGTGGCGACATCGAAATGGCTGAACAGCCAATCATATCCTCAGATGCAGGAAACAGAGAATTTATAATTCTATTCTTATCTTCATACAGCATGCTAAATAAAGACTGGAATATATTGACGAGTGAAGTAGAAAATAGAATATTATAAAAAGGACATTTTAAAGTACATCACACAAAATGCTGGAAGAACTCAGCAGGCCAGGCAACATGGATGGAAAGGAATAAAGAGTCAACATTTCAGGCCGAGGCCCTTCATCAGGAATTGCCTCACGAAGGGTGTCAGCCTAAAAAGTTGACTGCATAGTAACCTCCACAGATGCTGGCTGACATGCTGAATTCTTGCAGCAGTTTGTGTGTTCTACTCTGAACTTCCAGCATCTGCAGAATTCCTTGTGGTTAACATATATTAACAAGGATAGTATATTCTACAAATATACAATTAGCAAACAGTCTGGTGAATAAACTATGTAATATTATGGATTGTTTTGACATAAATGGTCACTTTGACTTGTAACTAAGCATAATATTTTTGGAGCATTTTTAGAATGGAAGTACTTTGTTAACATAGAACATAGAGCATTACAACATTGCTCAGGCCCTTCGGCCCACATGTTATGCTGACTTTTAACTTAGTCCAAGATCAATCTAACCACTTTCTCCCACACAGCTCTCCATTTCTCTATCATCCACATGCCTATCTAAGAGTCTCTTAATTGCTGCTACTGTACCTTCCTCTCCCACCACTGTGACAGGGCTTTCCAATCACCCACTTCTTTCTGCGTGAAAAAACTTACTTCGGATATTCTCCCTATACTTTCCTCCAATCACCTTAAAATTATGCCCCCTGGTATTAGCCATTTCCACCCTGGGGAAAAATTGTGGCTAACCACCTGATCTATGCCTCTTGTACATCGCTATCAACTTGCTGCTCATCCTTCTTTGTTCCATAGCGAAAAGTCTCAGCTTGCCCAAACTTTCCACATAAGACATGCTTTCGAATCTAGGCAGGATCCTGGTAAATCTCCTCTGTGCCCTCTCTAAAATTTCCACATCCTTCCTCTAATCAAAATGTTGCCAGTGTACAACGCTCCTTCATTCAACAGCTTCCAGATAGCAAACAAAAATGGTTTTACTTCTTTTACGTGTTTTTCAGCAGAGAAGGAGTGAGTGTGTGTGTGTGTGTGTGTGTGTGTGTGTGTGTGTGTGTGTGTGTGTGCGGGGCTCGTTGTGGCCAGTGGGTAAGCCTCCCTGCCTCAAGTGGTGTCCCTCTCTCTTGGTGAATGTCGGTGATATCATATGATGGTATTATGCTTCTGCCTTTATGACTGTCGTCTTTTTCAGACTTGCGCTTTTTATATTCTGTATTTTTCTCATCGCCCGTTCCTTTTCCGTTTTGCTGTGTGAGGGTGTTTAGGGGTTGATGTTCTGTTAGTTTTTTTGTACAGGTGGAAAGGTAGTTTTTTGGGCGTCAGTGTTCCTGTTCTGTTTTGTGTTGAGGAGGGGGGTTTGGGGAGATGTTGTTAATTGGGATTTTTATTTTTGTACAGAGGGGGATGCATTTGATGTTTCTCTCTTAATGACTTTCATGTTCTTTCGTTGTTTCATGGCTGTCTGGAAAAGACAAATTTCAGAGTTGTATATGGATATATGCTTTATAATAAGTGAACCTCTGAATCTTTTAACCTTTAATGAGGCAGCCAGAACTGAAAACAATATTCTAAGTGTGGTCTAACCAGGGTTTTATAGAGCTGAAACATTACCTTGTGGCTCTTGAACTCACTCCCCCGACTAATGACGTCAACACACCATGGGCCATCCTATTAACTTGTGCAGCAACTTTGAGGGATGCATGTACATGGGCACCAAGATCCCTCTGTCCTCCACACTACTAAGAAAAATGTCATTAACCCTGTACTCTGCCTTCAGGTCCAACCTTCCAAAGTGAATCACTTTACACTTTTCTGGGTTGAACTCTATCTGCCACTACCCAGCTCAACTCTGCATCCTGTCAATGTCTGGTTGTAACCTACAAAAACCTTCTACACTATCCACAAACTTTGACGTCAAAGTGTCATCCTGCCATTCAAGATTATCCCAGGAGTTTATTCCAGAGAGCTGCCTGTTCTCTCTTCCTATTTCTCTGAATATTAGTACATAAAGGACTGCCTTTGTTCCAGACATTTCTCAACGACCTACCTCCTTGATGATTTCTCTGGTTGCTGGTCGATTACCTGGCTCATTCCTCAAGCTGATAATTTAATGCATAGGTATTGCATTTAGTCAAATCAGCATACAACCAACCAAGTTGTTAAACAACTTATTTCATGTCACTGACTTGTCCAATTACAAGCATCATTTGGAATCTTTCTGAATGCTTTCCACATGACCTCAGTGGCCACTCTTCCATGGGGAGGTTCTGCAGTTCCATGCCTATTTCAACCCCTCCTTGTGGCATTTACCAGGAGCGTTGTGGGTGAAGGTCCTGAAATACTGTTGGGAATCCCTACCAGCCATCTCTTTGACCCACTATCGGCGGGAGAGAGGTACAAAAGCATCAGGACCACACAGCCAGACTGGGTTCCATCTTCTTCCCTCAGGCTGTGAGACTAATGAAATGAATACCCTGCCACCACCGAGGTCTTGTCACCAGGACAAAGAACTGGTTACTTTTTACTGGACTGTATACTGTTTACCTGTGTTGTGCACTACTTGCATTTTGAATTATATATTATTAACTTATTTGTTGTAATATTGTGCTTTATGTTCTGTTTGTGATAAATGTTTTGTGGGTGCTCTGTGGTCTGGAGGAATGGTATTTTGTTTTTGTTGTACAGTCAGATGATAGGAAACCTGAACTTCAACTTCTATAGCTTAAATTGAAATAAGTTGAACAACTAATTATTAACAAACAATAGCAGGATTCAGTTTTCTGAAATATTTTCCTTTGGTTGCCACAGCCATTTAGACATCACAAACTCACAATCCAATATGGTAAGTCACTCATTCCATTGAATTGATACAAGTTTATAATGAGCAAAGCAACTAATACCAACACTGGGTCATTTCTCTACAGATTACAATTCTTCAGCACTCATCCAAGTTCCTTTTAAATAGAGTCATAGAGCACTACAGCACAGAAATAGACCCTTCTGAACATCTAGTCCATGCTGAAATGTTATTTTGTCCAGTCCCATCAAACTGCCCTCCATACGCCTCCCCTTCATGTACTATCCAAACTTCTCATCCCAACCCATCGTATACCTTCTCATCTCATTCCATTCCATCATATACCTTTACATATCATCCCAACCCATCCCACCCCATCATATACCTTCTCATCTCATCCCATCCCATCCGATCATATACCTTCGCATCTCATCCCATCCCATCATATACCTTCTTACCTCATCCCATCATATACCTTCTCATCTCATCCCATCCCGTCATATACCATTGCATCTCATCTCATCCCAACCCATCCCATCATATACCTTCTCATCTCATCCCATCCCATCATACACCTTCGCAACTCTTCCCATCATATACCTTCTCATCTTATCCCAAACCATCCCATCAAATACCTTCACATCTCATCCCATCCCATCATATACCTTCTCATCTCATCCCAACCCATCCCATCATATACCTTCTCATCTCATCCCATCCCATCATAAACCTTCACATCTCATCCCATCACATCATATACCTTCGCATCTCATCCCATCCCATCATATACCTTCGCATCATCCCAACCCATCCCACCCCATCATATACCTTCACATCTCATCCCTTCCCATCCCATCCCATCATATACCTTTGCATCTCATCCCAACCCATCCCATCATATACCTTCGCATCTCATCCCTTCCCATCCCATCATATACCTTCTCATCTCATCCCATCCCATCATATACCTTCGCATCTCATCCCAACCCATCACATCATAAACCTTCTGATCTCATCCCATCCCATCCCATCATATACCTTCGCATCTCATCCCATCCCATCATATACCTTCTCATCCCATCCCATCATATACCTTCTCATCTCATCCCAACCCATCCCATCATATACCTTCGCATCTCATCCCATCCCATCATATTCCTTCTCATCTCATCCCATCCCATCATATACCTTCTCATCCCCTTCCATCCCATCATATACCTTTGCATCTCATCCCAACCCATCCCACCCCATCATATACCTTCTCATCCCCTTCCATCCCATCATATACCTTCGCATCTCATCCCATCCCATCATAACCCTTCTCATCTCATCCCATCCCATCATATACCTTCTCATCTCATCCCATCCCATCATATACCTTCTCATCCCATCCCATCATATACCTTCTCATCTCATCCCATCCCATCATATACCATCTCATTTCATCCCAACCCATCATCATATACCTTCGCATCTCATCCCATCCCATCATATACCTTCTCACCTCTTCCCATCCCATCATATACCTTCTCATCTCATCCCATCCTATCATATACCTTCTCATCTCATCCCAACCCATCATATACCTTCTCATCTCATCCCATCCCATCCTATCATATACCTTCTCATCTCATCCCATCCTATCATATATCTTCTCATCTCATCCTATCCCATCCCATCATATACCTTCTCATCTCATCCCATCCCATCCCATCATATACCTTCTCATCTCATCCCAACCCATCTCATCATATACCTTCGCATCTCATCCCATCCCATCATATACCTTCTCATCTCATCCCAACCCATCCCATCATATACCTTCGCATCATCCCAACCCATCCCACCCCATCATATACCTTCATATCTCATTCCAACCCATCTCATCTCAGCAGTGTGTACCTCAAATAGCCTCTGACAACCATGACCTACTACTGGCTTTCACCTGTGACTTAGCTATTACACCTGGTGGAACCATTTCTACTGAAAGGAGAAGGGGCAAAAGTGGGCTACTAGTTCTTTAAAACTGATCACTTTGGACAGATGGGGCTAGTCAGCCATGGTTGGCAGCTCACCTAGGCGAAGGAAAACTCTTCTGGCTTGCATCTGTACCCTCTCACAGTAAACTTCAGCAGTATACTCGGAGGAAAAACCTGGAGCTGGAGTTTCTAAGGAAGCCCTTCATTGAGTCAGTGGTGACTGGTAGCTCCTGTGATGCTGCTGGTCCCAAACTGTACCAGTCTCTGCTGTTCATTTGGATTCATCAGCTGTGTGGAGAAGTGGAGCTTGTTACATGGGCAACAGCTCAGTCTGCATATTGTACTACCCTGGCTTCCATATTGCATAGACTGGAATGAACCCAACTAATGGAGGGTCTCAGGTGGATCAACACCCAGAGGATGGCACCACTGATCCAGGACAGCTGTAAGATTTAAACTCAAACAACAAACACCAGAGATACTGCAGATGCTGGATGTCCAGAGTAATAGACAGAAAATGCTGGACGAACTGTGGTCCTGATGAAGGATCTCTGCCTAAACCATCAACTGTTTATTCCTCTTCATAGATGCTGTCTGATCTGCTGCATTCCTCCAGCATTTTCTGTGTGTTAAACTCAAGCAATAGGAGTTCAGAGTTCAACACCAATGTCATCTGCCTGGAGTCTGTCTTTCCTCCCCATGGAATGGGTGTGTTTCCTCTGGGTGCTCCAGCTTCCTAACACAATCCAAAGATGTACAGGTTAGAAGGTTCATTGGTCAATGTAAATTGTCCCGTGATTAGGTTAGGGTTAAACAGTTGGGTTGCCGGGCAGTGCAGCTCAAAGAGCTGGAAGGACCTATTCCACATTGTATCTCAATAATAATAATAACAATGTGGAATTAATTAAATCCAGAGCAATATCCACAAAACACTGCTCATAAGCTCTCAGGATGGCTATAAAATCTCATCTGGCTCAGGGAAGGGAATCTGCCATCTGCCTGCAGGTGACTTCATATCCACCAGTGACGGAGCTCCTTGTTCAGACTATTTATTTATTTCGAGACACAGACACAGGCCTTCCTGGCCCTTCAAGTTGCATCACCCAGCAACCCTGATTTAATTCTAGCCCGATCACAGGACAATTTACAATGACGATTAAGCAGTTTGTCTTTGGACTGTGGGAGGATCCAGAGCATCTGGGGAAATCCCACATATTCCAGAGTGAGAAAGTACAGACTCCTCAAAAAGGACACCAGAAATGAACTCTGAAGTCCAGATTCCTGAGCTGTAATAGCATTACGCTAACTCTACGCTTCTGTGGCACGTTGTTCAAGAAATCAGGGATGAACAATAAATGCTGACATTTCCATTGTGGTCAGAAAGTGAATAAGAAAATAATCTTAACCGCGAGAAAGTTTGCAGATGCTGGAAACCCAGAGCAACACACACAAAATGCTGGAGGAGCTCTGCAGGTCAGGCATTGTTTATGGATATGAATAAGCAGTCAATGTTTCAGGCCAAGACCCTTCTTCCAGACTGAAATGAAAGGATGAATAATCTGCTGTTGTTAGTCTCGCCTGATGCAAAAGCTGACACTAACTGACATTTTGGTTCATAGTGTTAATTTCCCAATGATAATCCTGAGCCCGTTAATAGTTCCTCAGTAGTGATAGTGGTCATTCAAAGACAGTTACCATCCAGAGGAAAGGCTTGAATCACCAAACACAGAATAACTGAAGACTGTAAACCTTTGGTTCCCTGCTCAGTGCTCACATTGCCACAGTGAGAAAAGGAATGAGCCAGCCGTCGTCATGGTTTCATCTGCTGAACCAGCCAGACTGTTATAAATAGTCATTGAAGAACAAACAGGCTTAGATTTCCACAGAACCTCTCATGAGCTCACAAACCACTCACTGCTATTAAGTGCTTGTCATGTGTAAACACTGATGTAATATAGAGGGAAAAGTATCAATCAATGTGAGCACAGCAAGATTCCACAGATGTTGCAATAAGTGAATAATTAATTGGATACGTGAGTATTTAGACATGCTCTGCTGATGTTGGTTGAGTAAGTCATAACTAGAACATCGCAACAAAAACAAAATGCTGAAACTATTCAACAGATCTGACAGCATTCATTGAACAGTCAATGTTTTAGGTTAATGGAGCTTTATCAGTCAGCAGCACCAATCAACAGGTCCTCCCTCAAACATCTATTAAACACCCCTCATCTGTTCTTCTGGCAATTGTTTGTTTTTTTTATGTGTGATAAAAGCACATTCAGCTTTTATTTTGAAATGAGCAGTTTCAGATTTATATTAGGTCACTTCCTGTGCAGTCAGGAAATAGTAAGTCGGAAGGCATATTAGCTGGGAGAAGGGCAGAAATTTATGTTGGGAGCTAAAGAAGCTTCTATCCAAAGCCATTCTGTTGTTTTCTCAGCAGTAGCTTTGCTTGTAAGTTGATTTTATATTGTTTAGAAGTTAATCTAAAGGTATGAATAAGATTTGCTGAAATAGATTGATATTTTTGAGTTTATTAGACACTAACTTAGATGCTAATAGTTTACACATATTACTTACCTGTAGTGTATACTTGTCAGAATCCTATAATACTTACCTCCAGGAAACTTAAGTAACTTCTTACTTATCTGTGTATATTTACTTGTGTGAATGGAACAATGTGGTAATTACACTGTATTTTGTTGTTTTCAGTTCCACTCCCTATTCACGACGTCATGCGATTGAGTCTGCAATAAAGCCAAGGAGCTTGGGCACTGCACCCTGACTCTTATGTCATTTTTGAATGGAGTTTCGTTGACTGTCTAGTTGATATTATGATACCTCAACAAGGGTAATTCACCCCCATTTGTGCTTTGGCTCCAGTATTCTGGCAATACAGCCTTTCTACTGGCTGCATCATCACTTGGTACGGAGGCTTCATACACAGGATCGAAAGAGACTGCAGAGGATTGTAGACTCAGCCAATTCCATATTTTATCAATTTATTTCTGGTAATATTTTATCGTTTGTGCTGTGTTTGATGTTTGGTGGGTGCTTTGTGGTCAGGAGGAACGTTGTTTTGTTTGGTTGTATATATGAACCGTCAGATGACAATAAACCTGAACTTGGCTTAACCCTCTCCACCATTGACGATACCTTCAAATGGTGATGCCTCAAGAAGGGGACACCCATCATGGAGGATCCTCACTATCCAGGACGTGTTCTCTTTTCTCAGAGAGGAAGTACAGGAGCCTGAGGATGTAAACAAAGTGTTTTCTTTTCCTTTGTCATCAGATTTTTTAATGGCAAAGACTGCTTCACGATTTAGATCTCGTTTTGCACTATTTAGTTACCTTTTAGTATATTATTGTAATTTCAATGACTTGCACTGTACGGCTGCTTCAAAACAACAGATGTTATGAAACGTGTCAGTTACCCTGATGAGAGGATCATTGGGGCCTCTTGTCCACCCATCTGAGATATTTATCAGCAGTGCTGTGTGCACAGGCCCCTTAGCATTGTCAAGGATCCCTCCCTTTCATACATCAATCTCTTTGACCCCCTACCATCAGGCAGGAGGTACCGACATCAGGACAAGGACTGTTAAGATGGGAAACAACTTATTCCCCCAGGCTGTAAGACTACTGAACTCCCTACCTCCACCCAGGTCTCATCAGTGCCAAGAGCAAAACAGTATTTACTTTTTAACTTGTGTTGTAAATGCACCTTATTACTTGTTAGTTTATGTGTGATAATATTACTTTGTATGTTGTTGTGAGTTATATGTACTGTGTTGTGCACCTTGATCTGGAGAAACATTGTGTTTGTCAGTATACATGAATGGTGGAATCACAATGAACTTGAACTCGAACTTGGTCTTGATTCTGATTCTCATGTCCTTGAACTCGGTGTGAATTCTGCCGTGAGATGCTGAGGTGCACAGTAGTGTGCTTTACAGTGATCGTCAACAATCTTCTCCCATGGTGGATTCCACATGCTTGTCTATTTGTTGCCAGGGTCTGGTGGTTGAATTGGCACCTTACATGGAGAGATTTGGTTGGGTATTCCTCTCATTGCTCCCAGGAAAGACTGAATCTTTCCCATCAGGCATAATTTCACTCGACTACTGCCTCATTTAGCTTCAAAACTAAGCACTGAAATAGGAGCTACAGCAATTTAGCAATTTGTTTTTCTTTTCACACAGAACAGAAGCTCTGTGATATCACTCAGCAAAGCCCAATGTTTCCAAGTTGCATAAACCTTCCAGCCTACAGCAACTGAGAATCCACATTGCTTCATCACCCAAAGAAATCCATGTTGGTGAGATGGGCAGGATTCATTGCTGACCATATAAAAATATAAGCTTTTAATTCTCACCATGTTGGTACATGGCACATGCAAAGCACAAAACATTATGATGTATGAGAAAGGGAGAATATTATCTGGATAATTTGATCCAGGACCAATCACACTGAGGTTTGACAGTGGCCAGGGATGAAGAGTTTTGGATTTAAGTCCAGCAGGTACAGGGACTCAGAAGACCATAAGACATAGGAGCAGAATTAAGTTCTTTGGCCCATCATCCCCCTCCTAAAAATATGAAATGCTTCACAAACTTGCATGTATTCCTGTTGTAAGCTTGAGCCTCAGCCTTTGATCTTCTCCAGGAAGAAATATTTCATAATTCTCAGTGAATATACTGGGTATAAAGAGCCTATGGGAAAAGTGACCCATCTATGGCTAAAGAAGGGTGATGTTAGATTGAAAGAAAAGGGCTCAAAATGTCACAGACTGCAGAAGGAAGACTGGGGACTGCAAGAATTTTAAATAACAACCAGTGGATTATAGAGGAGGAGAACAAATCATGAGCGAGGAATATAAAACCCACTGTAAAGCTTCTGCAAGTATAGTTCTAAAAGAGAACACTGAATTGGTTGTCTTCCAAAATTCCCAAGATTCCAGAAAAGGAATTTCAACAAACAACACTTTGCAATTAGAGCATAGAACATAGAACATTACAGCATGCACAGGCCCTGCGACACACGCCGCTGTGATCTTCTCCAAGATCGAGTTAACTCTCCCCTCCCACATGGCCCTTTATTTTCTATCATCCGTGTGCTTACCTGAGAGTTTCTGAAATGTCCCTAGTGTATTTTCCTCTACCCCCACCCCAGGCAGGGTGTTCCAAGCACCCAGCACTCTGTGTGAAAAAATGTAACTCCAACATCTCTCCTATACTTTCCTCAAAACACATATAATCGGATCCAATTGGAAGTCAGTATTAAAATTCACTTTCTGGACAGAGGCTATACACATAAAACATTACAGCACAGTGCAGGTCCATCAGCCCATGATGTTGTGTCAATCTTTTAACCTGCTCTAAGATCAATTTAACCCTTCTCTTCCACATAGCCCTCCAATTCTGAATCATACAGTCACCTATCTAAGAGTCTCTGAAATGATCCTAGTGTATTTGCCTCCACCACCACCCTCTGGCAGTGTGTTCCACATATCCACCACCCTCTGGCAGTGTGTTCCACATATCCACCACCCTCTGTGTTAAAAACCCACCTTTGACATTCCCCCAAAACTTTTTTCCAAATTTATGCCCTCTCATTTTAGCCATTTCCACCCTGGGAGAAAGGTGCAGACTGTCCATCCTATCTGTGATCTTATGATCTCCAACTTCTGGTCCTATCATCTTGTACAAGTCACATCTCAACCTCCTTCACTCGATCACTCCTCTAAGACATGATGTCTAATCTGGAGAACATCCTGGTAAACATCCTGCAGCCTCTAAAGTTTCTTCATCCCTCCTCTAATCAGGTGACCTACTATGATTGTTTATTGATTGATTACTGAGCATATAAAAATATGAGCTTTTAATTCACAATACAAACTTGATTCTGGCTTTTACCAGTAGGTTGTGAATGCAAATCCTGTCTATCACTCGAATGGATTCCTTCAAAGGGTGAAGCAACGTTGTGAAGTTGCAGTTTTATGGATTTCGTTAACAGTGGCATGTCACCAAAGACGCTCGCTGATTTCTACAGATGTACTGTGGAGAGTATCTAACTAGTTGCATCACCACCTGATATTGGGGGTGGGGGGAGTGAGGCACTGCAGTGGATTGAAATAAGCTGTGCACTCAGTCAGCTCCATCATGGGCACGAGCCTTCCCAGCATCCAGGGCATCTTTAAGGAGCAATGACTCAAAAAGGTGGCATCCGTCATTAAGGACACCCATCCGCCAGGTCATGCCTTGCTCTCATCAGGAAGGAGGTACAGAAGCCTGATGGCACGTACTCAACGACTCAGGAACAGCTTCTGCCCCTCTGCCATTCGATTTCTGAATGGACATTGAACCCATGGCCACTACCTCACTACTTCTTTTTTCCCTTTTTGCACGACATATTTAACTTTGAAAGAATATACACACTGTCATTTACAGTTTTTATCAATATGTATTGCAATGTACTGTTGCTGCATAACAGCAAATCTCACAGCATATGTCTGATATTAAGCCTGATTCACTCTGATTTCTCAGTTCAGTAGAAAAGCAATTTATTTCAAAATAAAAGGTGAGATATTAGTCACAGCTACTGTCTAAAAATATCTGGGTGGTGGTTAGCTCATGAGGTGCAGGAAATAAACCTGGTGAACCAAACATGAGGATGACCCGCCCCTCAGACTCCCTTGGTGTTCAATATAATCACAGCTGATATTTAACATCGATAGCTCTTCCCTGCACCGACCTCATATTCCACACTCTCTTTTCATTCCAGCCATCGGGCAGGAGGTCCCAAACCACCACGTTCAGGAACAGATATTGTCACCAGGCTCCCGAACCAGCGTCGATTACCACCACTCTGAACTGATTCTACCACCTACAGGCACACTTTCAAGGACATTTGACAACTCATGTCCTCCGTATTTATTTTATTTGCACAATTTGCCTTCATTTGCACATTGGCTATGTGTCAATCTTTGTGTACGTGTAGTTCTTCATAAATTTGGAAGTATTTAAAAAAATTTCCCGTAAATGCCTGCAGAAAAATGAATCTCAAGGTGGTATATAGTGACATACTGTATACGTGTTGGTTGTCCATAAATCCAGCAATGACAGGAGACCTGTGTGGGAGATCTTTAAAGTGGAGCAGTTCCACTCTCTAGACCTTCGAGTTTTGAGATCAGTAGTACAAGTGGTTGTCACAGACTGGGGTTTTCCTTGGTGGCAGTGAATGACCATGACTCCTTCTTTGCTGTGACATGTCCTTTGCTCTCCACAAAGCATTGCAGAACTGCCAAGCTGGTCATTGGATCTCACTGTTGATTTCACCCATCTAGTTTGCCAGAGCAGACATCACATTCTAGGGCAGGCATGTCCCTATCTCACCAGGGTACAAGCCTGCCGGCCATCCTCATTTGGTTTAGCCTGCCCCTCGAAGTGCTGTAACAGGGTGTGGCTGTAGTTGCATGCAAATATCTACCTGGAGCCACAGATGATAATAAATTTCCTTTATTTATTGCTTTACCTTGTACTTTACCAATTTCTACTCTGCCATTCTTCACCACTCTTTTAGGGAGCCTACTACAGCTCAAACAATGGGCCTTTCTCCTTGTTCTCAACCACCAATACGTTATCATTTTCTGTCAGCCACCTTACGTACCTAGCATTTCTTTATGTACACATAACCAATGTCCATGTATATAAGCTGACTTGTATATTTATGTTTGTGTTTTAATTATTATTATGTACTTTATCTTATTGTGTATTTTTGCACTGTATTAGAGCTGGAGTAACAATTAATTTGCTCCCATTTACATCTGTGTAAAAGAAACTTTTTGAAACTTTTGAAACTTGTTGATGCTGTCTGAGACTGCTCCTTCCTCCTGCTGTTACTCGCTTACTTATCTCTTTATCAGAGATATCAGTTCTAGTGTATTTATTTCCCAGCCTGTGCAACCATGCCTTAGTAACTAGATGACCCAGTTACTGTGTACAAAATTATGAGGGTAAATGCAAGCTGGCTTTTTCCACTGAGGTTGGCTAAGACTAGAACTTCAATAGAGTTGATAGGTTAAGGGTGAAAGGTGAAATACTACAGGAGAACCTGACGAGAAACTTCTTCCCTCAGAGAGTGATGAGAATGTGGAATGGGCTGCCAGCAGACATGGTGGACGCAGGTTTGGTTGCAAGGTTTAAGAGAAGTTTGATAGGTATGTGGGTGGGAAGGGTATGGATGGCAAAGGTCAAGGTGCAAGTCAATGGAATAGCCAGAATAACAGTTCAGCAAAGACTAGGAGGGCCAAAGGGCTTGTTTCTGTGCTGCAATGCTCTACGATTGTGTGAGTCGATTTCCATTTCTGCTATTAGTTCACCCATCTTGTTATTAATCCAAACACATGAATCAGAAGTAGACTGCTTGATCTTCAAACCTGTTCTGCAATTCAAAATGCACACTGATCTGATTGCCATGTCACATTGTTTCCCTTTCCAACTACAGAATTTTACAGCTACTGCCTTAAAGGTATTCAATGACTTCACTTCTAGCTCTCCTTGAGGAAGACCATTCCAAAAATGCATCTTGCTGGAAGAAAAGAAAATCTCCCCATCTCTTTGTTATTCTTAAATAGTAAACACTTAATTCTAGAATCTGCCACCAAAGGAAATGATCTCTCCACATTGATTCCATCAAGACCTTTGAGTATTCTGTATGCTGCAATAATCATTCATCCATACTTTTCTAAACACTCAATGCCTCCAAACAGAATTTTTATTCTTGACTTTGTACCAATTTCAGAATCAGAATCAGGTTTAAGATCACTGGCATAAGTTGTGATATCTGTTGTTTTTTCAGTAGCAGTACAGTGCAACATTTCATAATAAAATCTATAAATTACAATATACTGTGTATATATCGTGCAAGAGAGGAACAAAACTAGTGAGCTATTGTTCATGGGTTGGTGGTCCATTCACAAATCTGATGGCTAAAGGTAAGATGCTGTTCCTAAAATGCTGAGTGTGCGCTTCAGGCTTCTATACCTCCTCCGTGATGGTAGCAATGAGAACAGGATATATCCTGGGTGATGGATGTTGCCTTTCCGAGGCATTGCTGTTTGAAGGTGTCCTCGATGCTGGGGAGGCTCGTGCCCATGATGGAGCTGGCTGAGTTTGCAACCTTCTGCAGCTCTTTCCCATCCTGTGCAGCAGCCCCTCCGTACCAGATTGATGATGCAACCAGTTAGAATGCTCTCCATGGTACATCTGTAGAAATTTGTGCTGAGTTTCTTGACATACCAATTCTCCTCAAAATCCTGTCTTTGTAATTCTTTGTAATTGACAGACAGACAGACATACTTTATTGATCCCAAGGGAAATTGAGTTTTGTTACAGCCGCACCAACCAAGAATAGTGAAGAAATATAGCAATATAAAACCATAAATAATTAAATAATAAGTTAATCATGCCAAGTGGAAATAAGTCCAGGACCAGCCTATTGGCTCAGGGTGTCTGACACTCCTAGGGAGGAGTTGTAAAGTTTGATGGCCACAGGTAGGAATGACTTCCTACGACACTATATGACACTTATATGAATCAATATGTTGGGTCAAGGTTAGGTCTTCAGAAATGTTGATACCCAGGAACTTGAAACTACTTAGCCTTTCCATTGCTAATCTCTTGATTATAACTGATAAATGTCCCCTTGATTTCCCCCTCCTGAAGTCCACAATTAATTCCTTGGAGTTCCTGATGTTGAGTGCAAGGTTGTTGTTGCAACACCACTCAACCAGCTGATCAATTTTTTCTGCTGTGATGCAGGCTGTGTTCCATCCTGACATTTTTGAAAATTAGTAACTTGTTAGTCTTTGTTAGTCAATGTATAGTTTTCTAATTTTTTTGTATTTATTTATTTTCCTGTAAATCAAGAAAATGAATTGCAAGGTGGTGCGTGTTAGGATATGCATACGTACTTTGATACTAAATTTTACTGACTTTGACTTTGACAGTGCCTTCATGCACATCCAGTGCTGAAACATTTCTATACCCAGGCTTGAATCTACAACCTTCAGGCTTAGAGGCAACTTTTACCAACTAACCAAGGCTGAGACTGAAATCCCCTCAGTATACAATCCTGGCATCCAGTTATTACTGATTCAGTTACTTGTCCTCACCTCTGGAATTCCTAATCCTCTGATTTCTCTGAAAGTTCTCAGTAAATTTATCATCAAAGTAAATATATGTCACCATATACAACCCTGAGATTCACTTCCTTGTGGGCATACTCAATAAATCCATAATAGAACAACAACCATAACGGATTCAATCAAAGACATTCAACCAACACACAGAAGACCACAAACTAGGCAAATACAAAATGAAAGAAATAATAATGATTAATAAAATAATAAATAAAATAAATATTGAGAACATAATATGAAGCGTACTTGAAAGAGACTCCATTAGTTGTGGGAACATTTCAGTGATGGGGCAATTGAAGTTGAGTGAAGATATCCCTTTTGGTTCAAGAGCCTGATGGTTGAGGGTAATAACTGAACCTGGTGGTGTGAATCCTGAGGCTCCTGTAGAACCTACCTGATGGTAGTAGTGAGTAGAAAACATGAACAAGATGCTGGAAATCCAAGCAACACACACAAAAATCTGGAGGAACTCAGTACGCCAGGCAGTATCTATGGAAATGAGTAAACAGTTGATGTTTCAGGCTGCTTGGCCTACTGATTTCCTCCAGTATTTTGTGGGTGTGTTGTTAAGAGAGCTTGATGAAGGATGCTGCTTTCCTGTGACAATGTTTTGTGTCAATGTGCTCAATGGTGGGAGTGTTTTACCCATGATGGGCTGGGCAATGTCCACTACTTTTTGTAGGACTTTCCAATCAAGGGTATTGATGTTTCCATACCAGGCTGTGATGCAGCCAGTCAATACACCCTCCACTACAAATATATACAAGTTTGTCAACATTTTAGATGTCATGCCAAATCTTTGCAAACTCCTAAGGAAGTAGAGGTGCTGCCATGCTCTCTTCATAATTTCACATATAGTACATGCTGGGACAGGTCCTCCAAAATTATAATGCTGAGGAGTTTGCTGACCCTCTCTAACTCTGATCCTCTGATGAGGACTGATGTTGGGAGAGCAGCAACCAGTTGACCCAAAAGATCAACTGTAATTTCTTTCCACAGATGCTGCCTGACCAGCTGGGTTTTGCAGCTGAGTCTATCTACTTGTTTTTACACAATTATCAAGGTTGAAAATGAACACTGGCTTTGTTCTGCATTTTTCTGTAAAATAAAGTTGTGTTAAGAATTCTTCTGCAAAAACATGGCAAAAAAATGGAATCAGACTCAGAAAGGTACAAGGGCAAGTTTTGAAATATTACAAAGAAACCTGTAAGGCAGGAAGAATTTGTGAACAACCTTATCATTTAGCAAAGGCAGCAGGCAATCCAAGTTGTTGCTGGTTGCTGTTAATGTGCAGGTTGTGAATAAGCCAGGTAAGTCACATACTGAAGCAGCTTGAATAACAGAGGGCATCGAATTGAATCTGATCACACCCAGTGATACACAATGGGAGACAGAAGATGCGTAAAGCTTTACAGCGCTAGCAATCCAAGTTCAATTCTACCGTTGTCTAAAAGGAGCTTGGACGTTCTCTCCGTGACCATGTAGGTTTCCTCCAGGTGCTCTGGGTTTCTCTCACATTTCAAAGAGGTATGAGTGAGGTTTAGTAAGTTATGGGCATGCTATGTTGGCACTAGAAGCATGGCCACCCTTGCAGGCTGCCTTCAGCACATGCATGGGATATGTTGATCGTTGATGCAAATGACGCGTTTCACTGTATGATTCAATGTTTCAATGTACATGTAACAATAAAGCTAGTTAAAATGATTAATCATTTAGAACAATTTGATATTTGAAAGTATTCCAATTAAGGAAGACTTATCCACACACTAATGTTCAAGTGATAGAGTTCACTACCTATTTCAGAGGAGTGACCCTCAACTGTTAATCTGTAAAGAAATTCAGATCAGTTCCCCAGCAGCTCAGAAAAGGCCTGCCCAGATTACTTAAAAAAAAGCCAGGAACCTCTCAGACTCCATTCAAACTTAAAAGAAAATTTATTATCAAAGTACATTAACTAAATGTCACTAAAAACATTTTCTTGTAGGCAATCGCAGCAGAATGAAGAAATATAATAGAATCAATGAAAAACTACACACAAACAAAGACTGACAAACGATCAATACAAAATGCTGGAGAAAATCAGCAGGTCAGGCAGCATCTATGGAAAAGAATAAACAGTTGACTTTTCAGGATGAGACCTTGATCAAGACTTTATCAGGTCCGAATGAAAGTTCTCAGTCCAAAACATCTAGTATTTATTCATTCCCATAGATGCTGCCTGACCTGCTGAGTTCCTTTAGCATTTTGTGTGTAATTGTTTGGATTCCTAGATCTCTCATGTTTTGAACAAACAACTAATGTGAAACGTGCTCTAGCAATCTCAGATCCCAGAGAAAGTCCTAAATCATGTCCTTGAGCCAACAAAGTGAAGATACTGATCTGATTCTATGAGGGCTGGAAAGAGTGAGAGGTTCATTGCAGACAGAGAAGATGATTTCATTGCTGCTATTTCTAGCATCCCTGGTGCAGCATCTGTTTTATAAATTCAGAACACACAGCAAAGGGCAAAGACCAATCGTGCAGGTTAAAGACGAATGAGGGAAGATAAATCCAGATGAGTGAATGAGTGAGGTGAAAATTTTGATGTGTATTATTCCAGCAACAACTCCCAACAACCCAGGTCCTGCCCTTCTCTCATCACTGCCATCAGGGAAGAGGTACTGGAGCCTGAAGACCCACATTTAAACATTTCAGGAACAGATTCTTCCCCTCTGCCATCAGCTTTCTGAACAGTCCATGAAACCATGAACCTACATCACTATTTGCACAACTGATTGATTTTGTATTCTTACTGTAATTCTAGTGTTTTTATGTAATGCACTGTACTGACGCTGCAACACAACAAATTCCATGCAATGGATCCCCTTCAGGACTGTATCATTTAACATCTCAGAGTTACAACAGAATCTTACAGAAAACTTTGATAAGAGGACATGTCCTAAAGGGTGAGGGTCTTTCATGGTGAATTCTGCAATTTTTCAACAAAGGAGGGGGATAAGTCCCTATGATGATGCTGGATAACTTTACAACCTTCTGCAGTGCTTTCCAATCCTGTGCATTGGAACCTCTATACCAGGGGTCGGCAACCTTTACCACTGAAAGAGCCAATATGGACCCATTTCCCACTGAAAAGAAAACACTGGGAGCCACAAAACCCATTTGACATTTAAAATGAAATAATACTGCATACAACAGTTTTTTTGCCTTTATGCTATGTATAAACAAACTAAAATGTGTTGCATTTATGAAATTGATGAACTCCTGCAGAGAAAATGAAATTACATTTCTGCATGCAACAAAAACATTTTGAACTCCGAAAAAAAGACGTTGAGTTGAAGGTTACTCCATAGTTAGCCTACCTTGGATCGAAGAATTAAAAGAAAGCGCGCACTGGCGGGTGTCAGGCATTGGCAGTGGTGATGTATATTAATAGCGATAAAAAACACGTTGTAGCGGTGTAGCGCTACACGCAGCATTAAAATAAAGACACTGCAGTCAAAGGTAACTTTATTCAAACTAAACAGCCTTGATTTAAAGCCTCCCTCAACCCGTCCCCGGGGGCGCGGATGCTCCAAAAGACACGTACTCACAAACCCCCGTAGGCTATCTCCCTTAGCCGGAACGGTGGCTAATTGTGAGCCGGTTCGGATGTGCCAGGAAATGGGGTCTCCACAACGTTTTTAGATTGTACAAGATCACCATAATCTTCAAATTTCGAATTACATTTCAAAAACTAACAAACTACGGGGAGCCGCAGCACAGAGATCAAAGAGCCGCATGCGGCTCAAGAGCCGCGGGTTGCCGACCCTTGCTCTATACAAGACAGTAATGTAACCAGTTAGAATGCTCTCCATGTACTTGTGTAAAAATTTGTTACTGTCTTTTGGTGATATACCAAATTTCATCAAACCCCTAATGAGATATAGGCACGTGCATGAATTCATTGTAATTGCATCAATAGGTTGGACCCAGAATAGATCTTTAGAAATGTTGATTCTGTGGACAAGAGGCTTTTACTAGGTGATGGTCACTAAAGTAGCTCACCCTGCTCTTCTTAGGCACCAGTACGATTGGTGACCTTTTGAAGCATACAAAGGGTGTCATTTGCCACCCTTTACAGAATCAGTCTTCAACACAGATAAGACAATCCTAATACCCTATTACTTCCTCAATAACCTGTCCAGTCGTTTGTGGTAGTCGTCACGGAATTTCAATATAAAAACTTGGATGACAATGGGTACCATGTCTCCTTTGCCATGCTTTATCAGTTCCTCACTGCTTTCCTTTCCAAATCAGTTGAGATCAATATCTCAACAAGATTGTCCATTCAGTGTGAGCCCTATCGGGGGAACCGGGATAAGGGGGGAGGGAATCTGTTAGGAGGGGTTGGGGTTCAGGAGTAGGGGTCTTGCTGTTGAAGGAGGGGTTCAGGAGTCAGAGTTCTGTTTAGGGTGAGATTCTAAGGTTAGGGCCCTGTTTTTGGTGGAAGTTCAGGGTTGGGCTCTTGTAACCGGGTGGGTTTCAGGGATCGGAGTTTCAATTCAGGGCTGAGTTCAGGGTTGGGCTCCTATACTGGGATGGGGTTTGAAGTTGGGGTTCTGTTTCATGGCAAGGTATCTTGTTTCAAGAATATGTTCAGGGATTGGGTTTCTGTTTCAGGGTCAGATTTAGGGTTGGGGATCTGTTTCAGGGTGGGGTTTAGGGGTAGGTGTTCTGTTTCAGGGTGGGGTATAAGGTTGGGGATCTGTTTCAGGGTGGGGTTTAAGGTTGGGGATCTGTTTCAGGGTGGGGTTTAGGGTTGGGGATCTGTTTCAGGGTGGGGTTTAGTGTTGGGGATCTGTTTCAGGATGGGGTTTAGGGGTAGGTGTTCTGTTTCAGGGTGGGGTTTAGGGTTGGGGATCTGTTTCAGGGTGGGATTTAGGATTGGGGATCTGTTTCAGGGTGGGGTTTAAGGTTGGGGATCTGTTTCAGGGTGGGGTTTAGGGGTAGGTGTTCTGTTTCAGGGTGGGGTTTAGGGTTGGGGATCTGTTTCAGGGTGGGGTTTAAGGTTGGGGATCTGTTTCAGGGTGGGGTTTAGGGGTAGGTGTTCTGTTTCAGGGTGGGGTTTAGGGTTGGGGATCTGTTTCAGGGTGGGGTTTAGTGTTGGGGATATGTTTCAGGGTGGGGTTTAGGGGTAGGTGTTCTGTTTCATGGTGGGTTTCAGGGATTGGTGTTCTACTAAGGATGAGGTTTAGGGGTCGGATTGTGTTTTAGGTTGGGATGGTACCTACAGTGTAGGATGAACAGTGCATGTTCACCCTTCATGGTGAAGTTAGGTCAACTGTCTATGTCACATTTCTTTAATATTTCTTGTATAGTAGAACCACGCCTGCCTTGTTTCCCCGTGAAGCTCAGGGTTTAGAGAAGGAATATGACTCCCCTTTCCATTATGCATTATGAACTATTTAAACTAAATAACCTAAACCTAGGCCTATTCTCTGATAGGATCCTTCAGGAAATCACTGTGCGGCAAGGAGTTTAGATAGATAGATAGATACTTTATTGATTCCAAAGGAAATTACAATGTCACAGTAGCATTTCAAGTGTGCAGGTATACAAATACTAGAAGAGAAGTACAAAAGAATAAAGAATAAGTTACCATAAACAGTTTAACAGAAGGGGGTCATCACTTCCCCGGCTATAGGCTGACTCATTATACTCATTAATGGCCAAGGGCAAGAATGACCACATATTGAGCTCTTTGGAACAGCACAGTTGTCTTAGTCTATTACTAAAAGTGCTCCTCTGTTCCGCCAAGGTGGCATGCAGAGGGTGAGAAACATTGTCCAGAATTGACCGGATTTTCCATAGGGCCCATTGTTCTAGCACAGCCTCCAGTGTGTCCAGTTTGACTCCTATAACAGAGCCAGCCTTTCTAATAAGTTTATTGAGCCTGTTGGTATTACCTGTGTTGATGTTGTTGCCCCAGCACACTACCACATAGAAGATGTAGTCTTCTGCACTGCACTGGTGACTACAGACAGCTAGAACATGTGAAGGAGAAGCCTGTATACTCCAAAGGATCTCAGTCTCCTCAGGAAGTAGAGGCAACTCTGGCCCTTCTTGTACATCTCTCTGTTGGTGCTCCATTCAAGTCTGTCATTCAGAAGTAACCCCAGGTATTTGTAGTTCCTCACTACATCCTCATCCTCACCATCAATAGTAACAGGGAGCAGCGCAGGCTTAGTCTTCCTAAAGACCATCACCATCTCCTTTGTCTTGCTGATGTTGAGCTGCAGATGATTCAGCTTGCACCATTTGACAAAGTCTTCCACCAGGGCCCTGTATTCACCCTCCCATCCTCCCTTTATACACCCAACTATTGCTGAATTTAATTCTGTTACCAGCCGTTCTTTGGTTGTGCACTTTTGGCCACTTTGAATCTACTCTGGTAACTAGTCTACCTCTTTCACTGGAGTAAATATGGCTCCACTAGAAAGGTCTTGAGAAAAGGTTGCATTCTGAAACCTGCACAGACCATCGACATGCTGGATCAAACCGGTGAGTAACCACTGAGAAGTGACAATGAAGCAAGAACTTCTGAAATGCCACAACTCCAGATATAATTTCACATCTTTATTTTCTACCCAAGTGTAACTCTGTTGACTCCATCATCAGGGACTCCCTCCACCCAGGTCATGCTCTCTTCTCACTGCTGCCATTGGGGAGAAGGTACAGGAGCCTCAGGACTTGCACCACCAGGTTCAGGAAGAGTTAGGCTCATTAGAGTCTTGAATTAGAGGGGATAACTTCACTCAGCTTCACTCATCCCAACAATGAACTGTTCCTACAACCTATGGATTCCCTTTCAAGGACTCTTCATCTCATATTCTCGGTATTTATTGCATATTTATTTATTATTATTATTTCTTTCTTTTTGTATTAGCACAGTTTATTGTCTTTGCACACTGGTTGAACACCCAAGTTAGTGTGGTCTTTCACTGATTCTATTATAGTTATTATTCTATCTTGGATTTATTGAGTATGCCCATAAGAAAATGAATAGGTGATATATATGTACTTCGAAAATGAATTTAGTTTGAACTTTAAACTTTGTAGTCAGTGCTTCTGTGATGCACAAAGAACAGGCTCCTTGAGACAACTGTCCATGACATTAACAATCACCGTCCAGCTCCATAGTTACAAGTACCACAGCCCAGATACCACACCTAAGTGGTGTCATGATGCACCAAAAATAACTGGCTACTGAGGCTTCATTTGCACAGAGGCTGCACCTTCCCCCACAACTGCAACTCTTCATCATTTAGCAGCCAGTGTCAACGCTGTGGCATGCCTGGTTAACAATCAGATACGACTTGGAACATCAATGGGAGCTCAGAAAAGTTTTCAGCCTTCTTGCCTCTGATGATAGCCTCTACTTCACTGGCTGCAGCCAACTATCAAAATTCAAAGTAATTTTTTTCGACTAAGTACATATATGTCACCATATACTACCTTGAGATTCATTTTCTTGCAGGCATTTACAGGGAAATAAAGAAATGGAGTAGAATTTATGAAAAACTATAAATAAGAAAGACTGACAAACAACCAAAGAGTACAAGCAGACAAATTGTGCAAATACTTCAAAAAATAAGTTGTAGAGTCTTGCAGTGACTTTGTAGGTTAAGGAATCAGTTCAGTGTGGACCTGAGTGAAGATATCCACTCTGGTTCAAGAACTTGATGGTTGAGGGGCAATAACTGTTCATGAACATGGTGCTGTGGGACCTAATACTCTTCCAACTCTTGCCCAATGGTAGTAGTGAGAAAAGAGCATGGCCAGGATGATAGAGGCCCTCTAGACATGGATCCAAATAAATCTCTCAAAGCCACTTACTTTTCTCAGTTTGACACTGAGTTCTAAGCTGCTGATCCAGTAACACAGCAAACATATTCTGGTTGTCCCAAAAGGCTCAGGGTTTTGCAGTTCGGTTCTCCATTTCATTGAACTCTTTAGTTAATGGCGTCTGATTATGTGTGTTGCTGCAGTAATTAGATAAACCCCACATTGGGGACTACATTATGGTAAGAAAACCCAGCTGGTTTGCTAATGTCCTTCTGGGAAGGAAACCTGATGTTTTTACACAGTCCGTCCATGCTCCAGACACACCAAAGTGATTGACCCTTAACCAGTCTTTGTTCGGGGCATTTAAGGATGTCAATAAATGGTAGCGTTAGCAGTGACTTCCTCATCATATAAACCAATAAATAAACACGCTTAAGTCATACAGGTTAGGGTCTGTTGGCGCCAGAAGCATGGAGACACTTGTGGGCTGCCCCCAGCACATCCTCAGTCTGTTTTGGATATTGACACAAATGACACATTTCACTGTATGCTTCTATGTTTTCAATGTACACGAGACAAATAAAGCTAGTATATAATAATCTTTCAAACAAAAAATGGTGAAGCCTTCTAAACACTTACTCAAATATCAGAAAAGCTTTGCTTCCCTTATAACACTCACACAAAATGCTGGAAGAACTCAGTAGGTCAAGCAGCATCTATAAACTGTTGATATTTTGGGCCAAGACCCTTCACCAGGAGTCATGATGCCTTCAGTTAGAATGACAGCACAAATAACACAGGACCCCTGCAGCACCTTGTCCATTATTGCTGCGAAGTTGATGATTTCATCCCAATGTTTACAACACCCTGCTTGGTGAGGGAGTTTAGAGAAGCTGCTATCATGGGTATCCTGCTCAGGGTGAAGGTAGCTGCAATGCCCACCTGGCTGTCTGCAGGTCAGTGTGAATACGTGTTCATTGTCAAGAAACATTAACTCACTCTGTCAACATTAAACTGGTGAACTATGCAATGGTTGCAGATGTCAATCCTGATGAAGGGTCTTGGGTTGAAACGTTATCTATTTATTTCCTTCCATAGACACTAACGGACCTGCTGAGTTCTTCCAGAATTTTGTGTACGTTACTACGTAATTGGTAATCAGAAGGACTCTCCATTACTCTTATCACAGGGTCACCACTGAAAATATAAACTACCCCTTAAGCCTCCTCAGATGCTGTTTGGGTCTAATGAATCCTTCCAGCAGTTTGTCCTCAGCTCCTGATTCCATTATCTGCAGTCTTGTGTGCCTCAGAGGACTTCAATGATGATCACACACTGAAAAATCCTTTATACTGTTGGACAAGAGGTCAGGCCTTGTTCCAACTCAAACCCAGAGATCCCTGCCCGGATTCAAAGTTCAACGTTCAAAGTAAATTTATTATCAAGTACATAAATATCACCACATACCACCTGGAGATCCACTTTCTTGCGGGCATTTACAGTAAATACAAGAAACACAATGACCAACCCAACAGGATGGACGACCAATGTGCAAATACGAAAAGAACCGAGAGAAAATAAATAATAATAATAATTAATAATTAAGCAAGAAATAATATCGAGCTCACGTCAGCCTCACCCCAGTGAGATCACCCTCAATGTTTCATATTTTCCTCACTGAGGACGTCAAAGTGAGAGCCAAGATTATCAGGGCTTGCTCCAATGGCTATCACTGAACACATGGAGTAGATCTGTTCTCCGTACTCTCGCATGCCCACAATGACTGCCTGCAGTCTGGCTGGGCTTCTCCAGTCAACACGGAAAACCAGTCCGTGTAACTTCCGATTCCGAGGCAAGAATGCAATCAGCAGAGCTGCTCCAGAGACAGATTCAGGCTTAGTGGGTGCGACCCACGGCCTTAGCTAAATTGGAAGCATTATTCATCTAGTACTCCATATAAATTCACAACAATTTACAATGACAGAAGTAGTTAAGAGATTTGCACAATTTATTACGTGTAAGAAATGCCTCTTGTGTATCACTTTCCAGGAAAGATTGCTAGACTAATGCTTAAAACCAGAATGAGAATGAGGCTTAATATCACTAAAATATGTTGTGAAATTTATTGTTTTGCTTCAGCAGTACAGTGAAATGTATAAAATAACTATAAATTGCAATTATATATATAAATTAAATACGTAGTGCAAAATTGAAAGTTGGGCTTTGACATGAGGCATTAACCCAAAGCCCAAACTGCCCTCTCCACTGAATGTATAGTAAATACCTGTCTTCAACATTCCCCCTTTTAACCAACATAACTAAGGTGGACAAATTCTTGTCCCACAGAACAAACCAATTTTCCCCATGGGCGCTCACTCCCTCCAGAGCTCCACTTGATACCAAGATGGTCTGACAGCTATTCACTTTTTCCTTGAACAAAGGCCTAATCAATCATGTGATCACGGTGATCCTGAGTCCGTCTACACTTCCCACTGCCTCAGATAAACTGCCAACATAAAGTTCAAAGTAAATTTATTATTGAAGTCCATATATGTTACCGTATAAAACTGCAAGATTCATTTTCTTGTGGGCATACTCCATAAATCTATAGAATAGTAGCAACAACAGACTCAGTGAAATACTGACCAACCAAGGCTTTCAGCCAGAGTGTACAAGTCAACAAGCTATGCAAATACAAAAAGGAGAAATTATAATAATTATCGAGAACATGAAATGGAGTCCTTGAAAGTGAGTCCACTAGCTGTGGGAAAGTTTCAATGATGGGGCAAGTGAGTTGAATGAAGTTATCCCCTTTGATTTAAGAGCCAAAGGGTGTAATTTCTCTCTTCTCACCTCTCCCATCCCACAGAACATACAAAGCCTTAAAAGCACATCCCACCAGACTAAAAGGCGATTTCTATCCTGTTATCAGAATCAACAACGGACCTCTCATATGCTAAAGATGAATTGTTGATCTCCGAGTCGACCTTGCCATGAGTTTTGAATTTCATTTGTCTTCCTGCCCTGCTCTTTTTTCTCTGCAGCTACAACACTATATTCTGCACTCACAACACTATATTCTGCAGCTACAACACTATATTCTGCAGCTACAACACTATATTCTGCACTCACACTACATTCTGCACTCACAACACTATATTCTGCACTCACAACACTACATTCTGCACTCACAACACTACATTCTGCACTCTGCTTTGATTTTACTACCTTTTAGTACTTATTCTGGTGACTTCTTCCCTTCTGCCATCCAATATCTGATTCCTGAATGGACATTGAATCCACGAAGACTACCTCACTACTTATTTAATTTAGTGTATATATACTCTAATTCACAAATGTTATTATGTACTGCTGTCACAAAGCAACAAAGCTTGTGACATATGCTGGTGATTCTGATTCCCATTTCCTTTTCAATCCTGATGAAGGGTCTCACCCTAAAATGTTGACTCTTCATTTCTCACCATAGATGTTACTTGACCTGTTGAGTTCCTCCAGCATTTTGTGTGGGTTGCTCTGGATTTTCAGCATCTGCAGAATTTCTTCAGTTAGTTATTTACGAACAAAAGTTTTTTGCTATATCCTGACACAGCTGACAGTAATAAACAGAGTTGTACTGGGAAGATCTTAGATCTCACCATGCTGCTGGCACTGATATTGCATGCCCACAACTTACTAACCCTGACCCACACATCCCTGGACTGTGGGAGGAAACCGGAGCACCCGGAGGAAACCTTGCAACCATCAACTTGTAGTCCAAACGTTCCTGTAGTCCACTCTTATACTAAACTGCAGGATAAGGAACTGTGACTAAATGACCTGATTGGACTTGAATAGCAGAGCAATATGTGTGAGATACAAGAGAACTAGATCTAGAAGCTTAAAGAGACAAGTCACCACAGGGCAGTGGCCGGCTGGTGGTGCAATGGCATCAGTGCCGGACTCTGGAGTGAAGGCTCCCGAGTCGGGCACCTCCAGGCGCGCTATCTATCCGTGCTGGCATGAGCATCAAGCGAGCCACTTGGCCTCGAATCAGGAACGTTCACATTGTGACTTGGTTAATCCGAAAGGAGACCAATCCTGACACCACGTGCCAGACAAGAATGGCTGACTGTCTGGTGCGACACACTAAAAAAAAAACCACAGGGCAGTCATGCCGTCAGCCCTAATTCGGTCTACAGATCAGATAGTCTACCTCTTGCCTCCCAAGATGGAGTGCTGAAGGGTAACACTGAACTGTGAGACACTGGCATCACCCAGTTTTCATTATTAACTGTTCACTGACACTGGGGATCAAATGAATCATAATTATGAAGCTTGACCAGTTGACATTTAAAACATGAATCTCAGACTTAAAGAGTAAGATGATTTACTTTCCATCTGTGAACGTGGGAAACAGTCTTGAACAGTCCAGTCTGATGGCTGAGATGAGGTGATCCAGGATTAGTGAGTTCTCCTATACACTGGCAACCTCAAAAACAATTACATGTACCTGATGGCTACATGAATAGATACACCTGTACACCTCTCGTTAATGCAAATATCTAATCAACCAATCATGTAGCAGCAACTCGATGCATAAAAGCACACAGACAAGGTCAAGGGATTCTGTTGTTGCTCGGATGAAACACCAGAATGGGGAAGAAACATGATCCAAGCAGCTGACTGTGGAATGATTGTTGGTGCCAGATGGGGTGGTTTGAGTATCTCAGAAGCTGCTGATCTCCTGGCATTTTCACACACAATAGTCTCCAGAGATTACAAAGAATGGTGTGAAAAACAACAAAAAAATACATTGAGCGTTAGTTCTGTGTGTGAAAATGCCTTGTTAATGTGAGGTCAGCGGAGAATGGCCTGACTGGTTCAAGCTGACAAGAAGGCAACAGTAACTCAGATAACCATGCGTTACAACAGAAGAAGAGTATCTCTAAATGCACGACACCCTGAACCTTGAAGTAGATGGGCTATAAGCTATGGGCTAGACTGTAGATGATCATGAACGTACACTCAGTAACTACCTCATTAGGTATAGGAGGTACTTAATAAAGTGGCCACTGAGTGTGTGTGGGACCTGTCATTTAAAACTGACGTGCTTCGGAATTTGGTCTGGCAGAAGGTAGTTAATCTCCAGAATCTCCTGCACCTGAGGGTGGTGGAAGATGGATCAGCAGAAGAATTTGATGTGGAGATAGATACGGTTTTGAACGACTGGGGGATAGAAAGTCACACGGATCTGTAAATGTCTTCACATATTTGGTAAATCTTCAGAACTCTCAATCTCAGAAAAATGTGATGCTCAAGTATTGAATTTGTTCAAAATAGAAATGAATCAATTTTTGATTAGTAATGGTTAGAGTGGGACAATGAGGCTTGCGTTAGATCAGCCATGTTCACATTGAAGTGCAGGGCCCAGTACTGGACTAGATCTGCTTTTAATAGAGTTTGGAAGTCTGAGAGGAGATATTATTTAATCTATGAAATTCTAACAATGCTTGACAGGTGAATGTGTAAGTATTTTATTGTTATTTAGAGACACAGCAAGGAACAGACCCTTCCAGCCCAAAACTCCACACTGCCCAGCAACTCACCTATTTAACACTGGCATAATCACAGGAAAATTTACGAAGGCCAATGAACCTACTAACTAGTATGTCTTTGGACTGTGAGAGGAAGCCACAGCACCCCCAGGAAATGCACATGGTCACAGGGAAAGAATACAAACTCCTTCCAGATGGTGCTGGAATTGAACTCCAAACTGCAGAACACCCTGAGCTGTAATAGGGTCAATATGCTACCGTGGCACCCATCTTCTTCCTGACTGGGGAGCAGAGGGATCTCAAACTACAAGGGGCACAAATGGTGGCCATCTTTAATTTTCTTGTCTGTGACAATTGTTCCTTCTCACTGTTTCACCAGGGTGAATTAGCTGCACACATACTGCAGATCTACCTGATCTCCAGTACTGAAGAACTTGGCTATTCTACCAACTCTTTTTCCTGAAGTTTAAATCTCTGCAACAGTTATCACTTTACATCTGAAGTGAGAAGATAAAATTAAGGTTAAACCCAATGGACGAGTTCAGAAACACAGTGTGACTGAAGGAATAAAAGGATAATTAGTGCATTCAATATAAATATCAAGTCTCCCTTGTTTTTGAATGTGATTGTGTCCTAAAAGTTTCTGGAAACTTTATCTCTACAGTTTGATCTGCAGACCATTGGTTCCCCAAGTCTGACAATCCATCTCCCAGCAGAGGGCAGAGCACCCAAACTTCAAAGTAAAATTATCAAGCTCATATATATCACCATATTCTACCCTGAGATTCATTGTCTTGCAGGCATTCACAGTAGATAAAAGAAATACAATAGAATCAATGAAAAAGTACCCACAAACAAGGATGAACAAACAACCAATGTGCAAAAGAAGACAAACTGCAAGTAATAAAAATTGTAGAGTTGTAGAGTCATCGAAAGTGAGTTCAAATGACTCCCTTTTTCACTTATTTTGCTTTGGATTTGTTTTGACCATGAGTCAAAGCAAGTCTAAGTCAAAAGAGAAACATCAAACCAATGGAGAAACTCAACAGGCCAGGCAGCCTCTACATAGAAAGTTACAGCACAGTGCAGGCCCTTTCACCCATGATGTTGTGCCCACCTCTTAACCTACTCCAAGACCAATCTGGCCTTCCCCTTCCACATAGCCCTCCATTTCCTTTCATCCATGTGCCTATCTGCTGTGGCTCTGCTGGTAAGAGATGGAATTAATAGAGGTGACATGAGGTCAGAGAATGTTGAATCTTTGTGGGTGGAGCTAAGAAATTGTAAGGGTAAAAAAACCATTATGGAAATCATATATAGGCCTCAAAATAGTAGCTAAGATGTGGGGTTGAGATTGGAAAGAGAGCTGGAAAGGGCATGTAATAAGGGTAATGACCCAATTGTATTGGGGGGCTTCAATAAGCAAGGGGATTGGGAAGATCAGGTTGGTGTCAAAGTGCAAGGTAGGGAATTTGTTGAATGTCTATGAGATGGCTTTTTTAATGCAGCTTATGGTTGAGCCTACTCAGGGAAAGGCTATCTTAGATTCGAGGTTGTGTAATAACCTAGATCTTATTAGGGAGATTAATGTAAAGGAACCCATAAGAGGCAGTGATCGTAATATGATTGAATTCACACTGCAGTTTGAGAGGGAGAAGCACAAATCACATGTATCGGTATCCCAATGGAATAAAGGGAATTACAGATGCAGGAGAGAGGAGCTTGCCCGGGTAGATTGGAGGAGGGTACTGGTGGGGATGACGACAGAGCAGAGATGACTGAGGTATCTGGGAATAGTTCACAAGGTGCAATATAGATATGTCCCACAGAAGAAAAAGTTCTCAAATGGAAGGGGCAGGCAACTGTGGCTGACAAAGGAAATTAAGGACTGTATAAAAGTGAAGGAAAGGGCATATGAGGTAGCAAAGGTAAGTGGGAAGTTGGATGATTGGGAAACTTTTAAAATCCAACAAAAAGTAAGTAATAAAGCTATAAGGAAAAAGATGAAATATGAGGGCAAACTATCCAATAATATAAAGCAGAATACCAAAAGTTTTCTCAGTTATATAAAGAGGAAAAGGGAGGTGAGAGTTGATATTGGAACACTGGAAAATGGTGCTGGTGAGGTGGTAATGGGGGAAGAGAAATGGCAGATGAACATGATGGGTGCTTTGCATGAGTCTTCACTATGGAAGACACTAGCAATGTGCTAGAAGTCCATGAGGGTCAGGGAACAGGAATGAGTGCCATTGCTATTACAAAGGAAAAAGTGCAAGGCAAGCTCAAAGATCTTAAGGTGGATAAATCACCTAGGACACATGGACTATGTTCCAGAGTCCTGAGAGAGGGAGCTGAAGAGATAATAGATGCAGTGCTCATGATCTTTCAAGAATCACTTGATACTGACATGGTCCATGAGGACTGGAAGAGTGCAAATGTCACTCCACTCTTTATGAAGGGAGAAAGGGAAGAAGGAGGAGGAGCTTAGGAGGATTAATGGTGCCTAACGGCAACTCCTTTCCTTGTATCTTCAGAAACAGTTCTACTTCCACCTTTAATATCTCTATTTTTCCCTTTCAGGGTTCTTTTGATGACCCTGACCTCTTTTGTGCTGTAAGGTAAAAATGATCAACTTAACCTTCAAAGCAAACACCATCCGCCTCTTGACTCGATGCACAGTGTTGGCATCACAGACAAGCAGATATGAGATCTCCATCCTGGGGATCCAAGAACATCGTCATGTACACCCAGATGAAGAGATAAAGTTCACAGAGGTAGAGGAGATGCACCTCATCACCTCGACCGCATGGAGAGAGCCGACGAGGCGGGGTAGGACTGGTGTTGAACCGCAAGGCGAAGGAGGCACTGAGGGGCATAGTCTCAGTTAGTGACAGAGTCCTTACTGCGAAATTCAACAAAACCCAGCGACTTCCGTCATCATCTGTCACTCCCCGCAGGACTGCGGCGAGGAGAAGGAGGTGGAGACCTTCTACAGTAAACTTCACGAAGCTGTCACTTCAATACTGGCACATAACTTCCTGGCTGTGCTCGGCGATTTTAATGCCCAGGTCAGACTGGAAGATGTTCCATACTCATACCACTACTTTACCAACAGAAATGGACAGCACCTAGTTGATTTCATCCAGGAACACAGTCTCATTGCCGTCAACACACAGTTCAAGAGGTGAGCTGGTAAACTGTGGACATATGAAAACAGAGTCTCCCTCAACAGGAAACATCTCAAGCACATCCTCGTAAGAACAAAACGTCATATTTGTGTGATAAACACAGAAGCCTACAGCACCTCAGCTCAGTCAGTTCTGACCACAGACTAGTGTCAATGCAAGTGAGATTGAGCCTGTGCCAACCCAAAGCCATAGGTCCCAAGGAGAAGATAAAAGGCATTCTCCTCACAACCTATTCTTCAAGCCCAGTACACTGTGGAAGTGAGAAATCGCAACGGTCCACTGAAGAGGGAGGAGGAAGAGACTACCACCAACCACTATCAACGGCTCATAGATGCACACACAGATGCAACAAAGAGTCTGCCTACTGTGAAGCAAATCAAAGAGTGCTGGATCTCGAAACATCCTGACATAGTCACAGCAAGAAATGTGGTCAGTGCTGTCATGCCAAAGTTAGAAGGAGTGAAACAGAACAACTAGGAGACAAGTTCAAGACAGCAAAGAAGAATCTCTCTGCCACCTACAACTGACTGAAGGAAGAGGATACTAGCTGAGAGGATTAGAGGAGTAGAGGCTGCTCATGAAGACAAGCAGCATGGAGAAGCATAGCGCCTAGTCAACGAGATCAGAGACGGAAGAAGTCCCCATCAGGTCAAATAGGTGGCAAAACAGCAGAGGACCGTGTCCAGACATGGTTTACCCACATCAAGAACCTGCCGGGAAGCCCTCCAACGATCACAGAAGAAGAAGAGGACATACCCACGATACTAACACAAGTCGACATTGATGACGGCCCATTCACCATTGAGGAACTGAAGAAGGCCAAATATGCACTCAAACAGGGCAGGAGGTCTGGACCAGATGGGATACCACCAGACGTCCTGAAGAACTGCAACCTGGATGACATCTTGCTGGAGCAACACACACAGAATGCTGGTGGAAGGCCAGACAGCATCTATAGGAAGAAGCACTGTTAACATTTCGGGCTGAGACCTCTCAAACATTACCCCTTTGAGAGTGGTCACTCTCAAACATGATCCCTTTCCCTCACGGTATCAGCTTGACCTGCATCGTAGCAAAGCTATTCAATCGGATGATCTTGAACAGGATTCGCGCCGTCATCGACCCTAAGCTAAGATTCAATCAGAAAGGTTTTCAGCAGAAGTGCACAACAGTAATGCAAATACTTGCTCTCCGTAGAATCATCGAGGAAGTGAAGAAGAACAACCTACCAGCCATGCTTACTTTCATCGATATTCGCAAACTTTTGACTCCATTCACTGAGGTAAAATGCTGAAGATTCTGAAAGCTTACGGCATGCCAGACTGTCTACTGATAGCAATAGAGTCCAGCTATACTGAGACCATGGCGAAAGTTGTATCACCAGATGGAGAAACAGCAGTGTTCGAGCTCCTAGCTGGTGTGCTGCTAGGAGACACTCTGGCACCCTACATCTTTATAATCGTCCTTGATTACGCTCCACGTCAAGCTACCAAAGATCATGACAAGCTTGGTTTTAACCATAAAACCAGGACAAACCAAAAGGGTCAGACCAGTTATGTTCACAGATCTCGATTTTGCAGATGACATAGTCCTGCTCTCCGACCAGATGGACGAAGCACAGCAGCTACTGACAAAAGTAGAAATTGAGTGCAACAAAGTTGGACTTCACCTAAACGCTAAAAAGAGAGTACATGGCGTTCAACTGCGACAAAGGTACTCTCAAGACAGTAAAGAATGATACCATTAAGGAAGTCTTAGAATACAAATACCTTGGGTCAAGAATGGTGAGTTCAGAGAAAGACATAAAGATACGGAAGGTGCTGGCGTGGAGGGCTATGAACGACATTAAGAAAATCTGCAGGTCAAAGCTGACCAGAGGGCTCAAAAAGAGGATCTTCATAGCAGTCATAGAGTCCATTTTCATGTATGGATGCGAGATGTGGACACTCACTAAGGCCATGTGAAAGTCACTAGATGGTTGCTGTACATGAATGCTCCAGATGGCTCTTGATGTGAGTTGGCAACAGCACATGACGAATGTTCAGCTCTATGACGACCTACCGATGCTCACTACTAAAATCGAGGCGAGAAGACTGCAACCAGCGGGGCACTGTCTACGCCACCCTGAACTACCTGCCAGCCTAGTCATCACATGGGAGCCCAAGCACGGGAGGATGAACCCTGGGCGCCCTCTCAAGACTACGGTCAACACACTCCTAGAAGATAGCGGTGCTGCTAATGTAGATGAACTGAACACACTGATGAGGGAGAAGGAGGAGCGGAGAGTCCGTCATCGTGCCCCCTAGGCCTGAGTCATAGCAAAAGAAGAAGAAGACCTGAAATTACACACTGACTGCGGTTCTTTGTGGGAATGGAACCCACTCTCAGGGTTTCATGACTGGCTGTTATTCGACATGCCAAGGGCTCGGCCTAAGAACTCAGCTCATCTTTGGAGAGCTGAGATCTCATGGCTCTGGACATGAGCGGATCGAAGGTTGGTGTTTGGGCAGATCAGTGTGTCATGGGAGATGGAATATCTCTGGCTGTCTGCCCAGAGACCCGAGATCTTTAGGCACAGAGCTCAAAAAAAGCAACAAAACAGGCTTGTAACATTGTAAACCAGCGAGTTGTTTGTTATACCTCCCCTCTCACTGTGAAACGGAGACATTTCTTTCTCCCTTATTAGGGAGAGAGAGAGCCTGTGGTATGTCGAGTACTGGGTGAACGAGTAGACTTTGGGGTACTGCAAGTCTGTGTCTTTGCTGTCAATTTGTTCACATTTGAGTGCTCGGTGGGGGGGTGCCGATGCTTTGTTTGCTGGTGGGGGAGGGGGATCATTGCTTTGCTGCCGCTTATGCATGGGAGGGAGGAGAGCTGGGGGGGGGGATCTTTGGAGTTCTAACATTTAACTGTCATTCATTCTTTTGGGCACTTCTCTGTTCTCGTGGATGCTTGCAAAGAAAAAGCAATTCATGATGTATATTGTATACATTTCTCTGACATTAAATGTACCTTTGAAACCTTTGAAAAGGCAAAAGAAAGGAAATAATAGGCCAGTTAGCCTAACCTCAATGGTTGGGAAAGTGTCGGAGTCTATTATTAAGGATGAGTTTTTGAGGTACTTAGAGACACATGCTAAAATATGTCAAAGTCGGCTTGGTTTCTGTAAAGGGAAGTCTTACCTGACAAATTTGTGAGAGTTCTTCAAGGAAGTAACAAATAAGGTGGACAAAGGAGAGGAAGTGGATGTCATTTTCAGAAGGTACCTGATAAGGTGCCACATATGAGGCCGCTTAACTAGATAAAATCCTATGGTGTTACAGGAAAGATACTGGCTTGGATAGCGGAATGGCTGATGGGCAGGAGGCAGTTAGTGGGAATAAAAGGGATCTTTCCTGGTTGGCTGTCAGTGACTAGTGGTGTTCCTTCGGGATCAGAATTGGGTCCACTACTTTTCACATTGCTTGTCAATGATTTAGATAATGGAATTGATGGCTTTGTGGTAGAGTTTGCGGATGATATGAAGATAGGTGGAGGGGTTGGTGGTGCTGAGGAAGCAATGCGATTGCAGCAGGACTTAGACAAATTGGAAGAATGGGCAAAGAAGTGGCAGATGGAATACAGTGTTGGGAAATGTATGATAATGCATTTTGGTAAAAGGAACAATTGTGTGGACTATTATCTAAAATGGGGAGAAGGATCAAACATCAGAAGTGCAGAGGAACTTCAGAGTCTTCGTGCAAGACTCCCAGAAGGTTAATTTACAGGTTGAGTCTGTGGTAAAGAAGGCAAATGCAATGTTGGCATTCATTTCAAGTGGAATCAAGTGGAATAGACTATAAAAGCAAGAAGATAATGCTGAGCCTTTATAAGATACTAGGCAGGCCACATTTGGAGTATTGTCAACAGTTTTGGGCCCTAAATCTCAGAAAGGATGTGTTGTCGTTGGAGTGAGTCCAGAGGAGATTCACAGGGATGATTCTGGGAATGAAGGGGTTAACATATGAGGAGTATTTGGCAGCTTTGGTCTTAGTGGAGTTTAGAAGAATTCAGGGGCATCTCATTGAAACCTACCGAGTGTTGAAAGGACTAGATAACGTGGATGTGGAGAGGATGTTTCCTATGGTGGGGATATCCAGAACCGGAGGGCACAGCCTCAGAATTGAGGGGTGGACTTTTGAACAGAGGTAAGGTGGAATTTTTTAGCCAGAGAGTAGTGAATCTGTGGAATGCTCTGCCACAGACTGTGGTGGAGGCCAAATTCATGTGTATATTTAAGGAAGAAGTTGATTGTTTCCTGATAGGCCAGGGCATCAAAGTTACGGCGAGAAGGCAGGTATATGGGGTTGAGTGGGATCAGGATCAGCCATGATGGAAGGATGGAGCAGACTCCTTAGCTGAATGGCTTAATTCTGCTCCTACGTCTTATGATCTTAAGAGACTCTTAAGTACCCCTAGTGTGCTTGCCTCTACCACCACTTCTGGCAGTATGTTCCAAAAACCCACAACAGTCTGTGTAAAAACCCTCTGACATTCCCCCTCCCCACCCACCAACCTTTCCTCCAATCACCTGAAAATGATGCCCCCTCATATTAGCTGTTCCTGATCTGGAAAAAAAAGCCTCGGGCTCTCCACTCAAACCTTGGCTCTTATCATCTTGTACATTTTTGGTCAACATTTTAATGGTTTAGACCAAGAAATGTTGATTCCTCCTTTGTCTTTGCGGACAGTGTCTGACCCAGTGAGTTCCTCTGGATTCTAGCATTTGTACCTTGCTCCAGATTCCAGCATCTGCAGTCCTGTGTGTCTCTGACTAAACCCAAACCCTACCAGTGCTTGGTTTCCTCTCTCTCCACGTCAATGCTCATTTTGCGTCTGGTTAACCAAGCTGTTTCCTGCCCGCTCGCCAATTCAACATTCCTTGACTATCTGTCTGCTGAGGATAGGATAAAGCTCTTTAAAGACACAGATGTTCACACATACACAAACATGAGAAAATCTGCAGATGCTGGAAATCCAGAGTTACACAAACAAAATGCTGGAAGAACTCAGAAGGTCAGGCAGCATCTATGGAAAAGAGTAAACAGTCAACTTATTGCGCTAAGAATTTCTTCGGGACTGGATAGGAAGGGGGAAGGAGTCCGAGTAAGAAGGTTGGGGAGGAAAAAGTACAAAGTGGCAGGTGACAGGTGAGACCAGGAGAGGTGGAGAGGTGAAGTAAAGACCTGGGAAGTTATATGAGAGAAAGGGCTGGAAAAGGGGGAATCTGATAGGAGAGTGTGGAAGAAAGAGAAGGGGGAGAAGATGATAGGCAGGTAAGGGACAAATACAGCCAGACAGTGGAAGAATAGAGAAGCCATATTCACTTTCTTTGTTACAGTAACAAAGCAAAATGAAGAAGTGATGCGACTTTATACAAGACAAGCAGATCCAAGATTTCAAGTTATGTTATTAGAGAACAATTCCATCATATGTCATTAAGTTCAACTACTATTAATTTACCCTTATCTGTCAAAGAACATGATTGTACTTCTAAAATGTTTTAACTTTAAAGTATAATTGATCCTGCCACAGTTACACAAGACAAAAATTACATCCTCTATCCTATCACTCTGCCAGATGGGTCTCACACCAGAACGGAACTTCCAAGTCAGCTGACCAAACAAGCACAAAAAAATCAGCATCCAGTCCAAGATAATAATCCTTAACTTCAACCAAAACATGTCAGAGAGTGTTTGTTTTTAATCAGCGTAGCCTTGAAAATGCTCCCCACAACAAATTATTTTCTTCTGTCTTGTAGTTGGCCACGATTAGTCGATGTTAGAGGGAAAAGTTTTAATTACTGTTTAGGTTTGAAAAGGCAGGTAACCGTGCGTAAGATATAGGAGCAGAATTAGGCCATTTGACCCAAGTCTGCTCCGCCATTTCACCATGGCTGATCCAATTCCCTCTTAGCCCAATCTCTGGCTTTCTCTCTATAACCCCTCATTGCCTGACTAATCAAGAATCTATCAACGTCTGACTTAAATATACCCAATGACTTGGCCTCCACAGCTGCCTGTGGCGACAAATTCCACAGATTCACCACTCTCTCGCTATAGAAATTTTTCTTCATCTCCATTCTAAATGAATACCCCTCAATTGTAAGGCTGTGCACTCTGTTCCTAGACACCCCCAATCATAGGAAATATGTCTCCACATTGACTCTAGTGAGCTCTTTCCACATTTCATCGGTTTCAATGAGATCCCCCACATTTTTCTGAATTCCAGAGAGTACAGGCACTGATCATTAATTTGTCCTCATATGGTAACCGTTTCATTTCTGGAATTACTTTTGTGAACTTCCTTTAAACCCTCTCCAAGATGAGCACTTTATTTCTTAGATAAGAGGCCCAAACCTGCTCGCAATACTCTAACCAACACACACAAAATGCTGGTGGAACGCAGCAAGCCAGGCAGCATCTATAGGGAGAAGCACTGTCGACGTTTCGGGCCGAGACCCTTCATTAGGACTAACTGAAGGGAAAGATAGTAAGAGATTTGAAAGTAGGAGGTGGAGGGGGAAATGCGAAATGATAAGAGAAGACCGGAGGGGGTTGGGTGAAGCTGAGAGCCGGAAAGGTGATTGGCAAAAGGGATACAGAGCTGGAGAATGGAAAGGATCATGGGACGGGAGGCCTCGGGAGAAAGAAAGGGGGAGGGGAGCACCAGAGGGAGATGGAGAACAGGCAGAGTGATAGGCAGAAAGAGAAAAAAAAAAGGAAGAGGGGGGGATAAAACTAAATATATCAGGGATGGGGTAAGAAGGGGAGGAGGGGCATTAACGGAAGTTAGAGAAGTCAATGTTCATGCCATCAGGTTGGAGGCTACCCAGCCGGTATATAAGGTGTTGTTCCTCCAACCTCAGTGTGGCTTCATCTTGGCCTCCTCTACTATCAAGATGAAGCCACACTGAGGTTGGAGAAACAACACCTTATATACCGGCTGGGTAGCTTCCAACCTGATGGCATGAACATTGACTTCTCTGACTTCTGTTAATGCCCCTCCTCCCCTTCTTACCCCATCCCTGACATATTTAGTTTCTCCCCCCTCCTTTTTTTCTCTCTGCCTGTTCTCCATATCCCTCTGGTGCTCCCCTCCCCCTTTCTTTCTCCTGAGGCCTCCCGTCCCATGATCCTTTCCCGTCTCCAGCTCTGTATCCCTTTTGCCAATCACCTTTCCGGCTCTCAGCTTCACCCAACCCCCTCCAGTCTTCTCTTATCATTTCGCATTTTCCCCTCCCCCTCCTACTTTCAAATCTCTTACTATCTTTCCTTTCAGTTAGTCCTGACAAATGGTCTCGGCCTGAAACATCGACAGTGTTTCTCCCTATAGATGCTGCCTGGCCTGCTGTGTTCCACCAGCATTTTGTGTGTGTTGCTTGAATTTCCAGCATCTGCAAATCTCCTTGTGTTGCAGGTCTTACCTGTGCTTTATAAAGCCTCAACATTACATCCTAGCCCTGGAGGTGGTGATAGAGGCAGTTTAGGGACATTTAAGGGATTCTTAGATGCATGAATGAAAGAAAAATGGAGGACAATGTGGGCGGAAAGGGTTAGATTGATCTTGGAGGACTTTAAAGGTTCGACACAACATTGTGGGCTGAAGGGTCTGTACTTTCTGTATGATTCTAAATTCACTAAAACTATAATAGGCACCAAGGCTGCGAGTGAGGCTGCAGAATATGAGAGGTCACTTGCAAATCAAACCTCCTCCATCAAAGCTGATCTGATGATAACCTTAACTCTGCAGTGATCTTTTACATCTCCCTGATGAACATTTAAAGACTCACACCTAGGATGCTCTTAGAAAAGAAAGATTGGTTCATTTTTATCTCAAATAGGCAATCCTTTGTATTCAAACAGTCACTCCAAGTGCAAGAATATCCCAATGAAAGGAGAGATTCCCTCCACGCCCGCCCTGTCGGGTCTTCTCTTACTTCTCTAAACTCAAGTGTATATGATCTTATTATGGAATAAAGATAAGAGACATTGGGACTTGTCTATGGTCACGGATTAACATGCAAGAGCAGAGAAGTCGCATGTATTGGACTTAGAGTTACTATTATAGTAGCATACTGTATAGCTTCAGTATAGCTATATACTGAGCAGCCTCACAGGTAGATAGGGTAGTTAAGAAAGCTTATGGGGTGTTAGCTTTCATAAATCGAAGGACAGAGTTTAAGAGACGCGATGTAATGATGCAGCTCTATAAAACTCTAGTTAGGCCACATTTGGAGTACTGTGTCCAGTTCTGGTCGCCTCACTATAGGAAGGATGTGGAAGCATTGGAAAGGGTACAGAGAAGATTTACCTAGATGCTGCCTGGTTTAGAGAGTATGCATTATGATCAGAGATTAAGGGAGCTAGGGCTTTACTCTTTGGAGAGAAGGACAATGAGAGGAGACATGATAGAGGTATACAAGAAGTTAAGAGGAATAGACAGAGTGGACATCCAGCGCCTCTTCCCCAGGGCACCACTGCTCAGTATGAGAGGACATGGCTTTAAGGTAAGGGGAGGGAAGTTCAAGGGGGATATTAGAGGAAGGTTTTTCACTCAGAGAGTGGTTGGTGTGTGGAATGCACTGCCCGAGTCAGTGGTGGAGGCAGGTACACTAGTGAAGTTTAAGAAACTACTGGACAGCTATATGGAGGAATTTAAGGTGGGGGGCAGGGTTTGAGGGTTGGCACAACATTGTGGGCTGAAGGGCCTGTAATGCGCTGTACTATTCTATGTTCTATGTATTGTCCTCCACTTACACATGACTTCACATGCCAACATGAACCCTGGCGCCAAGCCACAATAGGAACTTCCTGCCTTCTGAACTGTTTTTGATTGCTTTGAGTAAAACTTAAAACATATTTTTCCTCTTTTGTGGAAGCAACAGTTTGTGGCCAAGTTTTACTGTAAATGAGAGGTTACACATTTCAATTAATGTCCAAATTCACCCCGGGGGTGGATCGTGTTCTTCATACTCAGTACAAGCTCTGCAGTTAGTTAGACTGAACAATGTGTTCTTTGCTGCAGAATAGCTTAATACAAAAGAAAAATACGCTTTTACAGAACCTGAACCACAATGCAATACTATTACTGGCAGAAACACAGATACGACCATAAGACATATGGGTAAATTAGGCCATTCAGCCCATCAAGTCTGCTCCACCCTCTCAAATCTATTCTCCTGCCTTCTCTGCATAACCTTTGATGCTCTAACTAATCAAGAACCTGTCAACCTCCACCTTAAACATCCCCAATAATTTGGCTTTCATAACTGTCTGTCAATGAATACCACAGATTCACTACCCTCTGGCTAAAGAAATTTTTCTTCATTTCTGTTCTAAATGGATGTGTCTCTATTCTGAGGCTGTGCTGTCTGGTCTTAGGCTCTCCCACTATAAGAAACATTCTTTGCACATCCACCCTCTCTAGGCCTTTCAATATTTGATAGGTTGCAGTGAAATACCCTCCTTACTATGGGGTGGCATATTAGCATAATAGTTCGCCTAACACTTTACTGGAACAACGGGGTTCAATTCTACCTGCCTGTATGTTCTCCCCATGACTGCATGGGTTTCCTCTGGGTACTCTGGTTTTCTCCCTCAATCCAAAGATGCATTGGTTGGTTGGTTAATTGGTCATTGCAAATTGCCCCTTGATTAGGCTAGGATTAAATTGAGGGATTGCTGGGCAGTGGGTATCTCAATAAATAAATAAAATAAATTCCTTTATACTCCATTCTTCTAAAGCCCAGAGCCATCAAACACTCCTCATATGTTAAACCTTTCATTCCTAGGATCATATGTAGCAACACAAATCAATTTGAAATAACAGAAATTATTTACATAAATGTACAATATTTAATTCAAAGTCAAGAAGATCATTTGTATTTCAGCTAAGTGACCCAGTTTGCCATCTGGTGTCGAGAACATTTCTGTATCTGGACTATTGGAGTTCAGTGTCACACCCTGCCCACCCTGCCCACACCGACCACACTGAAAACACTGGCCACGCTCCCGTCAAGTGAAGGGAGTAAATAAATAAACAAATACAAAGAATCTGCAATCAATTAAACACAGATTAAGTGTACCACATTGCTTTTTCCTATCTGCAGTTAAGCTTTTGACAACAGTGTTGGGCTGAACCAATTAAATTAGTATCAAATAGTTAACTAAACTAATCCCCCTTGCCCACACAATGTCCATATCTCTCCACTTTGCTCACATTCATGTGCTTAACTCCATGCTTCTTAAAAGTCCTTAATGTTTCTAATGCATTGCAGGCAAAACATTCCAGGCACCCACCACTGTGTAAAAAACTTGCCCCTCACATCTCCTTTAAAATTGCCCTCTCACTGCTCTTTGGTATTCAGTATTTCAACCCTGGGAAAAAGATATCGTCTGTCGACTCTACCTATATCTCTCATAACGTTAACAACCTCTATCAGATCTCCGATACCTCCTCCATCAGATATGAAAATGTCTGAGATTAACTTACCATTACTGTTTTTTTTCCCCTGGTATTAAGTTAGAAAGTCTTCATTCCTAAACCCTCCTTGACATTAGTTTTAGTTATTCTTTTCATTCAGTTCAGAGCAGCTGTGTTGAAAGCAAGTGACTCTGTTACTCTTGTGTGATCTTACCACACTAAAAACAATATCAAAGCAAGGGTACTTGCCAAACTTCTTGAAGATCTCGGGTGATCCAGCAAAAGGGAGTGAAAAATCGCAGGGGGGGAGGTTGCTTCAGGAAAGGGAGCTTAAATAGACCCTATAAAAGCAAAAACCTAAAGGGGGTTGATGAGATGGAGAAGTCAGTGCATGCATCACGTTCTGCCAGTGTCGAGTATCACACAGATGAAACTAAAAGATTGGTCAGCTATTTTTATATTTGGATAGCTATTTTGACGACCCTACTTACTCAACCAGAATGAAGTCCACAGATGCAATTAAAACATTCAGTCCTTCTCTGAAGCATAACAAATCCCTATGCATTGAGACATGTTTTATTTCCCAATAATTTGTTATTGTGTACTTTAAAATGACACAAGCTTTCAACAGAAGTAGAAAATGATTCCTGGGCACGGCTCTGCCCTGTAAATAGAACAGTTGCATCACTGGGTCAAAATAAGTTTGCTCATATCTCTGGCAGATGAACAGTCATCGGCTGGGACGATGCCCGAGCTTTCCAGTACAGTACATCATCTCGTCATCTCCCTGTGTGAGCACAAGGGAGCTGTGCTTTTGTCTATACCTCAACAGGGGCCACTACACAAGATCAAAAAAAAGCAGAGGGTTACAAACTCAGCCAACTCCATCATGGGCACTGGCCTCCCCAACATCAAGGACATCTTCAAAAGACGATGCCTCAGAAAGACGGCATCCATCATTAAGGACTCCCACTACCCAGGATATGCCCTCTTCCTATGACTACCATCAGGGAGGAGGTACAGGAGGCTGAAGACTCACACCCAATGTTTTAAGAACACCTTCTTCCCGTCCATCATTAGATTTCTGAACAAAAATGAACCCATGTACACTAACTCACTATATATTCTTTGTTCTCTTTTGCACTACTTATTTAAATATATATATATTTATTGTAACTTACAGCTTCTTTTGTCATTTACAGATTTACAGCATCGGAGCATCTGCGATGCTGAGAAAGTCATGAATAGCACGTTCAGTGAGTTGGCCACACCGCAGGTAAAGGCTACACAGGCAGAAAGGGAAGGGGTGGCCACTAGACAGCGTAGCAGTAGGCAGGTAGTGCAGGAGTCCCCTGAGGTCATCTCCCTCCTAAACAGATATACTGTTTTGGATACTGTTGGGGGAGATGTCTCATCAGGGAAGGCAGCAGCAGCCGAGTTCATTGCACCATGGGTGGCTCTGTGGCACAGGAGGGAAGGAAAAGGAGTGGGAGAGCTATAGTGATAGGGGATTTGATTGTTAAGGGGAATAGATAGGCGTTTCTGCGGCAGCAAACGAGACTCCAGGATGGTATGTTGCCTCCCTGGTGCAAGAGTCAAGGATGTCTCTGAGCGGCTGCAGGACATTCTGGAGTGGGAGGGTGAACAGCCAGTGGTTGAGGTACACATAGGTAAAAAATGGGATGAGGTCCTACAAGGTGAATTTAGGGACTTAGGAGATAAACTAAAAAGTAGGACCACAAAGGTAATAATCTCTGGATTACTACCAGTGACACGTGCTAGTCAGAGTAGAAATAGGAGGTTATTTCAGATGAATAAGTGGCTTGAAAAATGGTGCAAAGGGGAGGGATTCAAATTTCTGGGGCATTGGAACCAGTTCTGGGGGAGGTGGGACCGATATAAACAGGACGGTCTTCACCTGGGGTGGACTGGAACCAATGTCCTCGGGGAGCATTTGCTACTGCTGTTCAGGAGGCTTTAAACTAATGTGGCAGGGGGTGGGAACAAGTGCAGAGAGACAGAGGGGTGTAAAATGAGGGTAGAAGCAAAAAGTAGTAAGGTGAAAAGTAAAAGTGGCAGGCAGGCAAATCCAGGGCAAAAAGCAAAACGAGCCACTTTTCAACATAATTGTATAAGGGCTAAGAGTGTTGTAAAAACAAGCCTGAAGGCTTTGTGTGTCAAAAAAGCGGCACACCCGAGGACTGGGAGAAATTCAGAGACCAGCAGAGGAGGACAAAGGGCTTAATTAGGAAAGGGAAAAAAGATTATGAGAGAAAGCTGGCAGGGAACATAAAAACTGACTGTAAAAGCTTTTATAGATACGTGAAAAGAAAAAGATTGGTCAAGACAAATGTAGATCCTTTACAGTCAGAAACAGGTGAATTGATCATGGGGAACAAGGACATGGCAGACCAATTGAATAACTACTTTGGTTCTGTCTTCACTAAGGAGGACATAAATAATCTTCCGGAAATAGTAAGGGACCGAGGGTCTAGTGAGATGGAGGAACTGAGGGTAATACATGTTAGTAGGGAAGTGGTGTTAGGTAAATTGAAGGGATTAAAGGCAGATAAATCCCCAGGGCCAGATGGTCTGCATCCCAGAGTGCTTAAGGAAGCAGCCCAAGAAATAGTGGATGCATTAGTGATAATTTTTCAAAACTCCTTAGATTCTGGATTAGTTCCTGAGGATTGGAGGGTGGCTAATGTAACCCCACTTTTTAAAAAAGGAGGGAGAGAGAAACCAGGGAATTATAGACTGGTTAGTCTGACATCAGTGGTGGGGAAAATGCTAGAGTCCATTATCAAAGATGTGATAACAGCACATTTGGAAGGAGGTGAAATCATCAGACAAAGTCAGCATGGATTTGTGAAAGGAAAATCATGTCTGACGAATCTTATAGAATTTTTTGAAGATGTAACCAGTAGAGTGGATGGGGAGAGCCAGTGGATGTGGTATATTTAGATTTTCAAAAGGCTTTTGACAAGGTCCCACACAGGAGACTAGTGTGCAAACTTAATGCACACGGTATTGGGGGTATGGTATTGATGTGGATAGCAAATTGGTTGGCAGACAGAAAGCAAAGAGTGGGAGTAAATGGGACCTTTTCAGAATGGCAGGCAGTGACTAGTGGGGTACCGCAAGGCTCAGTGCTGGGACCCCAGTCGTTTACAATATATATTAATGAGTTAGACGAGGGAATTAAATGCAGCATCTCCAAGTTTGTGGATGACACGAAGCTGGGCGGCGGTGTTAGCTGTGAGGAGGATGCTAAGAGGATGTAGGGTGACTTGGATAGGTTAGGTGAGTGGGCAAATTCATGGCAGATGCAATTTAATGTGGATAAATGTGAGGTTATCCACTTTGGTTGCAAGAACAGGAAAACAGATTATTATCTGAACGGTGGCCGATTAGGAAAAGGGGAGATGCCACGAGACCTGGGTGTCATTGCACACCAGTCATTGAAGGTGGGCATGCAGGTACAGCAGGCAGTGAAAAAGGCAAATGGTATGTTGGCATTCATTGCAAAAGGATTTGAGTCCAGGAGCAGGGAGGTTCTACTACAGTTGTACAAGGCCTTGGTGAGACCACACCTAGAATATTGTGTGCAGTTTTGGTCCCCTAATCTGAGGAAGGACAATCTTGCCATAGAGCGAGTACAGAGAAGGTTCACCAGATTGATTCCTGGGATGGCAGGACTTTCATATGAAGAAAGACTGGATCGACTAGGCTTATACTCACTGGAATTTAGAAGATTGAGGGGGGGATCTTATTGAAACATTTAAAATTCTAAATGGATTGGACAGGCAAGATGCAGGAAGATTGTTTCCGATGTTGGGGAAGTCCAGAATGAGGGGTCACAGTTTAAAGATAAAGGGGAAGTCTTTTAGGACCGAGATGAGGAAAAACTTCTTCACACAGAGAGTGGTGAATCTTTGGAATTCTCTGCCACAGAAAACAGTTGAGGCCGGTTCATTGGCTATATTTAAGAGGAAGTTAGATATGGCCCTTGTGGCTAAAGGGATCGGGGGTATGGAGAGAAAGCAGGTACAGGGTTCTGAGTTGGATGATCAGCCATGATCATACTGAATACGTGCAGGCTCGAAGGGCTGAATGGCCTACTCCTGCACCTATTTTCTATGTTTTTATGTATAGCAATGTACTGCTGCCACTTAACAACAAATTTCATGACATATGCCAGTGATATTAAACCTGACTCTGACAAAGTCTCTAAGTAATTCCTGTAACAAATTACTTTAATCCATTGCTGTTGCTTCTGTAACAAATCCTGAAATCCTGGGTATATAAAGCTAGGGTTCCCATTCCTTCCCCCACCCCATTTCTTCAAATTCCAACTTCAAGAATGTTTGCCCACCTGATCTAGGACAAGCTAAAACCAGAAAGAAATTTATGGGGGATTTCTTTTTTAAGCATTTTAGCCACTTGTGTTTCAAGAGCGAGCTTCAGAAGATGTGATTGGGATACCTCAAACAAGGGAACAGCACGCTTTCCAGACCTCGGCCTAGTCAAGTAATTTCCCCTCCAGCCTTATATGCAGCCAAGCAATACTATAATAGGCGATGGATTTGGTGGCTAAGTTCCCAGAAACCTTCAGCACAGTGATGTCACCATGCAGGGTGATGGACATTGACACGTGTTGTGGGATGGGGACTGGGGGGCGGGGAGGTTGTGCAGCAGTAAGGAAGCAACCAGCCTCTGTTTCAGGAAGGATGGCAGACATTAACTGGTCCACTGCCACACCGGTGTGAGAGGCACAGAATCACAGGCAGCTGGCTCTGCAAGACATTGATTCAGGGTCTTTTGAAGTCAAATGTTTAACAACAACAACATGCATTACCATAGCAGCATTTCTGGAAAAGCCACATTATTAACTACTTCTGTATTTAATAAAGTGGCCACTGAGTGCACATTCGTGATCTTCTGCTGATGTAGCCCATCCACTTCAAGGTTTGACGTGTTGTGCATTCAGAGATGCTCTTCTGCACACCACTGTTGTCTCTTCTCTCTCTTAGGCTGTCCATCGATTTCAATGTTGACTGAGGCCTGTGCAAGTTTGTATGAAGGACCGGCAGTTGCCCAAGATGCAAGTCTCCCCTCTCCACACCACTGATGTTGTCCAAGGGAAGGGCACTAGGACCCAAGCAGCTTGGCACTGGTGTTGTCACAGAGCAATGTGTGGTTAAGTACCTTGCTCAAGGACACAACACGCTGCCTCAGCTGAGGCTCGAACTAGTGACCTTCAGATCACTAGACCAATGCACTGGCCACTTGGCCACGCACCAACATGCTGTTGTAACACAGGGTTACGTGGGCTACTATTGCCTTCCTATCAGCTCAAACCAGTCTGGCCATTCTCCTCTGAGCTGTCTCATTAGCAAGGTGCTTATGCACCTTATGCTTATTAACCACAGAACTGAGTTTGCACCACTCTCTGTAAACTCTAGAGACTGTTGTTCATGAAAATCCCAGGAGATCAGCAGCTTTTGAGATGCACAGACTATCCTGTCTGGCACCAACAATCATTCCATAGTCAAAGCCACTTAGATCACATTTTGTTCCCATTCTGATATTTGGCTTAAGCAACAAATGAACCTCTCAAGCATGTCTGCATGGATTTATGCATTGTGTTGCTGCCACATGATAGGCTGATTACGTACTTGCATGAACAAACAGGTGTAACTAATAAAGTGCTCACTGAGTGTATGTCCCAAGGCATGACAAACTCGTCCACTGTGGGCGAGTGAGCTGAGGCCTGGTGACAGAGGAAGCTTAAATAGCTGCATGAGGTAGTAAGCTGAGTGATTTTAGGAAACACAAAGAGGCTGCAGACACTGGAATCTGGAGCAGTAAATCAGCTACTGGAGGAAATCATGTAGGGTTAGGCCCAGCACGGAAATGACAGTCAACATTTCAGCTCAAGGTGCTGAAAGCTTCAAAAGATTAAAGATAAGCTTTATTTGTCACAGATTGCATCAAACTAGAGTGCAAGGATGTGCAGAGTATGGCGTGCAAGTGTTGCAACACTTCTGGCACCAACATAGCATGCCCACAGCTAACCCTAACTAACCTGTCTGTCCTTGGAATGTGGGAGGAAGCTAGAGTGCCCAGAGAAAACCTCTGCAGTCATGGGAAAAACATACAGTCAGCAGCAGGGACTGAACCCCGATCGCTGATGCTGAATCTGCTGAGAGATTTGGAGGCAGAAAAAGAGGAGTTTGAAGAAAAATACGGATTATATTGATGCCAAACCCATGCAAACTGCCTCCTGATGAGGCATCTCCTCTCTCTCCAACCCTGCTTCCAGAATTACACTTATGGAGTTCTCATAGAGTTCCACAGTACAGATGGGCAAGCCCAACTACAGCCTGAGAAATTGAGTGTAGGGTTGAACTCACTGAGGGACCGTTACAAGCAAAACACATTCTGTGGTAGAGAGTGAGAGAAACCATTTCCTCTCGTTGTCAGTGCATGGTGAAACTCTAACACCTTAATGAGTATCTGAACCACTTCCTCGAGCTAAAACACTCTTCACAAAGGTGAGTTAAACACATCGTCCATAATCCAACTGTACAGGGGAGAGACCGAGGGACTGAATGGTTTTCTGGAGCAGCAATTACCACTGCTTCTGAAAAATAAGATATAAAGTTTATTTTTTTTTATTTGTCCTCTAGATTCCAGGTTTCTGGATGAAATTTTTGTGGTATAAACTGACATAGAGATTTTCAGGCTCTGCCAGAACAGGTGAGGTACGGGTACAATGAAATCTTACTGGCAGCAGCACCAAAGGCTCATAGGTACAGACAACACACAGAGTATGTTGAACAGAAATTAGACGATAATTATACCATGCAGTGCAAAAACATGATCCAAGGATAAAAACAAGCATAATCAGGAACAACATGGCTCAGAATTGCATCTGCTCCAATCAGCAGTGTGAAGCTTCATGTTTCCGGCACTAAACATCACCAACTGCCTGTTCTGGTCCAAACAATGTAGATGCCATGGATAAGAAAGCTCACCAATGCCTCTACTTCCTCTGGAAACTAAAAAAGACGTTTGGCATACCTCCTCTGACCCTCATCAATTTTTATTGATGCACCATAGAAAGCTTCCTATTTGGATACATCACATCTTGGTACCGTTATTACTCTGCCCTTGCCTGTAGGACACTGTAGAGAGGTGTGGTCAGAGAAACCAACTTTACACTTCTCACCACCTCAGCACAGCAGCCAGCGTAATCAAATCCCCACCCACCCCAGTCATTCGCTCTTTCCCCTCCTCCATCGGACAGAAGATACAAAAGCCTGAAAGCACATACCACCAGGCTCAAAGACACCTTCTATCCCACCGCGATCAGACTATTGAATGATTCCCCTGTACAATAAGGTGGCCCTTGACTTCACAAGTTCTACTTCAAGATCAAGTTTATTGTCATGTGACAGTACATACTTATTTTCATTTATTTATTGAGATACAGCATGGAACAGGCCTTTCCTGCCCTTCGACTTGTGCTGCCCAGCAATCCCCCGATTTAATCCTAGCCTAATCACAGGATATTTTACAATGACCAATTAACTTACTAACCCGTCTGTCTTTGGTCTGTGGGTGGAAACTGGAGTACCCAGACAGTCACGGGGAGAATGTACAAACACAAACTCCTTACAGGCAATGGTGGGAATTGAACCTGGGGTCGCTGGTACTGTAAAGCATGCTAACCACTACGCTGCTGTGCTGCCCCAAACGAAACAACGCTCCTCCGGACCACGGTACACCCACAAAACATACACAGTACATAAACCAAAATATTACCATAAATTAAATAATTAAATACAAACGCGAATGCATGCAGCACAGGTCAACAGTAAACAACACACTGACCTAGTGGCAGGGTATCCGTTAGTTACCTCTTGATGATCTTGCACCTTGGTGTCAGCCTGTTCTCGCTTCCACTGTAATTGCTACACTTTACTTTGCACTCTCTTAGTGTTTTACCTCAATGCACCATTGGAATGAAATAATCTGTATAGATGGCTTGTAAAACAAGTTTTTCACCATACATCAGTACACCTGAACCATAAGCCAATTCACTAACTTACCAGCAAGTTCGTAGAACTTTCTGCTACATAAGGACCTTTCATGCTTCTGTAAAGACTGTACGCTTAGAGCTCCCCTAAAGTAGTGACACTGATGGACAGGGTCGTGAAGAAGGAAGTCCACATGCTTGACTTCATAGGCCAAGGCATGGAGTCAAAGTGTTGGGATGCCACGTTGCAGCTATACAAAATGTTGGTCAGGTTCTACTTGAAGAATTTGTCACCACTACAGGAAGGGTGTCATAGCTTTGGAAAGAGTGCAGAAGAGTTTCACCAAGGTGTTCCCTAGAATGGAGGGCTGTAGTTATAAGGAGGGACTGGAGAGGCGGGGTATACTCTCATTGGAATATCAGAGTCTTCGTGAGCTTTTTTAATACATGGGGTAGTGACATGGTAAAGTTCATTACATTTCATTATACTTTGAGGAGATTTGGTATCTCACCAATGACTCTAGCATATTTCTACAGATGTACTCTGGAGAGTATTCCGACTGGTTGCATCACCACCTGGTGTGGACAGGACTGGAAAAACTGCGGAGGTTTGTATATTCAGCCAGCTCCATTCTGGATACAAGCCTCCGCACCACCGAGGACATCTTCAAAAGGGAATGCCTCAAGAAAGCAGCATCCTCATTAAGGACACTCATCTCCAGGACGTGCCCTCTTTCATTACTACCATCAGGGAGGAGTTACAGGATCCTGACGACTCACACTCAATTTTAGGAAAAGCTTCTTCCCTTATCCGGATGATGGAGTGATGATGTATCTCCAAGAAAGGAAGTGTAAGATAGACCATGATCGCCCATATCATATGACAACACATAATGATGATTCTTCCCCTATGTCATCAGATTACTGACTGGACCACAAACCCACGAACACTACCTCACTCTTTGCTTGGTTTTTGCATTAATTATGTATTCCTTGATTGTTCTTATTGTTGTTGTTAAGCCCATCATCCTACTGGGGTATAGGCTACTGACAGCAGCTCTGTCCTGGCTTTTCCAGTCTTTCAGGTTATCCTGAGAGATGTATCTCTTCTTTGTGAAGGTCTTTCCTCTCACAGGAATGAGATCTTTGGAGCTTCAGTTGGTGTTTCTGTAGCTCTGGGTTTTTACGGGATGGGGTTGCTAATCCCATGCCCACTCCTCCTCCCTTCACAGCCGGGCTTGGGACCATCTACAGCAGGGTTAGTTTTTATAATAACCTATAGTAATTTTTTACATATTGCATTGCACTGCTGTGACTAAACAACAAATTTCATTACAGTGATGTCAGTATAATGATCCTGATTCTGATTCTGAGATAGAGTCCTTTTTCTTGAAGAGCTGAAATCTAGATAGCAGAGGTTAAAGGTGAAAGTGGAACAAATTACAGAGAACATGAGGGGTAATTATCACACATCGAGGGCCTGTGGCAGACAAATAGGAAGAGGTGGATATTATTATGGCGATCAGTGGAAGACAGGATAAATGCAGGTAAATGGTATTTGTTCAAAGTTCAAAGGAAAATTTATTATCAATGTACATATAATGTATGTCATCTTGTTTTACTTTGAGATTCATTTTCCTGTAGGTATTTACAGTAGGTACAAAGAAACACAATAGAGACAGTAAAAAGCTGCACACAAACAAAGATGGACAAACAACCAATGTACATAACAAGACAAAGTATGCAAATACTAAAAAAGTAATAAATAATATTGAAACATGAGTTGTAAAACCATTGAAAGTGAGTCTGTAGGTTGTGGAAGGTTGAGGCCAGTGTCGAGGTGAGTGAATTTATCCATGCCAATTCAGGAGCCTTATGGTTGAAGGTTAACAAACTGTTTCTGAATGCGGTGGTGTGGCTGCGGTACCTCCTGCTGATGGAAGCAGTGGCCTGGCATGTAGGGCTGACGCGCCTGTTTCCATGCTGTATAACTCTGACTGTACAAGTTACAAGCTGCAGGAACTAACACAGAAAAAGAAAATCCTTCTGTCCTCAGCAGCTGAAGATTAGTTTCACTGCAGGGAGGATAGGAACGTGAAAAACTTTGGCTCAAATGTGGGATTAGCGTGAGGAAGGGAGACAAAAAGAGACAACTGAAGGAATATGAACAGTCTAACAGCATTTCATATCATCCTATATGACTGGAATACACCCCCTTGATCTTTTTCCAAAGCTTCTTCCACTCTTAGACTGGGAAGTGATAATCTCCAGCTAATCCCAATGTACCATGGTTGCATGAAGCAATCCACCTCTGCAGACACTTGCTCAAGAGATACATTTTCTACTTTGCTTCTCAAGTATCTTTTCTCCCTCCTGAGTTCCTATTGCCATTTGTCACTTCCATTATAAAGGAGTGGATATTCTAAATTAATCATCGCATCTCCATTGTGGTTCAATACTATCTGTGGCTTTCAAACGACAACACAGCTCTCAGAATAGACAAACTGTAGTCAAATAATACAATTTTACATTACAAAATATTTACTAAATGCACTAAGTAAATTTATTATCAAAGTACATATATGTCCCTATATATTGGGATTCATTCCTTGCAGACATTTACAGGAAAATAAAAACATACAAAAGAATTTAAGAAAAAACTATACACAATCAAAAACTAACAAAAAAAACTAATGTGCAAAAGAAGATAAATCCTGCAACTAATAAAAAGGTAACTACATAATACTGAGGCTAGCATGAGTAGATGGACTAGATGGGCCAAAGGGCCTGTATCTGAGCTGTATGTCTATGACTCTATGACGAGTAATGTGGTTGGCATGGTAACGTAGCAGTTAACATACAAACATTACAGTTCTGGCGACTGGGGTTCAATTCCTGCTACTGCCTGTAAGGAGTTTGCACATTCTCCTGGTGAACTTGTGGGTTTCCTCCAGGTGCTCCAGTTCCATCCCACTCTCCTATGACGAACAGGTTACCAGGCTAATTGGGCATGTGTTTGTAATTGGGTGGTATCTGGAGGAAACCCAGAGGTTATCATGCTGTACCTCTAAGTAAAATAATAAAGAATATGAGTTATCGAGTCCTCGAAAGTCAGTCCATAGGTTGTGGAGTTAGTTCAGAGTTGAGCTGAGTGAAGCTATCCACACTGGTTCAGAAGCCTGAAGAGTAATAATATTGCTGAACTTGCTGGTGTGGGTCCTGAGGCTCATGTACCTAGACTCTATTCACAAAAGTTTAAGGCTTCTGTTATTTTTTTGTGCACTTGTTATTTCTTCAAAAAAATTTAAACGCTTTCTAGAGTGAAATAAATCTCTGCTACAGACAGTCCCAAACCCGGCTGCAAATGAAGGAGGGTTGGGCATAGGGCTAGCAAACACATCTCATAAAAACACAGTGCTAAAGAAATGTCAACAGAAGCTTCAAAGACCTCATCCCTGGCCAAGGTGAGATATGCCAAAAAGATGGGCCATACCTGGAAAAACCAGATAAGGACAGAGGACCCTGGTAAGCTGCTGATGGCAGCCTCTGCCCCAGGAGGGGTGAAAGGCTATACCAAAAGTGAAATATCAATGCAGGTTTTGTATCGGAATTTCTGTTACAGAGTTGGTATAAATCAGCACTTCTGTAATCTGGGCATTTTGGGCCTCGTTGCCAGCTAGGAGCCAGGACTAGACTTAGCTTACAGAACAGAATCTAGGTTTAGGTCATAGGCTGTGGGAATTGGGTAGGAAGGGGAGTTGCGAAAAAAATCAAATTGATTGTGAACTGGCTGACTGCTGCAGCAAGTTCAAAAGGCCACAGAACCTGTTGCTGCTCAATTCTTACTCAGATCATACGAGAATAGCACCAGGACTCAAATATAAAATCAAGGATGTAATGCTGAGGCTTTCTAGGACATTGGTCAGACCACACTTGTGATCAGTTTGGGCCCCTTATCTCAGAAAAAAATGTGCTAGCATTGGAGAGAGTCCAGAGGATGCTTGCAAGAATGATCCTGGAAACGAAAGGGTTAATGTATGAGGAGTGTTTGATCACTCTGGGCCTGTACTTGCTGGATTTTTGAAGAATAATGGGGGATCTCATTGAAACCTATTGAATACTGAAAGGCCTGGATTGAGTGAACATGGAGAAGATGTGTCCAATAGTGGGAGAGTCTAGGACTAGAGGTCACAGCTCAGAATAGAGAGACATCCATTTAGAAGAGAGATGAGAAAGAATTTCTTGAGCTAGAGGGTGGTGAACCTGGGGAATTAATTGCCATGGACAGCTGTGAAGGTCAAATCATTTAGTATATTTAAAGCAGAGGTTGATAGTCACAGCTTCAAACGTTACCAAAAGAAGGCAAGAGAATGGGGTTGAGTGGGGTAATAAATCAGCCATGGTGGGCTGAATGGCCTAATTTTGCTCCCTTGTTTTATGATGTTATCAGGAGAGCTAAAATTGTCTCAAATTTCCTTCTCCAAATGACCTTTACCATCTGGAAACAGCCCCCTTCTTGCTATTACCATCGGGGAGGAGGTACCTGTGACTAAAGCTTCACACTCAATGATTCAGGAACAGCCATTCTGAAAGGTCATTTACCCATGAGCACAACCTCAACATTCTTTTTTTGCACTACTTATTTTGTAATTTAGAGTAATTTATGCCTCTACACTGTACTGCCACTGCAAAACAATACATTTTATGACTCCTTTGCCTTTCCATCATGGCTGATTTATTATCCTCTCAACCTCATTCTCCTGCATTCTCCCCATAACCCGGACTAATGAAGAACCTCTCAACCTCTGCTTTAAATATACCCAATGCCTTGGCCTCCACAGTCATCTGTGTTAATGAGTGAAAGGAAGAGGCTGAACGAAGCTGGGTTGTTTTCTGTGGAACACCAGAGGATGAGGGAAGATCTGATAGAAATATACATCATTATGAGAGGCAAAGATAAGGAACACAGCTTGAATTGTTTTCCTGAAGTCAAAGCACCACATTCCCCTGAGTACGGGAGAGTAAGTGAAGATCTTATAGATGTATACAAAATTATGACGGGTATAAATAAGCAGGCCTTTTCCCCTGCGCTTGGGTGGGACTAGAACTAGTGGCCATTGGTTGCGAATGAAAGGTGAAATATTTAAGGAGAGAACCTGAGGAGGATCATCTTCATCTGAGGGTTGTGCGAGTATGGAACAAGGTGTCAGCAGAAAGAGTGGATGTGGGTTCAATTGTAACATTCGAGAGAAGTCTGGATAGATACACAGATGAGAGAGGTATGGAGAGACATAGGTATTCAGGTAGATGGGACTAGGCAGGGTTGTGTGGACTAGATGGGCCAAAGAGCCTGTTTCTGTGTTGTCATGCTCTATGACCCTATCAGATACTCGAAAACATATGTTTAAAGTGAGAGGGCGTAAGTTCACAGGAGATGTGCTGGGCAAGCATTTTATACACTGAGAGTGGTAGGGGTCTGGGACGGTCATGGGAGCAGATACAATAGATGCATTTAGATAGTCTTGTGAAGGTGCAGGGAACGGAGAGTGATACCTAGGCAGAAGCTATATGGTTTATGTGGCATCGTGTTTGGCATGGGGCATCATGGGCTAAAGGGCATGTTACCGTCCTGTACTGTTCAATTTTAATTTAATTTAATTAATTTATTTAGAGGTAAACAGTAACAGGCTCTTCCGGCCCAATAAGCCAATGCTGCCCAATTACACCCATGTGACCAATGAATCTACTAACCCTAAATGATTGGAAAGTGGGAGGAAACCAGAGCACCCGGAGGAAATCCACACGGTCGTGGAGAAAACGTACAAACTCCTTACGGACAGCAGCAGGAATTGAACCTGGGATGCTGGTGCTGTAACAGCACTGTGGTACCGTGCCACCCCCTGTTGTTTATCACTCTGTAATCCACAGCATTCAGGGTGATTAGCTGCTGAAGGTGAAGTTTATTAAACCATAGACATAGGAGCAGAATTAGGACATTTGGCCCATCAAATCTGCTCCGCCATTCTATCGTGGCTGATTTATTATCCCTCTCAATCCCTTTCACCTGCCTTCTCCTGATGATCTTTGACACCCTTACTAATCAAGAACCTATCAACCTCTGCTTTAAATATACCCAATGACATGGCCTCCACAGCCATATGTGGCAATAAATTCCACAGATTCACCACCTTCTGGCTAAAGAAATTCTTCCTCATCTCCATTCTATTCTGAAGCTGTGCCATCTGTTCCTAGGCTCCCTCCAAGAGAGAGGAAACACCTTATCCATGTCCACTCTCGGGTGGCCTCTCAACATGGTTGCTTTTGGAATGGAAATTGGACCACTGACCCTCTGCAAATGAGATGGAGGGTTTAGCAGTGCAGTTTTCAAAGGGCTAGCAGTTACGTGAAATACAAGACCACTTGTTGGGAATAAAGCAGAAACAATCTAAGGGTATCGGAGGCTGAATGGAAAGTTTCTCAGACAATGTACCCATTTACACCTGAACAAAATGGAAGCAGTGACAGCCTATTGAATATGTATCCTCATTGATTAAGGGAAGGAGACAGTCAGCAAACAGCTTCAGGCCAGTTAGCTTATTATCTACATTAAGGAAAATGTAGGAAAATACTGTTAACAATGTTCTAGTAGGGCATCCAGAAAAGTTCAAAGTCATCAGATGAAATCAATATGGTCTGGTGAAAGAGAAATCCTGTTGGACCAATTTAGTCCTGATGAAGGGTCTTGGCCTGAAATGTCAACTGTTTATTCCCTTCCATAGATGCTGCCTGATCTGCTGAGTTCCTCCGGTTTGGTGTGGTGTTCTCCAAAACCATTTCAGTGTGGCTTGTAGTCTCACAAGCCACGAAGTCAACTCTTTATTATCCTGATAGTTCAAAGTCAATTTATTATCAAAGTATATATATATATATAGTGTGTGTGTGTGTGTGTGTGTGTGTGTGTGTGTGTGTGTGTGTGTGTGTGTGTGTGTGTGTGTGTGTGTGTGTGGGGGGGGGGGGGAGGTGGTGCTTCCTCCAAGTGCTCCAGTTTCCTCCCACAGTCCAATGATGTACTGGTTAGGTTAACTGGTCATTGTAAATTGTCCCGTGATTAGGGTGGGGTTAAATGAGTGTGTTGCTAGGCGGCACGGCTTGAAGGGCCAGAAGAGTCCGTTCCACATTGTATCTCTAAATAAGTAACTAAATATACTACCCTGAGGTACCCGGATTTTCTGCAGGCATTCACAGTATCTACAAAAAAACACAATCGATGAAAAAATACACTCAAGAAAGATAGACAAACAACCAAAATGCAAAAGACCCCAAACATTGAAAATACAAAATGAAAAAAATAATTATAATAAATAACTAAGCAATAAATATCTAGAACAATAACTATTGAGAATAGGAGCAATAAATTCTGACATCATCACACTACCCTCATCTTGTGAATGAAAGTAAAATATTACAGTATCCAATAAACAAGTTACTTTCAAGTTCCAATGTGTATCAATGGTTACACGTAAATATGATCAATAGAATTACTTGAAACAGACTTCAAGGAAATTGATTTATTATCAGAGCTCTGACTTTATCCATTGTGAAGTCAGTTATAGATCATTCCAGTCCATTACCTCGATTTCAAAGCCAGCGACAGAGCAGAGACTGATCTGCAGGTCAGAGACCATGTTCCCTGACCCGGGTTCGCTCTGTAATTAACTCCAGAGCACAACGGAGATGATTTTACAAAGTGAAAGGAATGCAAATTGTTTCAGGAAATCTGGGGCCTGAATGTGTGAATTTGTTATTTGAAGGAGTTGAGGATGTTGAAGCACATTAAAGAGCAACACACTGAGTTATAGGGAAAAGCTAAACAGGTACAGACTTTATTCCCTGAAGCACAGTAGAATGAGGAGAGATTTGATAGAGGTATACAAAATTGTGAGAGAAATGGATCGGGTAAATGCAGGCTTTTCCCAGAAGGTAGGTGAGACTACAACTAGAGGCCATGTGTTAAGGGTTAAATTTGAAGAATTTAAGGGGAACTTGGGAGGTGGACTTCTTCACTCAGAGGGTTGTGAGAGTGGAACGAACTGCCAGTGGAAGCATTGCTGCAGGTTTGATTGCAACATTTAAGAGAAGCTTGGATGAGAAGGGTTTTGCAGGGCTATGATTCAGTGCTACTAGGTAGAATAACAACTTGTCATGGTCTAGGTAGGCTGAAGGATTATTTTCAGTGTTGCAGTGATATGCAGCTCTCGTGTTGGCGCGTGGCCAAGTGATTAAGGCGTTCGTCTAGTGATCTGAAGGTCGCTAGTTTCAGCCTTGGCTGAGGCTGCGTGTGTGTCCTTGAGCAAGGCACTTAACCACACATTGCTCTGCGGCGACACCAGTGCCAAGCTGTATGGGTCCTAATGCCCTTCCCTTGGACAATCGGTGGCACGGAGAGGGGAGACTTGCAGCTTGGGCAACTGTCGGTCTTCCATAGAAAAAAACCTTGCCCAGGCTTGCGCCCTGGAAACCTTACTATGTGCAAATCCATGGTCTATCGAAACTAACAGAGGCCTACCTACCTAGATATGCAGCTCTATAACACAAAATACTGGAGGAACTCAGCAGGTCAGGCAGCATCTATGAAGGGAAATAAAGAGACAATGTTTTGGACCATCCCCCAAGAGGACCACAATCTTATTGTGGTTTGGGAGCTTGCGTGCCTTGTGACCCAGAGAGCTTTGTTGGCTGGAGTCAGGGCTTTATTTTTTGGCTCTTCGTAGGGTCATCCATGCCAAACAGGTCAAAGGGTAGAGGCTAGACTAAGAGTTGTCCACCAGTCCTCCAGGTTTGGGGATTCAGCTCAGGGCTAACAACCCTGTCTGGTCAAACAAAACTGAAGCAGTAGTGAAGAATACTTTTACATCTGTGTGCGACAGTATTCCTGAGTCTCCACCTGGAAATTGCTTGATTGACAGGAGTGAAAACTGAGCCACTGACACAGTGAAGGAAGCCCTGAACACTGTCAGAGGTGGAGGACCCTCACTGCTGCCCTAAATAACAGGCAGGAGTAGTAGCACTTGGGTCATGGCACTTCAACAGGGCAAGTATTAAAGAACGTGTCAGATTAGTTGCTTTATGAGTTCTGAAGAATGATGACAGCTCCTAGGCTTGTTAACGGGTATCAGCCTGAAACTCTTTTCCATAGATGCAGCCTGGCATGCTGAGTTCCTCCAGCATTTTGAATGTGTTGCTAAGACATATTAGCCTCATTTTCTACCACAAACAAGATGACTCACATTAGATCTGGCCTCCAGTTTAAATCTCCAAGGTGGTAAAATATTTCAGAATCAGCCACAAACATTGCTGTATAACCTGCTCTGACACTCAACATGAGAGAGAGGGAATGTCATCTGTTACCCCAATCGTGAACAGACAGATACTCCTCCGAGCCACATGAGATGTATGTCCCGTGATTAGTAATTAGGTCTGTAAGAGTGTCGTGCTGACCACTACCCTCCCGTTATTAGTAATTAGGTCTGTAACAGTATCGTGCTGACCACTACCCTCCCGTTATTAGTAATTAGGTCTGTAAGAGTGTCGTGCTGACCACTACCCTCCCGTTATTAGTAATTAGGTCTGTAAGAGTGTCGTGCTGACCACTACCCTCCCATTGTTAGTAGTTTGGTTTTACTAGTGTTATTGGGTGTTGATTTTAATGTCTAGGCCAATATGTGAAAATATCAACACCAACACAAATTTCCATTCCATCCTTTCTGTCACAAAACAATTCAAAGAAGAATAAATCTGATATTATCCCTTGTTTGCTTAGAGAACCCATGGAGTCACAGAGTCATGCAGTGTGAGCTCAGGTCACTGGGCCCACAGACTCCACAGAAAGAAATAAACACACACTGTCATGAGAACATAGAACACTGAACATTACAGCACAGTAAAGGCTCTTCAACCCATGATATTATAATATTCTTTTAACCTACTCTAAGATCAATTTAACCCTTCCCTCTCACACAGCATTCCAATTCTCTATTATCCATGTTAAAGGAGGAGGGTTGGGCATGGGGCAAGCAACCCCATCCCATAAAAACCCAGAAATGCCAACAGAAGCTCCAAAGACCTCATCCCTGTGAGAAGGATCTTTGCCTCGATGATGTATGAAGTTGTGTGGTGAAGCCGCAAGACCGTGGAAGCCACAGGACAGATCAATCTTCTGTTATCCAGGTGAAAGTCATGCCCAGGACAGAGGACTTTGGCAAGCTGCTGTTGGCAGCAAATGCCCCAGTAGGAGTGATGGGCTTAAGAATAAGATGTGCCTATCTAAGCGTTTCTTAAATGCCCCTAATGTATCTACCTTTACCACCACCTGTGGTAGTGTTTCCATGCTCACTATGTCAATAGCATACTTCTGACATCCCCTGCTGTATTTTCCTCTGTTCATGTAAAATTATGGCCCCTGGTATTAGCCATTTCTGCGTGGAAAAAGGTCTTGTCTGTCCACTTGATCAATGCCTCTTCATCCTGTATGACTCTTGTACTTCTTCCATGTTTCCTACAATTGCTCCAGGTTCTACCATTCGCCTACACACTATGGGCAATTTAATATGGCAGATTAACCCAGCACCCTCTGTGTCCTTAGGATGAAGATGGGGGGAAAATCAGAGGACATTGGGGTGGGCGGGGGAGAGCGGAATCTATGTGGTCACAGGGAGAGCATGCAAACTTCACATGGACAAAATGAGAGATCAGGATCAAATCCAAATCTCTGGAACTCTACCATCTGTACCAGGGTGCAAGACCGAGTAAGAGAAAGAGACAAAGCATTTGGAAGTTTAGAAGGGATTTCAGATGTCAGAGCCTGTGGCCTCCAAAATTCCAATGACTGCAAACAAAGACGTGATTATCAAGGTTCAACCATCCCAGACCAAGAACCACTGCAGGAGTACCACAGGGAAAGGTCCTAGGCTCAGATGCTTCACCAACCCTTTCCTTCCTTGAACCCATGAATATTGCCTCACTATTTTGTTCTCTTTTTGCACTATTAAAGTACTTATATATATAAAAATAATTTTCATTGAGCACCTACCTGTACGCTCGTCCGCCACGGTGACATCTCCCGGTGGCCACTAGTTTCAATTCAACAGCCCATTCCTGTTCCAATATGACTATCCATGGCCTTCTCTACTGTCACAATGAGGCTGCATTCAGGTGGGAGGAGCAACAGCTCATATTGCATCTGGTAGACTCCAACTTAATGGCATGAACATTGATTTCTTGCTAGTAATTTTTCCACCCTCCCCCGGACCCTTCTTCCCTCTTACCCCTTCTCTTCTCCTTAGCTGCCTATCACCTGCATCTGGTGCTCCTTTTCCACCTATCACCTCCCAGCTTCTGACTTCATCCCCATTCCCCCACCAACCCACCCCCTCCCTCACCTGGCTTCATCTATCACCCACCAGCATGTACTCCTTTCTCTCCCCAAATTTCTTATTCTGCCTTCTGCCCCTTTTCTTACCAGTTCTGAAATATCAACTGTTTGTTCCTTTCCATAGATGCTACCTGAGCTGCTGAGTTCCTCCAACATTTTGTATATGTTACTCTGGCCTTCCAGCATCTGCAGAATCTCTCGTGTTTGGTATTTTCAATATCTCTTCTTGTAACTTATAGAAATTGCTTTAATATCTTGCACTGTACTGCTGCTGCAAAATAACACATCTGGCAACTTACATCAGTGATAATAAATCTGATTCTGATTCTTCTGTCAGAACATTAAAAGTTGAGGATGTTCACTGATGACTGTGCAATGTTCAGTTCCTTTCTCAGACCCTCGGTAAATAAAGCTCTCTGCTGGCACCTGTATGTTTTGGAGAACATTCAGGCATAGGCAGAAGCAGCATTTGAGTCATAGAAATGCATATGATGTCCATCATCAACAAGGCAACATCACACCGCCCACCTCGACTTTCAAAGCATTAGCAGCATCTAAGCCCCACTGCCATTGACCACAAGCACAACTTAATTGGCCTCATAAATACTGTGGCAAAAACAGAGGCTGGTTGTCATCTGGCAAGTCACTAGCTCCTCTGTGAAGCCTTTCCACCATCTACAAGGGCATGGGTCAAAGGCTATAGAAGATTTTCCACTTGCTTGGATGAGTGCAGTTCCAACAACAATGCGGAAACTTGAGGAAGCTCATGTGGCTGACCTTCAATACACAAATTAAATATTCATTTCTTCCACATCTGACTGATCTATACTGCCTTCAGATCTATCAAAATCTCAATTAGTTAAACCTCTCCTTGTTTCTCATCCATGGATGTGTATATACATCATTTTAGTAAGCCATTTGATTAGGTTCCCCATGGTAAGCTTATTCAGAAAGCCGTGAGGCATAGGATTCAGAGAAATTTGGCTGCTTGGATTTGGATTTGGCCCGCAGAAGGTAAAGGGGTGGAGTGTATTTTGTCTGGAGATCTATAATTAGTGGTGTTCCACAGGGATCCATTTTGAGACCACTCCTCATTACGATGTTTATAAATGACTTACACGAGGAAGTGGGAGTTAGTAAGTTTGCAGATGACACGAAGAAGGTGGTTACAACAGGACATTGATAGGACGCAGAGCTGGGCTGAGAAGTGGCAGATGGAGTTCAATATGGAGAAGTGTAAAATGATACACCTTAAAAGGTTGAACGAAGGCAGAGTACAAGGTTAATAATGGGATTTTTAGCAGTGTGGAGTAACAGAGGAATCTCAGGATTTAAGTCCATAGAACCCTCAAAGTTGCTGCACAAGTTGATAGGGTGGTTAAGAAGGTGTAAGTTGCGTTGGTCTTCATTAGTCAGGGGACTGAGTTCAAGAGCCATGAGGTAACGTTGCAGCTTTATAAAGCTCTGGTTAGACCACACTTAGAATATTGTGTTCAGTTCTGGTGACCTCATTATAAGAAGAACATGGAAGCTTTAGAGAGAGTGTACAGGAGACTTACCAGGATGTAGCCTTGATTACAGAACTTGTCTTATGAGAAAAGCTTGAGTGTGCAAGTGCTCTTTTTTTGGAGTGAAGGAGAACAAGAGGTATCTGGAGAGAATGATAAGGATATGGTTTTATGGTATGTCAGAGGTAAGTTTTGTTTACACAGAAAGTGGCAGGTGGGTTGAACAAATTGCCAGGGAAGTGGTAGAAATAGATGCATTAGGGACATTTTGGAGACTCTTAATGGATGAAAGAAAATGGAGGACTATGTGGAAGGGAAGAGTTAGGTTGATCTTGGAGTACTTAAATGGTTAGCACAACATTGTGGGCTGAAAGGCCTGTACTGTGCTGTAATGTTCGATGTGCTAACTCATCTGCTGACATCCAGTGCCCCAGCTCATGCTGACAGACCTTCCGTCACCACAGAAACACAACCAGCTCTGGTCAGGAGAAACGGAAGATGGAAATAACAAGGCAAGATTTGAAACTGGTAATAATGAGCATTCTGGTGCCCTATGTTTGTGAGGGAGAGGGGAGCAGAGAAGGCATTTTGCAAAAATGGACATTTAGAAGAGGGATTTAAGAACCAACCTGTTGGGAATAGATTCACAGAAATGCATGTTCATATTATCACCTCTATGACAGATTCAGAATCAGAATCAGATTTATTATCACAGACATATGTTGTGAAATTTGTTTTTGCAGCAGCAGTACAGTGCAAGACATAAAAATTACTGAATGTTGCAAAAATTAAATAGATAGTTCAAAAGAGGAAAGATGTAGTTGTGTTCATGGACCTTTAAGGAATCTGATGGGAAAATGTGGCTGTTTCCACGGCAATGGATGGACTCCTGTCTGTATGAGCTGGGGCACTGGATGCCAGCAACTGATTTAGAACATACAGCTTTGCAGCACAGTACAGGCCATTCGGCCCACGATGTTTAACCTATTCCGAGATAAATCCATCTGATCAGAAGGGAAGATGCTCTTCCTGAATCATTGGTGAGGGTCTTCAGGCTCCTCTACCTGCCCTCGAAGCAACCCTGTCAATAAGAGAAGCACCAGCTCTTCGAGTTTAGCCCGGGAGGGGGGTGGTCACAGCAATGGACGCCAGCGACAAAGCACTTACCCAGGCCGGATCCCCCGTGCTTATTGGTCAGTGCAATGCCGAAGCAAGGCTTCAGTCATCTCGAGAGGCCAAATTCCAGCTTGTTACCCTTCATTTCAATTCGAGAAGCAATCGAGGTGTCTGCGGAGATTCTGTAGAGGAAGAGAGTAGTGTCAAATCTGTAGGTCCAGAAACGCGCTTGTAGAGACAGCGGCAAAACCAACTGCTGGAGAAACTCAGAAGGTCAGGCAGCATTTATGGAGAGAGGAGTAAATACTCTCATTTCAGGCAGAGATTCTTCATCAAGACCTGACTTGACCTGAGGAGCTCCTCCATCATTTTGTGCGTGTTGCTCTGGATTTCCAGCATCTCTTGTGGTCACACTGGGACGCCTCTTCTCATGCTGAAACACACCGTGGGACTGCTCCTCATCCAGGGACCGGTACCGAATAACATTCTCAGCCCTCCGAGCGCACCCCGTCTGGAGAGCAGGAACCGCGGGGCCCGAGGAGACCGGTCCGGTTAACCTTCCAGGCTGGGGCTTCACCCGGAGACCCCCCGAACCTCGCCCTCTACGCTGCCGGCGCTCGGCACAAGCTTTGCCCGGGTTCGGAGCCTTTTGTCCGTTTTAGCAGCCACACAATGCAATCGAGTGCCCTCGTCCTCCGAGCTGATGCACTGAGCTTCCTCAGCCGCAATCTGACCGGGCACAACAGCTCTGACCGATTCCCATAAAATTTAGCGTGGCCGCAATAACCACATTATAGCACCCATCCCCTCAAAATAAACACCGCGAAATATTTAAACACAATAAATTCAGCAGATGCTGGAAATCCAGGGCAACACACACGACATGCTGGAGGAACTCAGCAGGTCAGGCAGCATCTATGGAAATGAATAAACAGCCGACGTTTCAGGAGGGGGGAAGATGCCAGAACCGCAATATTATTTTATCGCGAGGATACAGGTACAATTATTATTTTCTGCACGAAGCATCGGACTGCTGGATGATAACGTCGTTGTCGGCGCCCGTTGGGATTATGCTCACCTGCCGCCGGACTCCCGGGCCCGGGCTCGGTGTCGGCTGCAGCGGCTGCCGGAGCTCGGAGCAGCGGGGGTGCAGACACTGACAGCGACGTCAGTCCTGCGGGGGATCAGCGGCAACATTTTGCGTCGTGCGAGGAGGAGCGGCGAGGGTGGGGGGTGTGAGTGAGAGCCCGTCTCCGCCAATCCCGTGGGAGCCCCGGTCAACCTGTCCCGGGATAAAGCAGGTCAGTGACCCGCACTGCACATCGGGCGCAGGGTCGAGGCCGGAATCTGACCCGAGGTATTCCGCAGGCTTCACATCACTTCCCGAGCAGACACTGGTCACTGACACACAGCGGTCCCGGAACACGGACACGTGCCTCTTGGACGTCTCCATGGTATTTTGCACCCCAGGGACCGAACACTATATATAAAGCACCTCGCTCTGTTCATCTCCTTTGAACTTAACCTTAATTGCATGCCCTCTGGTTTTAGACATTGCAACCCTGTGGGAAAAGAAACCAGCTGTCCACTATATACCTGCCGCTCCTAATCTTAAAAAAAAACTATCAGATCTCTCCTCAGCCTCAGCTGCTCCCGAGAAACCACCCTCTCCTTGTAGCTCATATAAACAGCATCTTTGTGAACTGTATCCTCTCCAAAGCCTCCTCATTCTTCCCGTAATGCGGTGACCAAATTTAATGACATACTCTATATAAGGCCTAACTGGAGTAAGCAGTATAACTTACTGACTCTTGAACTCAGTACCTTGGCTAACAAGGACCCTCAGTTATCCAAGCGTCTAGTCCCGTGGAGTCTATTGTTAGGAGCACAAGTATGGGGAGCTAAGTTCCCTTGATATTTTTTTAACAGCTACATGGTCCAACCAATGCTCTGAGCAGGAAAGTTTACACAGCCTGAAAACTGCAAAACTTTAAATGGTTTACCCTCCAATGCTTTTTAATTTATTTTTGCAATTTAAATGTTTTCACTTTAAATGTTTTTTGTAATATGCACACGATGAATATTTATAATGAAAGTTGAAAAATCACATACTTTTTGATTGTATTTATTAATTAAAGGGTATAATGAAATACAGTGCAACAGCGGAAATCTTTCACATTTCATAAACTTTTTCTAACAGCATCCAATTCCAGCTGCACAGCAACGAAGGCTATGTGTGTGGGAGCGTTTCAGTGACTGTGCAGCCTCACCCCTGCACAGCCCAGAGGGAGCAGTAATGGTGAGGTACAGCTACAATGCAAGACAACCTACAGTGGCATCACAGGCCGATAGCTACATACAATGACACACTGAACATAAACTATACAAGATGATGCAGAGAAAAGGAGTCTGCAAAACAAGTCTATAGTTCAGGGTCTGGAACTGTCCCACTAAGTCACTTACCAACAGACAGCAGTCCAGGAGTCTGCGAATGTCCCGCTATTGATTGACCTACAGTAGTCCATCATAGGTTTGAAAATGACCCAGTGAGGATGCCAAATGTCAGTCACTTACTAATTGACTGAAAGCAGTTATGGAGTCTGAAAGTGTCCCACCAAGGGTGCCAAACACTGGTCACCGACTAAATGACCAATGATAATCATGGGTGTGAAGATGTCCCACCGAGGGTGCCAAACTTCACCTACGGCAGTCCATGAGTCATGTTTGGTGTGGGTAGGGCTTTGTCCTTGCTCCTCTACGGAGGCAGCACGAAATGTAGATCAAGTCAGTGGAGGGGAGGTTAGCTCCTGTGCCTACAACTCTGCAGACACCAGCTGCAAAGTCACAAACACATTTGGTGTCACTGGGAAAAGGACCAGCTGCATTGTGAGTTACTGACCCTCAAATGAGGACTGGCTCGTGGACCTCCAGTTTCCTCCTCCTGTAGTTGTTTGGATAAAGGTGTTTGGTTGTCCTCACTGTTGTGATGATTTGTGAGATCAATCTTAAGTATAAATATATTGTCTGAATAACACACACAAAATGCAGGAGGATCTCAGCAGGTCAGGCAGCATCTGTGGAGAGAAATAGTTAATGTTTTGGGCTGAGACCCTTCGTCATGTTGTCTGAATACGGTGTAAAATGGAAGATGAATACTTCATAATAAGATTTCTTGCTGAATTCCAGATATTTACTAAAATGATGCAGGCTATAAATATTAGGATGTTCCATCTTGGCATGTTGTTGATGGATGACTAATTGCTAATTTCCTTCTGTTTGAATTTGTTAATTAGTTTCAAGGCATTACACCAAAATATTTGTAAAAATAAAGTTTTTGCAAGGAAATGTGAGCTATAAATGTTTGCAGAGACTGCAATGTTTCTTAATATAAGAAATTTGAGAATGGAATAGACCTTCTTCTTCTCTTTTATTGACCATGTATCAAGCTGAATGCTGGCAGTGACTGAACCCAAATGTAAAGGAAAGACAAAGTCCCATGTAGAGACCACAACAAGAGTTTATACATTGGGATTCCAACAGAACATAGAGTGATTCGACTGAGACACACACACACACACACACACACACACACACACACACACACACACACACACACACACACACACACACACACACACACACACACACACACACACACACACACACCACCCCTCTGGTTCCTGGCTCCAGACTTTCAGGCTCACTCCAACATTGGACTTCACCAGCACAGGTGAAGGTCACAGATTTAACCATCGTGCCTAGACCCCGAGACTTGCCAACCACCTTTGGACCTCAACTTCTGGATATGTATGAGCTGCTGACTCCGTTAACCTGGAGAGGTGGTCACCGGACCTCATGACAGTAAATTGCCCCTAGTGTGTAGCTGAGTGGTAGATTCTTGGGAGGGAAAATGGGACGGTGGGGAGAATTAAATGGGATTTGTGTCAAATGGTGCTTGTTGATTGCTCTGGACTCAATGTTCGCATATTTGTGCCTCAAGGACTTATGCTTGTGACTCATGGGCACCAGCTCCATCATGGGCATTAGTCTCACCACCATCAAGGACATCCTCAAAATGCAATGCCTCAAAAAGACAGTATCCATTATTAGGGACCTCCATCACTGGGACATGCCCTCTTCTCATTGCTGTTCAAGGAGAAGGTACAGGAGCCTGAAGACACACACTCAATGTTTCAGGAACAGCCTCTTCCCCTCCATCATCAGATTTCTGAATGGACAATAACCCATGAATGCTACCTCACTACTTTTGCTCTCTTTTTGCACTAATTTAGTTAGCATTTCATATTTCTTATTATAATTTATAGTATATTTTATGTTGTGCACTGTACTCATCTCTGCACTGAACTGAAGCTGCGCCTTGCAACTAACAGGCTCCTGGATTGGATGTGATTGACTTTGTGGCTGTGAACTTACTTTTGTGAACTTCAGTTTTGAATGTTATTTGCTTATTTTTATTGTTTCAAGATTCCATTTTTAATAGATTTTGTAGTGATTTGCCTGTAAAGAGACAAATCTCAAGGTTGTACATAGTATAAATATTTTTATAATAAGTTATCATTGAGCTTTGATGTGGCAAGGCAGAACACTTGAATTGGCATCTCCCTCCTGAATCCTGCATGATGTGCTGCTCCTGCTTTATAAATGAACAACGTAGGTTATAGGTATCTTCAGTGTTCTGATTACTGCAGCGCTTGGGGTGCGAGTGATTCTCTTGCACTAAGGGGCCTGCCATGTAAAAAGGAGCCTGCAAACCGACTGAACGATGTGACCTATGAGGTTGGGCTAAGCCCATTGTAAACTGCAATTTTGTTAGCAGTTGCATTGGCCCTGGGAAATTAGGGGTGTCTGATTCAGAATTAGGCGTATTTATCACTGGTTTTTATATGACCTGAATTTTGTTGTTTTGTGGCAATAGTACAGTGTAAAGATATAACATTTTTCAAAATTACAAGATAAGTCATTTCATGAAAAGAGATAACAATTTAGTGTTTGTGAACTCTTCAAAATTCTGTTGGCAGAGGGGGAAGAAGCTGTTTCTCAATCGTTGAGAGTGACATACGTTGTGAATTTTGTTCTGTGGGAGCAGTATGGTGCAATGGAGAAACTATACTAGAACTTACAATGGAATATTACAGCACAGGGACTGGCCATTTGGCCCAATGTTGTGCCAAACCATCCTTACAGCAACTCAAAAACACCCAAACACTAATCCCTCCTTCCTACGCCATGTCTATATTGCTCCATCTTCCTTACATCCATAAGCCTATCCAAATATCTCTTAAAAGCCTCTAATGTATTTGCCTCTATCACCAAACCAGGCAGTGCCTTCCAGGCATCCACAACTCTCTGAGTAAAAACTTGCCTCTCACATCCCCCCTTGAACCCACCCACTCTTGCCTTAAATGCATGCCCTCTGTTATTTGATATTTTAACCCTGAAAAACAGATACCTTCTGTCTACTCTATCCATGCCCCTCATAATCGTATAAATGTCTGTCAGATCTCCCCTCAGCCTCCGGTGCTCCAGAGAAAACAACCCAAGTTTATCCAGCCTCTCATGATAGCTCGCACCCTCTAAACCAGGCAGCGTCCTGGCAAACCTCTTCTGCACCCTCTCCAAAACCTCAACATTCTTCCTGTAGTGGGGCGACCAGAACTGTGTGCGATACTCCAGATGTGGTCAAACCAGAGTTTTATAAAGTTGCAACATAACCTCTTGACTTTTGAACATTTTAACTTTTTAAGCATTCAAAGAGCCTTCTTAACCACTTTATTGACCTGTGTGGCCACTTTCAAGGAGATATGAACTTCCATCCCAGGATCTCTCTGCTCAGCAACACTGTTAAAGACTTTGCCCTTAACTTACTGTCAACTTGCATTTGCCCTACCAAGGTGCAACACCTCACATTTATCTGGGTTAAACTCCACCTGCTATTTCTCTGCCCATATCTGCAACTGTTCTATATTGCGCTATATATTCTTTATCAGTCTTTTACACTATCCACAACTCCACTAATCTTGGTATCATCTGTAAATTTACTAACCCACCCAACTGCACTTTCATCCAGGTCATTTATATACATCACAAACAGCCGAGGTCCCAGCACAGCTCCCTGTGGAACACCACTAATTACCCACCTCCAGCACGAGCACGTTTGTTCAAGCACTAGCTTCTGTCTTGGATGTGCAAGCCAGTTCTGATTACAAACAGCCAATTTGTTGTGGACCCCATGCATCTTAATCTTCTGGATTAAGCCTTACTAAGATCCATGTAGACAACATCCACAGACCTACTTCATCAATCTCTCTCATCACCTTGTCAAAAAACTCAGTCAAATAAGTCCTGCTGAAGGTGTCTTGGCACGAAACACTAACTGTACTCTTTTCCATTGATGCCTCCTGCGCTGCTGAGTTCCTCTGTATTTTATGTATGATACAAGTTGGTAAGACATGACTTGCCCTGGACAAAGTTATGCTGGCTCTCCCTAAGTTAGGCCATGGGTTTCCAAATACTCAGATATTCTATCTCTAAGAATTTTCTCCAGCAATTTCCCTACAACTGACATGAGACTGACGTGTGTGCGGTGTGCGAGGAAACGGAAGCGAGGTGAGAGGGCAGGAGTCCTTGCCAGGAGAAAAGCAAGCCCCAGCCAGCCGGCCCTCCCGTCCATTCTGCTCTCCAATGTCTGCTTGCTGAGGGAATCGGGCCTGCAGTCCTCGGAGTCGCCTGATGCTGGTGGCCGGGGATGGGGACGTCGTAGGCGGTGTGCGAGGAAACGGAAGCGAGGCGAGCGGGCAGGAGTTCGTGCCAGGAGAAAAGCAAGGCCTAGCCGGCCAACTCTCCTGTCCATTCTGCTCTCCAATGGACATTAAATTGACTACATCTGTGGCAACAAAATACTCAGTGGGAGTACAGAAACAGACGGAATCCCGGACACCGCCATTCAGCTGATTATTTATGTAACAGACTTTCTCCCCAAGCCATCGGACTACCAACTGACTGACCTCTGCTGTGCCTATTGTCTTGTTTGTTATTTATAACTGTTTATTATAAACACTGTTCTGCTACTTTATGCAGTCCTGGGTAGGTCTGTAGTCTAGTGTAGTTTTTGTGTTGGTTTACCTAGTTCAGCGTAGTTTTTGTATTGTTCATGTAGCACCATGGTCCTGAAAAATGTTGTCTTGTTTTTACTGTGTACTGTACCAGCAGTTATGTTCGAAATGACAATAAAGAGTGACTTGACTTGAGTCTCAGTGGTCTATAGTTCTCAAGATTTTCTCTTGTTCCCTTGTTACATACTTTTCCTTTTTCTTCTTGACTAAATTATCACCTCTCTGAACATCCAAGGTTCTCTAATCTTTCCATCCCAGTCCTTCCTTCTACCAGGAACAGACCTTTCCTGTGCTCTGTGCAATTGATCTTTAAGCACCCTCCACGTGTCTGATGTGGACTTGCCAGAGAAAAGGTGTTCCCAATTAACGCTTCTTAGTTCCTGCCATATGCCCTCGTAAAACTCTCCCACAAGGATCATACTAACCCTTATCTATAGCTATCCTGAACATTAAGGAGTTGTGGGTCACTGTTCCCTAAGTGTTCCTCCACTGAAAGGTCAGTCAGCTGGCCAGGCTCATTACCCAACACTAGGTCCAGTACAGCCCCTCCTCTCGTTGGATAGTCCACATATTGGTTTAAGAAACCTTACTGGATAATTTAACAAATTCTGGCCCATTTAAATCCCTTGCACTAAGAAAGTGCAAATTTATATTAGGGAAGTTGAAATCCCCCGTGACAACAACTCTATTATTTTTTACACATTTCCTTAATCTGATTACATATGTGTTTCTCAATATCCCGGTGGTTATTGGGGTGTCTGCAGTACAATCTCATCAGTATGACTGCACCTTTCCTGTTGCTGAATTTTACACAGATGGACACAGTATCTGACTCCTCCATGATGCCTCCTCTGAGTGCAGCTGTGATATTGCCCCTGATTAATAGTGCAACTCCATCCCTCTTATTTTAACTCCTCCTCCATCTTTTCTAAACCTTCAAAACCCTGGCATATTAATCACCCATTCCTGCCCCTGTCAGTTTCAGTGTGACTGCAACATCATAGTTCCATGTAGTGATCCATCACCTTTACCCATAATACTTATGGCATTAAAATATACACAATTCAAACTATCTGACCTATCATTCCTGTTATTCTAATTTTGCTTTTTAATACTTTCCCTGGCATCTACCTTCAAGTCTGATCCTTCCCTTACTGACCTGGGGCTCCAGTTCGCAAACCACTGCGAAACTAGTTTAAACATTCCCGAGTAACATTAGCAAAACCTTGCAGCAAGAATATTGGTTTCCTCTCCGGTTCCGGTGCAACCCGTCCCTCTTGTACAGGTCACCTCTTCCCCAGAAAAAGTCCCAATGATGCAAGAACTTGAAACCCTGTCCCCTGCACCATCTCCTCAGCCACTCATCATCCGTGCTATCACCCCATTCCTACCCGCACTATTCTGTGGCACCGGGAGTAATCCAGAGGTTACAACCTTGGAGGTCCTGCCCTTCAGCCTCTTTCCTAGCTCTATATAATCACCGCATAGAACCTCTTCCCCTTTTCTGCTTCTGTCATAGGTGCTGATATGCACCACAACCTCTGGCTGTTCACCCTCCCCCTTAAGAATGTCCTTCAGCTGCTCCGATACATCATGGACCTTAGCATCCGGAATGCAACGAACCATCCTGGTGTCTCCACAGAATCTCCTTTCGTTCCCCTGACTATTGAGTCCCGTATAACTACCACACGGCCTGACTTTAGCCTTTCCTCTTGAGCCTCAGAGCTCGCCAGCCGCAGTGCCGCAACCCTGGCTGCTGTCGCTGCTGTGATCTGATGGGTTATTCCACCCCCAGTATTATAAACTTGTTACTGACTTCTTAATTCCCTGCTCATCTATCCCCTGTCTGAAGACTGTACACAGGGTATGACCACCTCTTCAAAGGTCCCGAGTATAATATCTTCAGCTTGCCGAATGATCCTCAGTACATTCAACTCCAGCTCCAGCTCCAGGACAGTCAGCCACTGAAGCGGGGTGCACAATAAGAAATATGTTTAAAAAATAAATAAGTATTGCAAAAATAGTCAGGTGGTATCATGGGTTCATTAACTGTACAGAAATCTGATGTCAGAGGGGAAGAAGCTATTCCTAAATCACTGAGTGTATGCCTTCAAGCTTCACTACTCCTCTCTGATGGAAACAATGAGAAGAGGGCATGTCCTGGATCTTAAGGGTCTTTAGTGATGGAGACCACCTTCCTGAGACTCCGCCTCTGGAAGATAGCCTTGATGGTGGGGAGGATTGTGCCCGAGATGGAGCTGGCTGATTCTGCAAACATCTTGCCACCCTTGCATTGGAGCCTCAGTACTAGTCAGAACGTTCTCCACTGTACAACTGTAGAAATTTCCTTAGGTCAAATCTCCTTAAACTCTGCACTGTTTCTGGTGAGCCTTCTACACAATTGAGTCAATGTGTTGGGCCCAGAACAGTTCCTCAGATTTTACAGAGACAGGAAAGTATGTACAAAGCTTCAGGAAAGTTTCTTGAGACTGGAGGAGGGGGTGGAGACAGGGAAGGTTTTAGGACTGTAAGTTTAGAGATTCAGAGACGGACTAGGACCATGAAGAGGTTTAAACACAGTGATGGGCTTTTTACCATTGAGATGTAGCCGGTGTGTGTTTACTGCGGTAAGCCCAGAGCAATCGATGGCAGGTGGGATTTGTTGAAAGTAAATTTATTATCAAAGTCTGTTTATATCATTAAATACTACTCTGAAGTTCATTTTCTTGCGGGCATTCAAAGTAGAGGATAGAAATAGAGTAGAATCAATGAAAGACTAACAAGCCACCGATGTGCAAAAGAAGACAAACTGTGCAAATACGAAAAAAAACAAATAGCAATAAATAAACAAGTAAATAAATAATACTGAGAACATGAGCTGTGGAGTGCTTGAAAATGAATCTGTAAGTTGTAGAATCAGTTTAATGCTGGGGTGAGCGATGGTATCCAGGATGGTTCAGGAGTCTGATGGTTGAGGTGTAATAACTTTCTGAACCTGGTGGTGTGAGTCCTGAGGCTCCTGTACCTCCTTCCTGATGGTAACAATGAGAAGAGAGCATGGTCTGGATAGTGGGGGCCCTTGATGAGGGTTGTTGTAGATATGCTCAATGGTGGGGAGGGCAATTGTGTAATTACTGACTCCACCCTCTGAGATTTCCCTGTCCGGAGGCACAAACACCTCTTCACCTCACAACCTTACGGCTATTTTAGGTTTTGAATTAATTTGACCAACAAGGTTTGAAATGACCGTACAACCACAGATGTAGCTCTGAAGCACCACCCATACATTACCACACAAGCTTTCCATCGGGATTTCCTTTAATTACAGCTAGCTGCTCAGGGGCACTGACACAGCAATAATTAAAGAGTGTGTTATGATGGAGCAGTTTATCACATATTTTAATATTGAGTAATGACCTGAACTGCAGTTGCTTACTATGTTTAAGTACATGTTTTAATAGTACAAATAACATATTTTGAAAATAGAATTAATTATTACTGATGTGAGCAATGCTGCTGAAATAAATAAAAATTAGATGAAGCATACGTTCCTCAGAGGGATTGAAAGAGGGAATCGTAATGAAGTCTCTGTTTGTAGAACTTCATTGGGAGTGAGCGGCTGAACAGAGTTCCTCCTCAAAGCTTAAAGATGCAGTGTCACCAGACATTGCAACAGCACATGCACGTTCAGTCACTAGGAGCATGATTAGGCCATTCAGCCCATTAAGCCTGCTCCACCATTCTATCATGATTGATTTCTTATCTCTATCCCATTCTCCTGCCTTCTCCCCAGAACCTTTGACGCCCGTACTAATCAAAAACCTATCAACTTCTGCCTTAAATGATCTGGCCTCCACAGCCGTCTGTGGCGATGAATTCCACAGATCTACACCCTCTGATTGAAGAAATTCCACAAGAGGTTGTGCAGCAACACCATCTCACCCAACGTAAGCAAGACCAAGGAGCTGATTATTAGCTAAAGGAGGAGGAAACTGGAGGTCTATAGGCCAGTCCTCATCAGGGGATCAGAGGTAGTGAGGGTAAGCAACCTTAAATTCCTTGGTGTTATCGTTTCAGAGGATGTAAGTCCTAGATTCAGCATATAAATGCAATTACAAAGAAAGTGCAGCAGCTTTCTTAGAAGAGAGCAAAGATTCAGCATGTTATCTAAAACTTTAACATTTTTATAGATGTGCAGTGTAGAGTATATTGACTGGCTGCATCACAGCCTGGTGTGGAAACACCAGTGCCCTTAAAAGGAAAATCCTACAAAAGGTAGTGTATTTGCCCCAGACCATCATGGGTAAAACCCTCCCCACCATTGAACACATCTACATGAAACGCTATCATAGGAAAGCAGCATCCATCATTAAGGACCCCTACCACCCAGGTCATTCTCTCTTCTCACTGTAGTCATCAGGAGGAAGGTACAGGAACCCCAGGACCCCCACCACCAGATTCAGGAACAGTTATTACCCCTCAACTATCAGGCCCTTGAACCAGCGGGGATAACTTCACTCAACATCACTCACCCCATCACAGATTGTTACCACAACATATGGACTCACTTTTAAGGACTGCTCATCTCATGTTCTTGATATTTATTGCTCTTCTATTTATTATTATTATTATTATTATTATTATTATTATTTTGTTCTTATTTATTTTTGTATTTGCACAGTTTGGGCGCAGTCTTTGGTTGACTCTATTGAGCTTCTTGTACTTACTGTGAAAATGAATCTCACGGTTGTGTATGGTGACATATATGTACCTTGATAATAAATTTATTTTGAAATTTTTACTTTTGAACTCCTCATCCCTATTCTAAAGGGAAGTCCTTGTATACTGAGGCCGTGCCCTCTGGTCCAAGACCACCCCTCCCCCCACTATAGGAAACATCACCTCCACGTCCACTCTGTTTATGCCTTTTAGTATTTTGTAGGTTTCAGTGAGATCTCGCGCATCCCCGGTCTGCTAAACTCCAGTGAGTACTGGCCCAGGAGCATCAAAATGGTCCCAACTGTGGTCTGAGTCTACTCTGAGCTAAATTAGTGGCAGGCTGCAGTCAGTCACATGATGACAAGTGTCTGAATTGTCTTGTCTGACCAATGTGTAAAGATGCCAAAATTAGAAATTTGAGGGTACAACCACAATTTTACAGGTAAGGCAAATAATTAGTTCCTGGAGATTATTTTTCAATACTTCTTGACACCACAATGTCAACAGGGGATAAAAAAGGCTCACATAATAAAAACAGGAAGTGCTTGGGATATTCAGCAGGTCGGTCAGCATCTGTGGAGGAGAAAGGGGGTTAATATTTCAAGTCAGAACAGAAAAAACTAGATTTATTTGTCACATATAGATCAAAACATCGAAGCATGCACTGAAATGTGTCGTGGTGTCAATAATAAATACAGTCTGAGGATATACTGGGGGCAGCACATAAGTATTGCCATGCTTATGGCATAAACAAAGCATGCCACAACTTACTAGCCTTAACCTATACATCTCTGGAGTGCGGGAGGAAACTAAAACCTGGAAAAAATCCACATGGTTATGGGGACAATGTATAAACTCCGTATAGACAGTGGCAGGAATCGAACCCCGATCAGCAATCACTGGCACTGTAAAGTCAATTGTACTAATCGCTACACTGTCATACAAACATGAGCCAATGTGCATCCTTTCTGTCACCAAGAGGGTGGGAGCGTGGGGATGATTGTGATCGGGTGGTGGGCTAGGAATGATGTTCAGATTCAGAGGTGTCCAAGGAACTGATGTTGTGGAAGATGTGGTAAGGCAAGGGTTGCCATAACGTCCAGGCAAAGGTTGACATAACGTCCAGGCAAAGGTTGACATAACGTCCAGGCGAGGGTTGACATAACGTCCAGGCAAAGGTTGACATAACATCCAGGCAAGGGTTGACATAACGTCCAGGCAAGGGTTGACATAACGTCCAGGCAAGGGTTGACATAACGTCCAGGCAAGGGTTGACATAACGTCCAGGTAAAGGTTGACATAACGTCCAGGCGAGGGTTGACATAACGTCCAGGCGAGGGTTGACATAACGTCCAGGCGAGGGTTGACGTAACGTCCAGGCAAAGGTTGACATAACGTCCAGGCAAAGGTTGACATAACGTCCAGGCGAGGGTTGACATAACATCCAGGCGAGGGTTGACATAACATCCAGGCAAGGGTTGACATAACGTCCAGGCAAAGGTTGACATAACGTCCAGGCGAGGGTTGACATAACGTCCAGGCCAAGGTTGACATAACATCCAGGCAAAGATTGACATAACGCCCAGGCGAGGGTTGACATAACGCCCAGGCGAGGGTTGACATAACGCCCAGGCGAGGGTTGACATAACGTCCAGGCAAGGGTTGACATAACGTCCAGGCGAGGGTTGACATAACGTCCAGGCAAGGGTTGACATAACGTCCAGGCGAGGGTTGACATAACATCCAGGCAAGGGTTGACATAACGTCCAGGCAAAGGTTGACATAACGTCCAGGCGAGGGTTGACATAACGCCCAGGCGAGGGTTGACATAACGCCCAGGCGAGGGTTGACATAACGTCCAGGCAAAGGATGACATAACGTCCAGGCGAGGGTTGACGTAACGTCCAGGCAAGGGTTGACATAACGTCCAGGCAAAGGTTGACGTAACGTCCAGGCAAAGGTTGACGTAACGTCCAGGCAAAGGTTGACATAACATCCAGGCAAGGGTTGACATAACGTCCAGGCAAAGGTTGACGTAACGTCCAGGCGAGGGTTGACATAACGTCCAGGCAAGGGTTGACATAACGTCCAGGCAAGGGTTGACATAACGTCCAGGCGAGGGTTGACATAACGTCCAGGCAAAGGTTGACGTAACGTCCAGGCAAAGGTTGACATAACATCCAGGCAAAGGTTGACATAACGTCCAGGCGAGGGTTGACATAACGTCCAGGCGAGGGTTGACATAACGTCCAGGCAAGGGTTGACATAACATCCAGGCAAGGGTTGACATAACGTCCAGGCAAAGGTTGACATAACGTCCAGGCGAGGGTTGACATAACGTCCAGGCCAAGGTTGACATAACATCCAGGCGAAGATTGACATAACGTCCAGGCGAGGGTTGACATAACGTCCAGGCGAGGGTTGACATAACGCCCAGGCGAGGGTTGACATAACGTCCAGGCGAGGGTTGACATAACATCCAGGCGAGGGTTGACATAACGTCCAGGCAAGGGTTGACATAACGTCCAGGCGAGGGTTGACATAACGTCCAGGCGAGGGTTGACATAACGTCCAGGCGAGGGTTGACATAACGTCCAGGCGAGGGTTGACATAACGTCCAGACGAGGGTTGACATAACGTCCAGGCGAGGGTTGACATAACGTCCAGGCAAGGGTTGACATAACGTCCAGGCAAGGGTTGACATAACGTCCAGGCAAAGGTTGACATAACGTCCAGGCGAGGGTTGACATAACGTCCAGGCCAAGGTTGACATAACGTCCAGGCGAAGATTGACATAACGTCCAGGCGAGGGTTGACATAACGTCCAGGCGAGGGTTGACATAACGCCCAGGCGAGGGTTGACATAACGTCCAGGCGAGGGTTGACATAACGTCCAGGCGAGGGTTGACATAACGTCCAGGCAAGGGTTGACATAACGTCCAGGCGAGGGTTGACATAACGTCCAGGCAAGGGTTGACATAACGTCCAGGCGAGGGTTGACATAACGTCCAGGCAAGGGTTGACATAACGTCCAGGCGAGGGTTGACATAACGTCCAGGCGAGGGTTGACATAACGTCCAGACGAGGGTTGACATAACGTCCAGGCAAGGGTTGACATAACGTCCAGGCGAGGGTTGACATAACGTCCAGGCAAGGGTTGACATAACGTCCAGGCGAGGGTTGACATAACGTCCAGGCCAAGGTTGACATAACATCCAGGCAAGGGTTGACATAACGTCCAGGCAAGGGTTGACGTAACGTCCAGGCAAGGGTTGACTTAACGTCCAGGCAAGGGTTGACATAACGTCCAGGCGAGGGTTGACATAACGTCCAGGCGAGGGTTGACATAACATCCAGGCAAAGGTTGACATAACGTCCAGGCAAAGGTTGACGTAACGTCCAGGCAAGGGTTGACATAACGTCCAGGCAAGGGTTGACATAACGTCCAGGCAAAGGTTGACGTAACGTCCAGGCGAAGGTTGACATAACATCCAGGCAAGGGTTGACATAACATCCAGGCAAAGGTTGACATAACATCCAGGCGAGGGTTGACATAACGTCCAGGCAAGGGTTGACATAACGTCCAGGCAAAGGTTGACATAACATCCAGGCGAGGGTTGACATAACGTCCAGGCGAGGGTTGACGTAAGGTCCAGGCGAAGGTTGACATAACATCCAGGCGAAGGTTGACATAACATCCAGGCGAGGGTTGACATAACGTCCAGGCAAGGGTTGACATAACGTCCAGGCAAAGGTTGACATAACGTCCAGGCAAGGGTTGACATAACGTCCAGGCAAAGGTTGACATAACATCCAGGCGAGGGTTGACATAACGTCCAGGCGAGGGTTGACATAACGTCCAGGCAAAGGTTGACGTAACGTCCAGGCAAAGGTTGACGTAACGTCCAGGCAAGGGTTGACATAACGTCCAGGCAAGGGTTGACATAACGTCCAGGCAAAGGTTGACATAACGTCCAGGCGAGGGTTGACATAACATCCAGGCGAAGGTTGACATAACGTCCAGGCAAAGGTTGACATAACGTCCAGGCAAAGGTTGACGTAACGTCCAGGCAAAGGTTGATGTAACGTCCAGGCAAAGGTTGACATAACGTCCAGGCGAGGGTTGACGTAACGTCCAGGCGAGGGTTGACATAACATCCAGGCGAGGGTTGACATAATGTACAGGCAAAGGTTGACGTAACATCCAGGCAAAGGTTGACATAACATCCAGGCAAAGGTTGACGTAACGTCCAGGCAAGGGTTGACATAACGTCCAGGCAAAGGTTGACATAACGTCCAGGCGAGGGTTGACATAACATCCAGGCAAGGGTTGACATAACGTCCAGACGAGGGTTGACATAACGTCCAGACGAGGGTTGACATAATGTCCAGGCAAAGGTTGACATAACGTCCAGGCAAAGGTTAACGTAACGTCCAGGCGAGGGTTGACATAACGTCCAGGCGAGGGTTGACATAACGTCCAGGCGAGGGTTGACATAACATCCAGGCAAAGGTTGACATAACGTCCAGGCAAGGGTTGACATAATGTCCAGGCAAAGGTTGACGTAACGTCCAGGCAAGGGTTGACATAATGTCCAGGCGAGGGTTGACATAACGTCCAGGCAAAGGTTGTTGTAACGTCCAGGCAAAGGTTGACGTAACGTCCAGGCAAAGGTTGACATAACATCCAGGCAAGGGTTGACGTAACGTCCAGGCGAGGGTTGACATAACGTCCAGGCAAGGGTTGACGTAACATCCAGGCAAAGGTTGACGTAACGTCCAGGCAAAGGTTGACATAACATCCAGGCAAGGGTTGACGTAACGTCCAGGCGAGGGTTGACATAACGTCCAGGCAAGGGTTGACGTAACGTCCAGGCAAAGGTTGACGTAACGTCCAGGCAAAGGTTGACATAACGTCCAGGCGAGGGTTGACATAACGTCCAGGCGAGGGTTGACGTAACGTCCAGGCGAGGGTTGACATAACGTCCAGGCGAGGGTTGACATAACGTCCAGGCAAGGGTTGACATAACGTCCAGGCAAAGGTTGACGTAACGTCCAGGCAAGGATAAAGTGCAGATATGGTGCCATCATTCAAAGGTCTAACCATGTAAAATTCAGCAGCGAGGGATGATGTGCCACTGGGGTCCATCTGTACAAAACCTGTACAGTACATCTGCAGTTGAGTGATACAAGAGAGATTATTTCCAATAGTGGTGGAGGCTTTATGAGGCACTGTTCAGAATGCACTTAGAATATTGTAGGCAGTTTTGGGCCCCTTATGTAAGGAAAGATGTACTGGCATTAGAGAAGGTCCAGTGGAGATTCACGAATATGATCGCAGGAATGAAAGGATTAACATATGAGAAGCAGTTAATGGCTCTGGGCCTGTATTTGCTGGAGTTTAGAAGTTCAGTGGGGTCCCACTGAAGCCTATCGAATATTGAAAGGCCTATATTGAGTGAATGTCGAGAGGATGTTTCCTATAGTGGAGGAAGTCTTGGACCAGAGGGAACAACCTCAGAATACAAAGATATGCCTTTAGAATAGAGATGAGAAAGATTCTCTTTAGCCAAAGGATGGTGAATCTGTGGAATTCATTGCCACAGTTCGGTGTGGAGACTAAGGTATTGAGTATATTTAAAGTGGAAGTTCATAGATTCTTGATTAGTAAAATTGCCAAAGGCAGGAAAATTGGGTGGAGAGGGATAATCACCCATGATGGAATGGTAGAACAGACTCAGTGGGCTGAATGGCCTAATTTTGTTTCTGTGTCTTATGCCGGCACAGATGGACCAGTATGGGCCAGTTTTGGGGACACAAGTGACTGCAGATGCTAGGATCTGGAGTGAGAAAGAAACTGTGGAAGAACTCAGTGGGTCAGGCAGCACCTGCAGAGGCAAAGGCAAGGTCAACATTTCAGATCAAGACCCTGCATCAGAATCATCCCTCTGCCTCTACAGATGCTGTTCGACCCGCTGAGTTCCTCCAACAGTTTGATTTTTGGGACAGTGATTGTAAAGGTGAGGTGGTCAGTGCAAAGGAGGTTGGCCATGACGCAGGATTTTTCTGTAGAGGAGTTACGGTAAACATTAACTGCCAGGAGTCATGATGTGGGGGTGTCGTACCAGGGGTGGGGGAGTTGCACTGTCAGATCGGTGCCTTTGATGCTGTGAGTGATGACAACAACGACATGGAGGGTTTGGAGAGGGTGCAGAGCAACTTCATCAGACGTTGCTTGGATTGGAGAGCTATATAGAAAGGTTGGACAAACTTGGATTGTTTTCACCCATGTGGCAGTGGTTGAGAGAAAACTTGATGGAAGTTTATAAAATTTTGTGAGGCAGTGATAGGGTAGTCAGTTAAATTCTTTACGCAGTGTGGAAATGTCAAGTACTAGTTGGATTGTTGGAATTGCTGCCTTCCACCGGGGGCAGTGTAGGGCAGCGTCCAAGCTGGAGACAGTGCTGCCCCCCAGTGTTTACTTGACAGAAGGCAAGCCTTATTGTGTTCCACTGCAGACTTCTTGCAACATTCATTGACTCGGGGTCCTGGACCATAGTTTTTGCATGGCTGTATTTTACTGATATCTTTTTTGTGCTTGCTATCTTATATGTGCTATTAGTGTTTAGTGCTGTGTATAACTGTTGGTACAGTGTGTTGCTCCTTGGCCCCAGCGTAACGCTGTCTCATTTGACTCCATTCATGGGTATTCAGGTCTGGTTGAATGACAAATGGACTTGAACTGAACTTAGTGCATAGCTTTCAGGTGGTAATGGGAGGTGTTTGCAGAGGCATGTGTGAGGCAAAGTTTGAACACAGAGTGGTGGGTGCCTGGAACACACTGCCAGGATTGGTGGTGGTGGTGGAAGAAGATAAGATAGTGGCATTTAAGAAGTTTTTGATACAGAACCAGGGATATGCAAGAAAAGGGGGGATATGGAACAGCACATTAATTTGGCATTATATAGATGGCACAGATATTGAGGGTGTTGTGCTTGTTCCTGTGCTGTACTGTTTCATGTTCTATGATTGTGAGTTCGATGGGGGTAGAGGACCCAACAGAGAGAGAATGGTAGCGGGAGATTGGACAAAGATCTGGAGATGTATACTACCTAATGGGAACTTGCCTGAAGCGGATTGTCAGACCTGGATTCCATGGGCTCAGGTAGGTTTCAAAAAAGAGATGGTTTGTAACCCTCTGCGCCTGTGAACAGAGAAGCCTCTTGGAATAGAGTAGAACTTTATTGTCACTACTTAAGAGAGGCTATGCCAGTCCGTGCAGACCAGTTATTTACAACGCATGCAGTTTGGCTTAATTTTTTTTAAATTACCATATTGACATGCAGCAAGTGACTTTGATAGTCCTTAACACTCAAAGGCCATGAGCAAGCTGAAATGTAGCATTATTCAGCTTCACAACAACCCTCGGGACTTTTCCTCAGACCAGTGTTACTGTGTCTTTGGTGGAAATGAAAACGGAGCACACACTGTGTCAGATTTTAACAACCATCTTCATTTCCTTCTTGTTTATTGCTCTGGAGAAAACAACCCAAATTTGTTCAACCTCTTCTGAACCTTCTCCAAAACCTCCATGTCCTTACTGTAATGGGGCAACCAGATTTGAATGGAATACCAAAGGTGCAGCGCAACGAGTTTGATAAAGCTGATCTCACGCTCTTTGAATTAAAGACTTACAAAGTCTCTTTGTTCTTTTATTGAGAACAAAGCCAGTGTCTTTGAGTGAGTTTATGGGCCCACCTTCTCCTCGTCACTTATGCTTAGCTTGCTGTAAGTCTGTTAGATCACGGTTCTCTGAAATAATTTCCCACCTGACTAACACTGTACCAAAGCTCCTATTGCTGGTTCAACTTACGAAACCTACTGTCTAAAGTGTACTGGTAATCTTTATGATGGGGGAACCAATCTAAACAATAGTTATGAAAAAAATAAGCAGGATTGATTTTTTAATATAGTGACATGCAGATACTATTTTCAACAGCCAAGACTTCACTTTATACTGAGGGTATTCAAATCACTTGCTGCAAATGAAAAGGAACCGCTCGATGTTTTACACCACTTACAGGATGTGGTTTGTATTTCCTTCTGAGTACTTTGTATTTAATGCATCTTACCAGTCACGGTCTGATCTCACGGGGTTTGACTGTGACGGTGCCATGGCAATGATTCTGGCTTTCAGCTGGTTTAGGATTTTACCAATTTTCATTCTCTCATTTCGTAAGTACCTAAGATATTCTTAATAAAAAATAAATGTTGTTTGCTGTTGTGGAAGGATTCTGTTCAGGTTCTTTGAATGGTTGTGGTTTACCAGCTCCGTTAAGTTGAACAACAAAATATGGCCTCAAGCATCTTGTTAAAAACTTGAACTAAGACCCAAGGTGAATTGTCAAATTGTCAAATGGAGTACATAATTCTAAGGTATTGACATCTTGACTACCTACATCTGTGACCTAAGCAATTTACTTCAAGTCTGTTAACTTGTTTGCTTTCAACAGAGTAGACAAGCCCTACAAACTAATTTCCTGATCAAATGCTAACGGTGGCATGGTAGTGCAGTGTCAGCAACCAGGCTTCAGTTCTCACCACTGTCTGTAAGGGGTTTGTACCTTCTCCCCATGACCATGTGGATTTCCTCCAGGAGCTCCAGTTTCCTCCCACTTGCCCAAGACGTAAGGGTTAGTAGGCTAATTCGTCAGAACCATGGACTCAATGGGCTGAAATGGCCATCGTGCTATATCTTGTTCACAGTTTATTGTGCTATATCTCTAAATTAAAAATAAGTTAAATGATTTTCCATCTTCATTCACAGGAATGTCCTTGGACAATTTCAGGTTCTTTGCTAAATGAGTGAACTGTGGCATTTCACCTCATAAGGATAAACTTCAGGCTTTTAGTGAATGATTTGGATTGGACAACAAAATGGAAGAAATTAAATATTAGCTTTATTTCTCAAATGTACTTTGAAACATATCATAAAATATGTCACTTGTGTCAAAGCAAATCAGCGAGGATTGTGCTGGGGAGCCCATAAGGTCGCCATACTTCCAGCACCAACATAGCATACCCACAACTTACTAACCTAACCTTAACTGGAATGTGGGAGCAACCAGAACATGCAGAGGAAATGTAAGAATGTATAAACTCCTTACAGAGAGCGGCAGCAATTAAACTCTGAGTTTAACGCTCGTGTTGTAAAGCTATGCACTAACCACTATAATAATTTTTAAAATTATCAAAAATTATCTTTAATCAACATGTAACAACTTCATAAAACTCTGGCTGGGGTACATCTGGAGTGTTGTATTAAATTCTTAAGTGTAAGGGAGTTGTGTTCCACGGTTTGGATACGAGGTGTCCTTGAGTCTGATGGTACATGCTCTCAAAGCTTCGTATCTTCCGTCTGACAGAAGAGGGCAGAAGAGAAAATGATCAGAATGGAAGGATTATGTTGGCTGCTTTCCTGAGGTGGATGGTTTTGGGAGTCAGGACACTGCAAAGGACATCATAAAAATTAAAGTTTTTTTCCTTTTTCCTATGAGGTTTGTGTAAATAGCAAGGGGCTTACCAGGAACCATGGTGCCAACTGGTGGAGAGCTACAGACAGCTCTCGTGCCGTAGTTCTTTATAATCAGCTCCCGGATCAAAAGTGAGCCAACCCAGATTTTAGCAGCTTAGTCTGAGGGAACGTTTGCTGACGCAGTCAGAATCAGCTTGGATTATTTTCTTTTTGTGCAGAAGGATGAGAGTCAGCTAAGCATTGCTGGGGCTTTGCACGTACATAATGCCCTGTAACCTGAGGAAGCAGATCCCAGATTGGATTTCCTACAAGTTTGCAGAGGCTTGTAATGTTACTATCATTTTGTTTGGATGGTGTTGTTTAAATTTGGCTGAGCTAAGCCAAACCTTGGAATGTTGGCAGGCAGTCCGAACTCCAGAATGCTTTGCACTTACTTGGAACTGGAAAATATCTGACAGAATCTTTCAAAAAATATAACATGTTGTCAAGGGAATATTATTATAACCTTGGAGCAATCTGCTCAAAGTGCTTTATGTAACTGCAGAAATAGTTTTTAAAGATTATAACAGCACATATGTATTTACATATACATAGAGTTCTTATTCTATTTTATAGTATATTTCATGTATTGCACTGTACAGCTGCTACAAAACACCAAATTTCATGATATATGTCAATGATAATAAACCTGATTCTGACTCATGGACCCTATTCTGCAGATGAAATATCAAAGATATACCAAGGAACATTTTGCAGATACCTTGCAGGGAAACAAGATCTGCCAAGAATAATGAAGTGTACTGTTAGAAATTGGAGAAATAAAGGTGTTTTTATTGTTAAGGAGTGCTCAATATCACTGGTTGAAGCTGAATTCAAGATTTATGTTTATTTGCCATGTGTACGTAGAACCATACAGTAAATTGTATCATTTGCATTAATAATCAACACATCCAAGGGTGTGTTGGGGACAACCTGTAAGTGCTTCTACACATTCGGACCAAAATAGCATGCCCACAACACTTGGCAGAACAGCAGAGAACACAACTAGCAACTAAAGAACTCCGGCAAAACAAGCTCCACTCTTCCCTTAGCTCTGTCGTGCTGCCATAAAACAACAGATCTCACTTCATGTAACCAGTGATAATAAACCTGATTCTGATTCTGATGGGATTATTCTTTTATTCCTGTCTAGGATAACATTTGTTTCGCAATGCAAATTTGCAAAGCATTAATGTCTATTTTAGACAAATGAGTCCACAGTTAAAACTGAAGAACCCATCCTACTTATAGACTACTTTGTAGCCACCATCACCTGGTCTCACCTTTAACCTGTCAGCGTGTGCTCCTTTTCCCCCTCCACCTTCTTGCTCTGGTCTCTCTGTCCTTCCTTTCCAGTTCTGATGAAGGGTTTTGACCTGAAACATCAACTGTTTATTCCCCACCATAGATGCCACCCAACTGGCTGTGTTCCTTCAGCAGTTTGTGTGTGTTGCATACATAATTCACCTTGACTTTGAGAGCAGTTTGTGTAACTAAAGACCATAAGGAGTAGAATTAGGCCATTCGGCCCATCAAGTCTGCTCCGCCATTCTATCATAGCTGATTTATTAATCCCATTCTCCTGCCTTCTCCTCATAACCTTTGACACCCTTACTAATCAATCAACCTCAACTTTAAATGTACCCAATGACTTGGCCTCCACAGCTGTCTATGGCAATGAATTCCACAGATTCACCTCATCTCTCTTCTAAGGGGACATACTTCTATTCTGAGGCTGTGCCCTCTAGTGCTAGACTCACCCACAATAGGAACCATTCTCACCACATCCACTCTATTTAGGCCTTTCAATATTCGATACATTTCAGAAGACCTGGTTCACAAAAATGTGCTGGTAATGCATGTTGAAGTCACAAGGTAACAAGTCCTAATGGTTCAGATGAGGTAAAATGCCTTTTCACCTGGCTGTGAAATTTGCATACTACTATTTAAAGGAATTCTGTGACTAATCTACCTATGAGAAAACAGTAGCAGGACAAATCAAATCGCTTAATATATATTTCATCTATCTGTCATGACACAACGACAAAGAGTTAATTCTGGTCCATATGGTAATGGCAGTGGGGGGGAGGGCTTCATTGCACACATTTCTGGTCCCAAACGTAACGATTGGAGCTACATGTGGGAATGAAATTGGGCTGCACATATGTAACAGATAAATCTGGATCGACATGTCAACAGCATACATTGCTGAACACATTTTGTGTGATTAATTTGACGCTGGGATCCATGGCCTTACCAGATGTCAAATCTTCACAGGAGTCTTTTGTGCAATGTGCCGTCTTAGATGTTTTAAGTTGTAGGAACATGCCAAGTTAAACTACTGCACCCCGATGTTCACTGCTAACACAGTTCCTGCTTTTGATCAACAATACATCAACATAAGGAGTCGGAGCATTCAGCCAAAGGTTCATTGGGACAGAATGTTTTCAGAATTACCTTCTTTCAGACATTACAGGCTGCCCCCAGCACATCCTAGGCTGTGGTAGTTATCAATGGAAACAACACATTTCACTCTATATTTTGATGTACAAGTGATCTGAATATGAAACTGATTTATTTTGACTCTCAGCCCCATTCTCCCGCCTTCTGCCATCACCTGTGAAGTATCAACACTTGTCACAATTAGCTACGTACTTCCCTGTACTTGACTGAGAAGGGGCAGGACAGAATGCTTTACCGTTGTGCTCAGATGGTTTAGAATTACAAGGTTTTACTGGGGAACCTTGTTCGCCTGAACGACCGGACCTCCTCTGGGTTGGAGAAAACCTCTGCCAATATTTTTATGTGTATGAATTTTACATGGATTGAAAACATCTGGCCAAAACATTTAGATCCTAGCCTCATGTTTCTGTTAAATCTTTATATTTGGATCTTCCCGATTCTGACTATAAGCAGTCCTTTTCTTACCAGATCGGGCCTGTGGGCTGCTGTTCTTGGGGAATGGTCCCACTCTCCAGTGTAACTCTCATTTCTGTTCGGTAACAGCACTTCTGGTGCTCAATTGTTGCTTTCCTGGGCTCCTTCCTTTCTCCAAGCCAGGCTCTTTATCTTCATGTCCACTCAATTGTCAATGTGCTGTTACCTTCTTTTGCCTGCTGTTGTTGCTAATAAAATAGCTAAAGTAACTTGGCCCGCAACACAAACACCCTTATGGCTCAAGCATACCTTTCACTTTAGTTCTGCACAGGAAAAACACCATGGCCCCTGTCACCCACACTGTTCTGAAGTTTGAACAGAATTGGCTTATCAGTTACAGATGTTGACCATTTGGTAATCTGTGTATGCTTGAATTCCTTACTTGCAAGATCAATCGCCATTCACAGTAAAGATGGGAATAGCAAATCAAAGCTTCGAGCAAACAACCAATGATACTTTGGTATCAGTGAAACATTGTCCCTTAGTTGTTGGGTGTGTTTCACATCCTTGCTTTATTCCTATCTCATCTGTCTCCAGCACCCTGTATTGTGAAAAGGAACGTATGTTTTAGGAAGACTTTTCTAGAAAAGTCTCACTACAGAGGCATTACTCACCTGACTTGAGTACACACTGTCTTAGTCACCACCACCTACCACGTCTGTAGTAAGCAGAGGAGTCTCCATTGGTCTCACTTCAAAGGTCCCGTTTGTCTAGAACTGTCCCCAGGCTATCCTTGTCTTTAGCCCTTGCCTTACCACAACTCCAATATCATTAAACCCGTGTTTTTGGCCATAACCTGGAAGGCTTTAATCTCCTTGTGTTTTTCAACAATGGTAAAAGTGTCAAAGGTTACGGAGAGAAGGCAGAAGAATGGGGCTGAGGAGGAAAATTAACTGGTTTCAGATTCAAGTTAATTTATTTATCCCATGTATATCGGAGCACACAGTGAAATGTGCCATTTGCATTAACAAACTACACAGCCTAACTATGTGCTGGGGGCAGCCTGCAAGTGTTGCTACACATTCTGGTTTCAACATAGCATGCCCACAATGTTCAGCAGAACAACACAGGACAACAGCAACAAAACAAACCCCATTCCTTCCTCCCATATATACACACACTCACACTCACACTCACACCAGGTTAACCGAAGTGCTTCCAGTGCCGAGCCGGTGATGTACAATATATTAGTTACCATCCATCTGTGGCTAATTGGGAATCCACAGGAGGCTAAGTGAATTCTCTCAGTGATCACGTGGGTTTCTTCCTGGTGATCTGGTTTCCTCCAACATTCTGAAGACATACAGGTTAGTAGGTTGAGTGGTCACATGTGTGTAATTGGGTGAGACAGATGGCAAGGGAGCCGTGTGGCCTCGATTGCAGGGAGGACTAGACCTCAAGCCTGTTGCAGCAGCCCGGGAGAGATGCCAGAGGCACCCATGCTGGAATGGGGGCAGGACTGTCCTTTGGGTGCAGCTCTCCAGTGTTCGCTTGGTGAAAGTGAGCTGGATTGTAGGTGTGCATGCATACATTCATCTGCGGAGTGCTGAGAACTGCTTATTCTTGATGCTAACATCCATGCAGCACCTATATATAGGACATGTCACTCAGGGATTTTATTTTTTGTGTGTCTGTATGTTTACTTGCTATCTGTCTCCTGTACTGTGTATGACTGTAGGTACCGGGTCTTGCAACTTGGCCATGGAGGAATGCTGTTTAGTTTGGTTGCATTCATGGCTATTCATGTATGGATGAATGATAACAAATCTGAACTTGAACTTGAATTGGGTGGTGTGGGCTCATTGGGTCAGAAGGGCCTGTTAGTGTGCTGTATCTACAGACAAACAAACCACTAAACAATAGATAGAACTTAGATAGAACGAATAGTCAGTGTCTTTTTCCCAGGATGGAAATGGCTGATATATGGAGGCATAGTTTTAACGAGGAAAGTATAGGGGTGATCTTCCACATCTACCCTGTCTCAACCACTCAGGAGTCTGGAAGGCGTATTGAAAGGAATAAGAAAATAGTGTTCTTTGAAAGCAGACCCTTTTCTTCGTCTGTTTCCTGCCAGGGTCACAGCTGTAAGGTACAGCCTGTGACATTTTGTCTGTGCACTCTGCATTCTGACTTGTTGCTGGGAGGAACTGAGAACAACTATTAACAGGCCTTGTAACACATCGGCTGTTGTTGCCGTTTTTACAGAACCTGCTTTCTCAATCAGAAATCCTTTGAGTATCACAGTGGTGCTTAAACAGGAATTGATATGAACTTTGAAAGATCAGTTATGTCTTTTTTCACTATCAGGATTTCCTGTTAATGTAACAGCACTAGCAAACTGGTAGTGATGAGGCCACTCAGCACATTGGAGATTGCCATTCCATCTCTGGGACTTCAGTGCCAATGAAACTTATATTGTGGACAATATTGCCCCACGATCTGCCACTGAAAGATAATATTGCTCCACGATCTGACACTGAATGACAATATTGCCCAGAGGAGCTAGAGAATGCTTATGGTAAAAACTATTCACCATACAGCATGGGCCCTGATTATTGAGATGCATCTTCTCAACTTCAACTACCCATTCAATAGACAATAGACAATAGACAATAGGTGCAGAAATAGACCATTCGGCTCCTCGAGTCTGCACCGCCATTCTGAGATCATGGCTGATCATTCACTATCAATACCCAGTCCCTGCCTTGTCCCCATATCCCTTGATTCCCCTATCCATCAGATATCTATCTAGCTCCTTCTTGAAAGCATCCAGAGAATTGGCCTCCACCGTCTTCCGAGGCAGTGCATTCCACACCTCCACAACTCTCTGGGAGAAGAAGCTCTTCCTCAACTCTGTTTTAAATAACTGACCTCTTATTCTCAATCTATGCCCTCTGGTACTGGACTCTCCCAACATCTGGAACATATTTCCCGCCTCAATCCTATCAAATCCTTTAATTATCTTAAACGTTTCAATCAGATCCCCTCTCAATCTCCTCAATTCCAGCGTGTATAAGCCCAATCTCTCCAATCTCTCTGCGTAAGACAGCCCTGCCATCCCAGGAATCAACCTAGTGAATCTACGCTGCACTTACTCAATTGCCAGAATGTCCTTCCTTAAACCTGGAGACCAAAACTGTACACAATATTCCAGGTGTGGTCTCACCAGGGCCCTGTACAAATGCAAAAGGACATCCTTGCTCTTGTACTCAATTCCCCTTGTAATAAAGGCCAACATTCCATTTGCCCTCTTCACTGCCTGTTGCACTTGCTCATTCACCTTCATTGACTGGTGAACTAGGACTCCTAGGTCTCTTTGCATTCCTCCCTTATCTAACTCGACACCATTCAGACAATACTCTGCCCTCTTGTTCCTGCTTCCAAAGTGGATAACTTCACATTTATTCACATTGAATGACATCTGCCAAGTATCTGCCCACTCACCCAGCCTATCCAAGTCTCCCTGTATTCTCCTAACGTCCTCTTCGCATGTCACACTGCCACCCAGTTTAGTATCGTCAGCAAACTTGCTGATATAGTTTTCAATGCCCTCATCTAAATCATTGACATAAATCGTAAAGCGCTGTGGTCCCAATACAGAGCCCTGTGGTACCCCACTAGTCACCTCCAGCCAGTCCGAGAAACACCCATTCACCGCTACCCTTTGCTTTCTATCTGCCAACCAGTTTTCTATCCATGTTGAAACCCTGCCCCCAATGCCATGAGCTCTGATTTTACTCACCAATCTCCTATGTGGCACCTTATCGAATGCCTTCTGAAAATCTAGGTACACAACATCCACTGGCTTACCCTCGTCTAACATCCTTGTTACACCCTCAAAAAACTCCAACAGATTAGTCAAGCACGATTTGCCCTTGGTAAATCCATGCTGGCTCGGCCTAATCCTATTACTGCCATCAAGATGTGCCACTATTTCGTCCTTAATAATGGACCCAAGCATCTTCCCCACGACTGACGTTAGGCTAACAGGGCAATAGTTCTCCGTTTTCTCCTTCCCTCACTTCTTGAAAAGTGGGACAACATTAGCCACTCTCCAATCTTCAGGAACTGATCCTGAATCTAAGGAACATTGGAAAATGATTACCAATGCATCCGCAATTTCCTGAGCCACCTCTTTTAGAACCCTCGGATGCAGACCATCTGGACCTGGGGATTTATTAGCCTTCAGTCCTACCAGTCTACTCATCACAGTTTCTTTCCTAATGTCAATCTGTCTCAATTCCTCTGATATCTTATGACCCTGGCCCATCCATACATCTGGGAGATTGCTTGTGTTCTCCCTGGTGAAGACAGATCTAAAGTACGCATTAAATGCTGATGCCATTTCCCTGTTTCCCATAACAATTTCTCCCAATTCATTCTTCAAGGGGTCAACATTGTTCTTAACTATCTTCTTTCTCTTCACATAGCTAAAAAAGCTTTTGCTATCCCCTTTTATATTCCTGGCTAGACTGAGCTCATACCTGATTTTTTTCTCTCCGTATTGCTTTTTTAGTTAAGATCTGCTGTTCCTTAAAACTTTCCCAATCATCTGTATTCCCACTCATCTTAGTCCCGTCATACTTCTTTTTCTTTAATGCTATACAATCTCTGACTTCCTTTGTCAATCACTGTGGCCCCTTCCCCCTCTTTGAATCCTTCCTTCTCATTGGAATGAACTGCTTTTGCATCTTTTGTATTATCCCCAAGAATATCTGCCACTGCTGACACACTGTCTTTCCTGCCAGGGCATCCGCCCATTTAACTTTGGCCAGCTCTTCCCTCATGGCTCCGTAGTCTCCTTTATTTAATTGCAACACTGACACCTCTGATCTGCCCCTATCCCTCTCAAATTGTAGATCAAAACTTATCATGTTATGATCACTACTTCCTAATGGCTCCTTTACTTCAAGATCACTTATCAATTCCTGTTCGTTACACATCACCAAGTCCAAAACAGCCTCGTTCCTGGTTGGCTCAAGCACAAGCTGTTCCAAAAATACATCCCTTAGACACTCCACAAACTCCCTATCCTGGGGTCCAGCACCTACCTGATTCTCCCAGTTCACCTGCATGTTGAAATCTCCCATAACGACTGCATTACCTTTAGCACATGCCAATGTTAACTCCCTAATCAACGTACCCAATATCCACGCTACTGTTTGGGGGCCTGTACACAACACCCATTAGGGTCTTTTTACCCTTACTGTTCCTCAGCTCAATCCACTCTACTTCCCCTGTTCCCAAGTCACCTCTTGCTAAGGACTGAATCTCATTCCTCACCAACAGGGCCATCCCACCCCCTCTTCCCATATTTCTGTCTCTACGATAGCACGTATACCCTGGTACACTCAATTCCCAGGCCTGATCCCCTTGCAGCCATGTCTCCGTTATCCCAACAATATCGTAGTTCCCCATTTTCATCTGAGCTTCAAGCTCATCTGTCTTATTTCTGACACTACGCGCATTCAAGTATAGAATTCTTAGCCCATTCCTCCTCTCTTTGCTTAAAACACTGTCTATTGTACCTAACCCAACTCCTTGAACTTCCATCGGGCTAATTGCACCTTGAATTTTGATGACCTTCTCAAGATCACCCAAACCTTCTACACATTTAATCCCATGTTCCTTCTGACCAACCCTCTGGATCTGGATCCCTGCCCCCTGCACATCTAGTTTAACCCCCCCACCCCGAGCAGCACTGGCAAACATTTCTGCAAGGATGTTAGTACCCCTCCGGTTCAGATGTAGACCGTCCCTTCGAAACAGATCCCAATGTCCCTGGAACAAAGACCAATTATCCAAAAACCTGAACCCTTCCTTCCTGCACCATGCTCTCAGCCTCGTATTAATGTGCATAATCATTCTATTCTTCGCCTCACTCGCACGTGGCACAGGTAGCAATCCCGAGATTGTCACCCTGGAGGTCCTGCCTTTCAGCTTCACTCCTAACTCCCTGAACTCTCTAAGCAGGACCCCCTCACTCACCTTACCTACATCATTGGTCCCTACATGGACCACTACATCTGGGTTCATGCCCTCACTCTCAAGAATAGCCCGCACCCGATCTGAGATGTCCCGGACCCTGGCACCAGGGAGGCAACATACCATCCGAGACTCCCGATCTGCCCCACAAAATCTCCTATCTGCCCCCCTGACTATAGAATCCCCTAAAACTATCGCTCTCTTCTCTTCCCTCCTCCCCTTTCTAGTTGAGGGTTCAACCTCTGTGCCAGAGGCAGGACCACTACAACTCATTCCTGGTAGGTCATCCCCAACAACAGTATCCAGTACGGTATACTTATTGTTAATGGGAATGGCCGCAGGGGTGCTCTGCTCTCTCTGCCTGCTCCCCCTGCCTCTCTGGACCGTCACCCATCTACCTACTTATTGGTTTTTTGGTGTGACTACCTCCTGATAACTCCTATCTATCTCTGCCTCTGCCTCCCGAATGATCCATAGTTCATCCAGCTCCTGCTCCAACTCCCTAACTCGGGCTGATAGGAGCTGCAGCTGGACGCACCTCTTGCAGGTGTGGTCATCAGGGACAACTGTGTTGACCCTGACCTCCCACATACTGCATACGGAGCACACCACTGCTCTGACTGTCTCCCCCATACCTGAACTGGATTAATAGAATGTCTAAAAAGCACCTAGCGACCTTACCTTCTTTCCCTCAGCGAGCAATCACACAAGCTTACCGAAGTCCCCTTACGCCGAAGCCCAGGACTCTGCTCCCACGGACTCCGCTGCCCGCTCTGACAAGAGGTCCTACCTTTTAAATTGCGCGCTCGACGCTGACGTCACTCGCGCCTGCGCAGTTCCCCCTCCTCCACAGGTATTGACTAGGTAGGCTTAAATCCTACCTACAACGGTTGAATTCTTTGAGCTCCCAGCTGAATCACAAGCTGTAACTTGCTCCTGATTCAACTCCCGATTCCTCTGTACTTCTCCATGGAACTGCCCTGACTCCTATTATGGAGACCCTGTATGGCAAATTTCCAAAGGAGACACATTTTTTGGTGCAGGGGTAGGGTTTACCCCTCACCTAACTGTGACGTTCATAACCTGCAGACTCAGACCCAGAGATGTCACTCTATGTGGGAGATCATCAGGATCTCAGCTGCAACCAGGGGTCCTGGAATGGAAAGGTCTCCATTTCCAGCACCAACTTCCACAATCTCATGTGAAAAGAAATGAGTCAGCTAAAGCTGGTATAGCAAGCATCATCACTGGAGTAGAAAGTTGGACAGGTAACTACTGGAAAACAAACTTTGGCTCTACACTATAATCAATGACTGTCTAAAAGAAGCCAACATTTGATAATATGTGACTTTCTTGACGTAACCTTCTAATACTCAACATGCTGGCATACTAGTTGCTCCAATGGATTTTGCAAATCCACTATAATCAATTAGTATTGTATCTTTCTGACTGGAACTCAAGGAAGTTTCAACCAATTTTGATTCAAATACACAACAACATATAGATAAGATTATTCGGGATAGAACACAAATTATTGTTAAATAAAGTATTTTTGAGTTTACTACTGGTCTATTTGAACTAGGTGACAGTGGAATATTGCTGGAAATTAAATTTTGTGATAGTTATTTTCAAAATTAAATGAAAAACTAACAGTTTGTGCGGAATTACACAGGGAAGGAAGCCCAGTTCTGTTCCTGGGAGACTACAATTTGATTTGATTACTGCTTTTAAGTTTCAGACTAGGCTGGTCCTTGGGAGGGGACTGATTGCTTCATTTGGAAACTAAACGACCTTTGGATTTTCCTGAAGACAAGCTCCACATCTCAAAGACAGAGTAAGACTCACAATCAGATCACTGACTTTAATTATGTGAAATTTGTTTTGTGACAGCAGAAAAACTATAAATTATTAAAATGAATAAATAATGCAAAAAGAAGGATTAACAAAGTGGTGTTCATGGATTTTCAAACCATTCAGAAATCTTTCAGCAGTGGGAAAGAAGCTGTTTCTAAAGCATTAAGTGTGGGTCTTCAGGCTCCTGTATCAGGCCTTTGATGATAGTAACAAGGAGATATCATGTCCGGGATGGTAAGGGTCATTAGTGACGAATGCTGTCTTCCTGAGACACTGCATTTTGAAGATGTCCTTGATGGTGGGGAAAGTTGTGGCCATGATGAAGCTGGTAGAGACTAAGGCAAACTCTCGTGATCCTGGGAATACCAGGCTCTGAACTTCACATTGTTACTGTGGGTTACTCTACATGCGAGGGTACACTAGGAGACAGCCACTATTACAAGCCAGTAATCAGCCAGTCAGTTAGAGTCAGAGAACTATAGATCGGCGAGAAGAAAATAATTCAGCCATAGAGTTATACAGCATGGAAACAGATCCTTCGACCCAACCAATCACTGCTGACCAGGACTTCCATCCGTCAATCCCGTTTTCCCAAGATTGGCATGCCTTTCCTATCCATGTATCTGTCCTCATCATCTCTATGTGATATGTCGAATGACATGGGCAATCGTGGTCTTTGACCATTATTGTTCTTAGCAGGCTTTTCTACAAAAGTGGTTTACCATTACCCCCTTCTGGGCAGTGCCTTTACAAGATGGGTGACCCCCAGCCATTGTCAATACTCTTCAGAGGTTGTCTGCCTGACATCAGTGGTCGCATAGTCAGGACTTGTGATCTGCACCGGCTGCTCATACGACCGTCCACCACCTGCTCCCAATGCTTTATGTGACCTTGGCTGGGAGCTAAGCAGGTTCTACACCTTTCCCATGAGTGAACTGCAGGCTAATGGAGGGCACCTTACACCTCCTGTGGTAGAGATGTATCACCATCCCACCACTCAAGTGCCTGTCCTAGTACCCTTTAAAAGTTGTCTGTCTCAACCACTTCCTCTGGCATCTCATTCCATTTACTGATCACTTTCTGGGTGACAACATTGCTCCTCAGGTTCCTATGAAATCTCCCTCCACTCACCTTAAGCCTGTGTCTTCCAGTTGTAGGTTTCCCAACCCTCTGAAAAAATAACTGCTTAAATTCACATACCAATGGCCCTCGATTTGAAGCACATGAAGTTTGTGCTGCCTCTATCAGTGGCCAATCATAATGGCATCACCGCCCGGTTCTGACTCAGATCCCTGTCATGTTGTCGCCAAGTATTCGTCTTAAAGTTCAAAGCAAATTTATTATCAAAGTACATATAGACCACCACATACAATCCTGAGATTGATTTACTTGTGGGCATTCACTGTAGAACAAAGAAACACAACAGAAGGTGGCCTCAGAAATGGGGACGGTACCTGTAGATGTGCTATGGCTGTTGGGCAGTTACGGCATCTACCGACTGAGCTTTGTTGCCTTCAGCAGCATGACTGTAGCCCCATCCCAAATTGTATTTATTTAGCTGTTTTAGAGTTGCAGCACGGTAATGAGCCTGCACAGCCCAATTACCCCCATGTGACCAATTAACCTACTAACTGGTGTAGTGGTTAGTGTAATGTTGTACAGTGCCATCAATTCCCACTGCTGTCCGTAAGCTGTTTGTACGTTCTCCCTGTGTCCACGGGCATTTCCTCCAGGTGCTCCGGCCTCCTCCCACATTTGCAAAGATTTACCGGTTAGGTTAGTAAGTTGTGGGCTTGTCATGTTGGCAATGGAAACATGGCAATACTTGTGCATACCCCCAGCACATCCTCAGACTGCGTGGGTTGTTGATGCAAATGGCACCTTTCACCATATGTTTTCAAGCGTATATGAGAAATAAAACTCTAATCCCTCTTAGTTAAGAAGTTCCCCCTCAGATTTCCCTTAAATATTTCTCCTTTTACCCTACACCTATGACCTTTAGTTCTAGTCTTACCCAGTTTCAGGGGAAAAAGCCTGATGAAAGTTCTTAAGCCCAAAAATTGACACTTCATTTCCTTTCTAGATGCTGCCTGGCCTGCAGTGTTCATCCAGCAAATTGTGTGTTGCTGTTGAGTGAGGAGAGCTATCTTTAGAAGGCAACTCTGGACTCTACTGGACACTGTTGTGGCAGCTGATTCACTGAAACACCCAGTGTTTGTGGTCAGAAGTGAAGCAGTTGTGTTCACTGCTGAGGTCCCAGACTCTGGAGGAGCTGGCTATGGAGGGACATTCAGAAAAGCATGGAATATACACATATAGCTAAGAAAGTTCAAATTCCATAAATAGATTTTATTAGAACTCAGAAGGTCAGGTGGCATCTATGAAGAGAAAGAGGAAGAAGCCAAAATAAGAGGGTGGGAGGAGTTTTCTGGCTTTCCCCCATCTCTCCAGTCCAATTGAAGGGCCTTGGCCTGAAATGTCGACTATTCATTCCTCTCCATAGATGCTGCTTGACCTCCTGAGTTCCTTCACCATATCTGCATGTTGCTCTGGATTTACAGCATCTGCAGAATTTCCTGCGTAATAGATTTTGTTGTTCTTTTATTGACTTTAAAATCCATGTTCTTAAATACTTGCATCAGGAAACTGCGATGCATATCCATGGAATTGATTTTTAGGACCACTTACTTTGCAAAAAGTAATTATTTGGTGAATTAATTAAAAATTAATTTAAATCTCAAGCAAGAACCAAGGTTTTCAGAATATCTTACTGCAGGACTAGTTTTATTTATCTTAAGAAGCAGTGCAGAATAATTCCTTCCAGCGCAGCAAGCCACACTGTCTAGCAACCCACCATTTGCCTAATCACAGAACAACTTACAATGACCAATTAACCTACCAATCAGTAAGTCATTGGACTGTTGGAGGCAACCAAAGGACTGAGAGGAAGCTCATGCAGTTAACAGGGAGAATGTACAAGCTCCTTACAGGCGGCTCCAGAGTTGAACTCTGAACACTGGGGCGCCCCGAGATGCAATGGTGTTGCAGTAACCACTACACCACTCTGCATTCTATCTCAGCCAGGTGGTTACCCTTCATTTTCAAGTTGGCAAACAGATGTAGATAGGCAGAGCAAGGTGTCAAAAATGTTGTATGGGGGTATATTGTGAGGAGTTGTGGTAGGAAGAGCAGAAATCCAAATATTGTGCAAATGAAGAGAAAGTGCAATTTGGCAAGCGAGAATTCTCGTATCTGAAACACAATATTGTTGTACAAAGACGGTACGGAAATGAGAGAGCAAATGAAATGTTCAAGCATCATTGCAAGTACAGGGCGGTACAGTAGGGTAGTGATTAAACTAATGTTTTACAGCACCAGCAGTCACTGATCGGGTTTCAATTCCTGATTTACAATGACCAACTAATCTACTAACCAGTACGTCTTTGGACAGTGGGATTTGTTGCTGTGTGTTGTGCATTTTCCCTGTGACCACATGGGTTTTCTCTGGGTGCTCTGGTCGCCTCAGACGTACAGTTAGGATTAGCCAAGTGTGGGCATGCTACGTTGGTGCCAGATGCATGGTGATACTTGTGGGATGCCTCCAGCGCATCCTCCTTGGTGATGCATTTCACTGTATGTTTCAAAGTGTTGATGGACATGCAGCAAATAAAACTAATACATAGACAACACACACAAAATTCTGAAGGAACTCAGCAGGTCTCTTAGAAACCCACCGATTCTCACAGCTACCTAGACTATACTTCTTCCCACCTTGTCACTTGTAACAATGCCATCCCCTTCTTTCAGTTCCTCAAACTTCACCACATCTGCTTTCAGGATGAGGGTTTTCATTCTAGAACTAATAAAATGTCCTCCTTCTTCAAAGAAAGGGGCTTTCCTTCCTGTACCATCAACCCTACCCTCACCCGCATCTCTCCCATTTCTCATAAATCTGCCTTCACCCCATCCTCCCACCACCCCACCAAGGATAGGGTTTGTCTTGTCCTCACCTACCACCCCAGTAGCTTCTGTATTCAGCACATAATTCTCCATAACTTACACCATCTGCAATGGGAACCCACCACCAAGCACATCTTTCCCACCCCCCACCTTCCACTTTCTGCAAGGATCACTCCCTATGCGACTCCCTTATCCATTCATTCCTCCCCACTGATCTCCCTCCTGGTACTTATCCTTGCAAACAGAACAAGTGCCGCACCTGCCCCGACATCTCCTCTCTCATGCCTACTTAGGACCCAAACAGTCCTTCCAGATGAGGTGACATTTCACCTCTGAGTTTGTTGGGATTATCTACTGTATCCAGAGCCAGTGTGGCCTATATTGGTGAGACCTGACAGAGATTTGGAGACTGCTTCATTGAGCACTTACTCTCTGTCTGCCAGAAAAAAATGGGATCTCCTGGTGGCCACCCATTTCAATTCTACTCCCCATTCCCATTCCAACATGCCAGTCCATGGCCTCTCTACTGCCACGATGAGGCCACACTCAGGTTGGAGGAGCAACACCTTGTATTCTGTCTGGAAACCCTCCAGCCTGATGGCGTGAACATCAATTTCTCAAACTTCAGGTAGTTGTCCCCCACCTTCATCATTCCCATTCCTGTTTCCCTCTCTCTCACCTTATCTCTTTCCCTGCCCATCACCTCCCTCTGGTGCTCCCCCTTCACTTTCTTCCATGGTCTTCTGTCCTCTCCTATCAGATTCCCCCTTCTCCAGACCTTTATCTCTTCCACCAATCAATTTCCCAGTTCCTTACTTCACCCTTCACTCTTTCCCGGTTTCACTTGCCACCTTGTGCTTCTTCCTCCCCTCCCCCCACCTTCTTGCTCTAACTTTCACCCTTTTATTCCAGTCCTGATGACGGGTCTTGGCTCGAAACGTCAGCTGTTTACTCTTTTCCACTGATGCTGCCTGGCCTGCTGAGATCCTCCAGCATTTCTTGTGTGTTGTTTGGATTTCCAGCATCTGCAGACTTTCTCATCTAAAGCTAAAATCTAATCTAATATATTGTATTTGCAATCTATAATTAATCTATATTGTTCATTTCATAGCTTGTCACACCAGACAGTCAGCCATTCTTGTCTGGCGCGTGGTGTCAGGATTGGTCTCCTTTCGGATTAACCGGGTCACGGTATGAACGTTCCTGACTTGACCCTGGTTTTTTATGAGGCCGAGTGGCTAGCTCGGCCCTCAACCCGGCACAGATGGAAAGATTATATATTGTAATCTATAATGTAATTTCATCTAAATACAGTGGAGTCTTGCTTCAGCTGGTGCAATTGTTCCTGGAGTACTTCATGCACTTGGTCTCCTTATTTATAGAGGGATATGCAGGCTGAAGTTCTCCGGTGTGACATTTTGTGGTCTGGCATGTTTGAGCTATAGGAGTGATGTGAACAAATTAACTAATTATAACTAACATCTATCAAATATCTAAAATAAACTAAAGAGATGAGAGTTAATTCCATGTTCTCGATAAACACTGTTTCCAACTTATGGAAACTCTGAGATAAGGACAGTTCTTGGAAGCCTCCATCTTTCGTTCTCCACATCTGTCTCACTAACTTAAAGAGAACAATTCTCCTGTTCAGAAGGAGATAACCAAGGAGAAGTTTCTGTGGCCTGGAATTTCTGTGATCTGATTCCAGTCAGGTGCCTGGGATGTTGGACTAGAGATTCAATATGTACCTACAATGGAGGCAGTTCAGAGGAAGCTCCCTCAATTGACTCCTGCAATGAAGAGGCTGCCTTACGAGCACTGGTTGAATAAGTTTGGTCTACATTAATAGAAGCTTAAAAGAATGAGGAGTGACCTCATTGAAAAGCCCGTGCCACAAGAAGGCTTCATCATTCCTCAAGGACCATTCCCATCCGGAACATGCCCACTTCCCGTTACTACCATGGAGGAGGTACAAGATCCTAAAGGCACACACTCAACAATTTGGGAATAAATTCTCCCCGTCCACCATTAGATTTCTGAACAGTCCAGGAACCCATGAACACTACCTCTATATTCCTGATTCACATTATTGATTGATTCATTTATATTACTTTTTATTGTACCTTACAGTAAACTTTTTCTATGTCTTGCACTGTACTGGCAGCACAACATTTGTCAGTGATTCTGATTCTGGAACATTTTAGATTGTTGTGGGGAGGGAAGTGGATGATGTCTGAAGGGTGGATGAACTGAGCAGATGTTTCAAGTGGGTTATCTGGAAACAATACAGAGTTTTAGAATGAGAGGTTGGTCATTTAAGACTGAGAAAAAGGGGAATTCCTTCTCTCCGAGGAATTCTCTATCCCAGAGCACTTTGGAGGGGGAGTCACTGAATCAAAGAACTGTTTATTCTAGTTCTGATCACTCACCTACTGGAATGATGCCAAGTTGAAAAGGGCGCAGAAAAGATTCACAAGGATGTTACTAGGACTGGGGGAGGGGTTCAGTTAAATGGAGAGACTGGATTAGTTGGGACTTTACGCCCCTGGAGTGGAGTGTAGGAGACTGAGAGGTGAGCATATAGAGGAATGTACTATCTAGAAGGGCATGGAGGGGTGAATGGTCCAAGGGTAGGGGAACTTGAAGGGATGGGTTTAAATTGAGAGGGGAATTGAGAGGCAAGTTTTCCACACAGAGGGTGGTGGGGATATGAAATGATTTACCAGGGTCCCAACCTGAAACATCAACTGTTTGTTCATCTCCATAGATGCTGCCTGACCTGCTGTGATCCTCCAGCATTTTGTGTGTGTTACTTTGGGTTTCCAGCATCTGCAGAATCTCTTGTGTACAATTACAATGTTTCAAAGCCATCTGGGCAGGGTCATGGATAGGAAATGTTTAGAGGGATATGGGCCAAATGGGAGAACCTCTGCTGGGCAACATGACCATGTTGGGCCAAAGGGCCTCGTTCTATGGAACATATTTGAGGCTGAGGTAGAGGTTTTTGGTCTACAGGTGATGAAGGGTAACAGGTGGGGGTGTGAAACCAAGGCTGAGCCATGTTCTTACTGACAATGAAATAGGCTGACTCCCTTTACATGCAATCTTCAAGTTCAAGTTTATTGATATTCAACCTTATACAAGTATACCACCATATAAAACACCATTCCTCTGGACCAAGGTTAACAACACGGTACATATAACTCACACACAACACATAAGATAATGCTACCACAATTAAATTAACAAATAATAAAGTATATCCCAAAAGACTGACATTTAGCATAAGGTGTATTTATGATGAAAATATAAACAGTATAATGCTACTGGAAGTTCATAAGTGCCTGGGGAATGAAGCTGTTCATTCTAACAGACCTTGTCCCAATGCCACGGTACATCCTGCCTGACGGTCGGGGTCTAAGAGACTGCAGGACGAATGGGAGGAGTCATTGACTATGGAAGAGCCTTGCATTTGCAGTGCTTCTGATAAACACCTCAGATGATTGGAAGAGAGACCCCAGTAATCACAATCAGCTTTGATATCACTGGCATTTGTCATGAAATTTGTTGTTGTGTGGCAGCAGTATATTGCAATGCATAATAATACAATAGATTAAGAATATATAGTACCGATATAAATATTCCCCCAACCCCCCTCCCAGAAGTTTTCATGTTTTGTGTTGCAAAATTGAATTGCAGTGGATTTAATTTGGCCTTTTTTGACCGATCAACAGAAAAAGATTATTTTGTGTCAAAGAAAACATATCTTTACTGTTACGAATGTGCCACAACTCTGAGGGGCCGAAGGGCACAAAGTAGCCCCCTCCTTTTTGAGAATCGCACGATCACTATTAGGTCAATTCAGGAGACCCAGGAAATGAGAGAAATACATGCAGAATCCACAAAGAGTTTGGAATGTGTCCTGGCCTCCGAAAGGTGGAACCATTGATAACGGCTATTGTCTCTTGGAGACAGAATTGTGTATTGAATACTGTACGATGCATCAAAGCCCCCAGGCAATGAACCGAGGGGGAGGTTGGTGGAGGTATTGCATCATCCCAACCTGATTGACATCAGTGAGTCAGGATAAAAGAGTGTCTGTGGGAACAGCCCCTCAGACGCAGCAGAAGAAACGCTAGAACTCCTGTAACAGCGTAATAGCGAAAGCCGGTGGAAAAGCCCACGTGCGTCCTTTTCCATTTGCCTCGGAATTGGTGGGTCTTTACCATGGAAGCACGGCTTTAGCTAAACACAAAGGGGAAATCAGTTCCCCAACGACTCTCGAAGGATTGACATCATAAAAGGAATGGGCAAGTTAAACCTCCGTCTTTCTCTCCAACCAAAAAGCTGCAGCTTGAATGAGCTTGAGTGACTTTTATATTTCCATCAGACAATACATTATCCCCTAGACAACGACAGAGCTATTTCTTATTGATTATTATTATACCTGCGCTTTTAGATTTAGTATTGACGATGTATATTATCTGTACGTTTGCATTGATATTATTTTTGTGTATTTTATCAATAAACGCTGTTAAAAATAGTACCATCAGACTTCAACGGACCTCTCTATCTTTGCTGGTAAGTGACCCGGTTATGGGGTACGTAACATTACAATGTGATCTAAATTAATTACAATCATAAAACACAAAATAATTGATTGCATAGTATTCACCCCTTTCAAGTCAGTATTTAGTAGATGCACCTTAGGCAGCAATTACAGCCTTGAGTCTGTGTGGATAGGTCTCCAACAGCTTTGCACATCTGGACACTACAATTTTTCCCCTTTCTTCTTTACAAAACTGCTCAGGCCCTGTCAGATTGCATGGGAATTGTGAGTGAACAGCCCTTTGCAAGTCCAGCTACAAATTATCAGTAGATTGAGGTCTGCACTCTGACTTGGCCACTCCAGGACATTAACTTGTTTATATCTATGTTTTTAAGCCATTCCTGCATAGCTTTGGCTTTATGCCTGGGGTCATTGTCTTGCTGGAAAACAACTGTCCCAAAGTCACAGTTCTCTTGCAGACTGCATCAAGTTTTCCTCCAGGATTTCCCTGTACTTTGCTGCATTCATTTTACCCTCTACCTTCACAAGCCTTCCAGGGCCTTCTGCAGTGAAGCATCCCCACAGTGTGATGCAGCCACCACCGTGCTTCACGATAGGGATGGTGTGATTTTGATTATGTGCAGTGCTTATGCCTAGCAGTTTATCCTGATGGCCAAAAGCTCAACTTTGGTTTCATCAGACCATAGAATCTTCTTTCAGCTGACTTCAGTCTCCTACGTGCCTTCTGGCAAAGTCTAGCTGAGATTTCATGTGAGTTTTTTCAACAGTGGCTTTCTCTTTGCCACTCTCCCATAAAGCTGTGACTGGCAAAGCACCCAGGCAACAGTTGTATGTGCAGTCTCTCCCATCTCAGCCACTGAAGCTTGTAACTCCTCCAGAGTAGTCATAGATCTCTTGGTGGCCTCTCTCACTGGTCCTCTTCTTGCACAGTCACTCAGTTTTTGAGGACAGCCTGCTCCAGGCAGATTTACATCTGTGCCGTATTTTTTCCATTTCTTGATGATTGACTTAACTGTACCCTAAGGGATATTCAGTGACTTGGAAATGTTCTTGTATCTAATTACCAAACTGTGCTTTTCAATACTCTTCTCGTGGAGTTCTTCTGTCTTCATGGTGTAGCTTTTGCCAGGATACTGGCTCACCAGCAGTTAAATCAGTTTAAAACAACCCTTTGTTTCAGGATTGCCTGTCTGTCACCAAGAATCAAAAACTCTCCTTCTGTGCACATTTTAATGAGATTATAATCCCATTTTGAATTTAGTTCCTGTTGCTTCATATGAGAATTACACAATTGTTTCTCCCTGACGTTCTCTGAAATAGTTAATAGACATACAGCAATAATCCAGGAAGTTGGGTGTTACAGAAATAAGGAAGAATTTGAGCACGTATTTTCTCCTTCTCCTTCAGGCTAAAGCAATGGATCATAAGAGAGGTGAGACAAATATCTAAACGTGGGAACCTGTGTCCTGATGAAGGGTCTAAATCTGGAAAATAGATTGCTTATTCCGTTCTGATCTGCTGAGTTCCTCCAGCATTTTGGGTGTGTGTGTGTGTGTGTGTGTACGTTTTGCTCCATATTTCTTGGGTTTAAGATAAGACTGCGAATGTAGTGCATTTGGACTTTAGGACGACTTCTGTTAAGGTTACACACAAGATATTGTTCAGGAAGACCATTATTATTATTATTATTATTATTAAAATAAGACTGGGGGGGAATATACCTAGATGACTGAGGATTAGTGATGGATCGGAAATAGAGCAGGGATTAAGGGACACTTTTGATTGAGAAACCGGGAATGCTGCAGAGACTGGTGCTGGATGAATGAACCGGATGAGGGGACTACAGTAACACACACAACATGCTGGAGGAAGTCTGCAGGCCAGGCAGCATCTATGGAAAAGAGTAAACAGTCCATATTTTAGGCCCTTCTTCAGGACTGAGAGGGAAGGAGGGGGGAGTTGCCTGAATTAAAAGTGGGGGGAATGGGATGAAGGTAACTGGAAGGGGATAGAAGAAGCCAGGTGGGTAAGGAAGTTCAAGAGCTGGAGAAAAAGGAATCTGATAGGAGAAGAGAGTGAGAAATGGAAGGAAGGGAAGGAGGGGGAAGGGCACAGGGGGAAGTAATAGGCAGGCAAGAAGAAGTAACTGGTCTGAATGGGGAATGAAGAGGGGTGGGGTGGGGTGGGAATTTTGTTCACCAGAAGGAGAAATCGATATTCATACCATCAGTTTGGAGGGTGGACAGATGGAATATAAGGTGTTGCTCCTCCACCCTGAGGGCGGCCTCATCCTGGCACAAGAGGAGGCCATGCATCAACACGTCAGCATGGGAATGGGAATTAAAATATTTAGCTACCAGGACACCCCGCTTGTGACAGATGGTGTGGGGGTTTCTGATAAAGCATGCCCCCAATTTACCACGGGTCTCACCAATGTAGAAGAGGCTGCACCGGGAGCCCTGGACACAATAGACAACCCCAGCAGGCTGTCGGGCGGAGTGTTGTCTCCCCTGGAAGGACTGTTTGGGGCTCTGAATGGAGGTGAGGGAGGAGGTGAATGAGCAGGTATACCCATTCACCTCCGCCCTCACCTCCATTCAGAGCTTGCAGGGATAAGTGCCTGTAGGGAGATTAGTGAGGAAGGATGAATGGACAAGGGAGTTGCGGGAGAGTGAAGAGGATCGTGAAGAGAGTGGGTAAAGATATGTTTAGTGCTAGGGTCCTTTCGGAGATGGAGGAAGTTGCGGAGGATAATACGTTGGATGTGGAGGCTGATGGGTTGCTCAGTAATATTATTATTATGACAGTGGTGGCACAGAAGTATGGAAAATGAGGGGGATAAGGGAGAGGGCAGCAACAACAGTTGAGTGAGGGAAATCATGTTCTTTAAAGAGGGAGGACATCAATGGAAAGCCACATCCTGAGAACAGATGTGGCAAAGGTGAAGAAGCTGAGAAAAGGGAATAGCATTTCCACAGGAGATAGGCTGGGAAGAGCTATAGTCCAGATAACAATGGGAATCAGCAGGTTTATAAAAGATGCCGCTTAACAGTTTGTCTTCTGCGATTGAGACAGAGAGATCAAGAAAGGGGAAGCATGTGTCAGAGATGGCCCAATTGAACTTAAGGACAGAGGGGACAGGTTAGAGGCAAAATTGATGAAATTGGCGAGCTTGGCATGTGTACTTGAGCTAGAGCTGTCCGTGTGTTGACAGACAGAGCTGTGAGTCAGTGTGGGTTGTAAAGTGCAGGCATGTAGAGACAGACAGGGAAATGCCAGTCTTGCGGTGAAAGAGCTAATCTATTAGAAAGTCAGAACCTGTTTCCCAGGGCACCAATAGCAAACATCAGAGGGCATACGTACAAAATTAAGGGAGGGAAGTTTAGGGGAGACATCCAGGGGTAAGTTTTTTACACAGAGGGTTGTGAGTGCCTGGAATGACTTGCCAGGGATGGTGGTGGAGGCTAAAACATTAGGGGTATTTAAGAGCCTCATGGACAGGCACATGGATGAAAGAAAAATGGAGGGTTATGGGGTAGTGTGGGTTTAGTACTTTTTTTAAGGATTATATGGGTCGGCACAACATGGAGGGCTGAAGGGCCTGTACTGTGCTGTAGTGTTCTGTGGTTCTATGGTTCTATTGCGTGCTTTAAATGTACCTTATGCAAAATGTCAATCTTCTGGAATATATTTTATTATTTGTTAATTTATTTGTGATAATATTACTTTATGTGTTGTGTGTGTGTTGTGCACCTTTCTCCGGAGGAACATTGTTTCATTTAGCTATATACATGTGCACAGTTGAATGACAATAAACTTGAAGTTGAGCTTAATACAAGTGGAACGGCGAGTATTTTTAAATGGGGAAATACTGAAAGGAGTTGTTGCTCTGAAGGACCTGCACGTGAAATCACTGACAATTAACTTGTATCTGCAGCAAAAGATTTTAAAGATTAGCTTTACTTGTCACATGTACAATAAAACATAAAATACAATATGTCATTTGCATCACATCAAATCAGTGAGGATTGTGGTGGGAGGTAAGAAGTAGGGGGCAGGATGAAGCTGTAGGTAATGAAATGTGATTGTGGTAAACTATGTATACCTGTCTGGACACGCCCCTCTGCTGACTGCTCCTGTGGCTCCTCCCACTGACCCCTGTGTAAAGGTGATTGGAGGCACTGCTCCCCCCTCAGTCTCCGAGATGCTGTGCTCTGTTTTGCTGCTAATAAAAGCCTATCGTTGCTGCTAATAAAAGCCTATAAAAGGCTGGACTTTGACTAGCCCCATGACGGACCTGTTAATTAGAACGTAGAACATGGCAATGGTTGAATAGAGACCGATTTCTCAAGACAGCCATGCTTAGAATGATTCTCCACTGTTAGAGTTAAATCTGATAGTATGGTCAAGTATTTCCCATATCTAGAGTTAGGCTGTAAATATAGGGGTGCATTCCAAATTGATTACACCTTCTTCCCAAATGTCAGTCTAGAACACAGAAACAGTAGAACGGTACACCACATTCCAAGCAGTTATCCGTCTGTGTATAACAAAATGCCTCAATAATCTCCTTTCACATTTCCTTCTCCCACTATGAATGCCCTCCATTAATTGACATTTCCATTCTGAGGCTCATTCTACTCACCTATGCTTCTCATAATGTGATACACTGCTGTCATTTGCCCCTCAGCTTCTGACACTCCAGAGATAACATTCCAAGTGTGTCCAACCTCTCATACACTCTAGTTTAGTCACCGTTGTGGTACACAACTTCTGCACCCTCTCCAAAGCCTCCACTTCCTCCTGTAAAGGCACAACCAGAACTACAAGCAATTTTCCAAATGTGGCCTCACCAAAGTCTGAATTTATCTATTTAAATCAAAGGATATTTGTGACCTTGGATGGACACTTGACAAAGTCCTTTGACCTTTCAGACCATTGCCATGCGAGGCCTGTGTACCCAGTTTCAGGGTCAGGGGTGGTTTAGACTGGTGCCCTGTGGGTGACTCTGTAGTACACTACATGACTGCATTATGCACCTGCACTAGAGGAAGATTGTTGTCTTTTGTCTACCCAAATGTTCTTAAGGAACCTTTCCGAGTTGTAAGTAGAGGAAATTAGATAGAACACAGGTCAGAAATAATAGATGTAAAAGGCCCCAGTGAGATGGGGAGGGAGATTTGGAGCTTTGCTTGGGGTGGGATGCAGAGAGGTTAAGCACCAGAAGATAGTTTGGGACAAGGATGGATCTCTAATCCTTAAATTGCCAGCTTCCCCCAGAACCATCCTTACGGATTTGATTTGACGCAAGTATGTTTAGTGCACATGTGACAAATAAAGCTAACCTTTATCTTTAAGCATGTTGGGTATGCATTACCCAGTTTGCACTCAAACACCCTCAGGTGTGGACGTATCACACTCTCAGGGGTCTGGAGCTAGTTCAGTGTCCTAGTAATACTTGTGAATACAGAAAAATTAATGAATTAGGAAATTTGATTAGATCCTTTGTGTGGCTCATTGAACCACAAGGAAGACATTTTAACCTATATTCTAATTGCCCGAATAATTACCATGGTGGCTATGTTGTAACTCATTTAACATTTTTGTATTGTAGATTATTTCACAACAAAAGCATCTGCCAATGGAACATCCAAGGATGGTGATGAAATTGGTGAGTATCCTCAGTCTACCCGCTCACTTTCCTCTTCACCTGATTTCACCCGCCAGCTTGTACTCCTTCCCCTCTCCCCTCCTTCTTATTCTGCCTTCCTGTCCTGATGAAGAGTCACATGCTAAAAGGTTGATTGTTTATTCTCCTCCATGGATGCAGCCTGGCCTGCCGAGTTCCTCTGGCATTATCTTTGTGTGTTGCTCAGGATTTCCAGCATCTGCACAATCTCTTGTGTTCACATCTTTGATCTGTCTTTCCCACTATACTCCCTCCAGCCTGAGTTCACTTTTTTTTTCCTTTTTTTTGTGATTTATTTTTTATTGAATTTCATCATCAAACAAACATTTCCATAAGATGTATTTCAGACATTATACATATATATCATATAATCATATATATCACAAATCTCCACAAAAAAATTTATCTGGGGTATACACTTATAGAAAAGAGCGGAAAGAAAAAACAAGCAAAAGGAAAAACTATGTACAAGTAGGGAGTGATCTTTTTTTACAACATATTCATTGATTTGTGAGAATAAAATCAGGCCTATGAGGCATTCACCTTTCAGGGTAGTAGATTATCTGTACCTGAATGCTTAACTTTTTTTCTTGGCAAATCTTCCTCTTCCAGTTCTGTCAAGGGAATATCTGCTATTAGAATCCCTCCATGCTTCTGAAAGGCCACAGCCCAAACCTTTTCCTATTCATTCAAATCTAATTAAATTCAATATTTTCTAATTTTGCTTTGAAAATTGTGAGTGGAACTGTGACATGGTCAAAGATGGAAACATTCCCTTGTAGACAAACTGCAATCCTTCACATCCAATGAAATTCCTCCTGAAACATTCCAGTGCAGGAAACAGAGCAAATTCCCACAAACAATGTTGTGGACATGTCCAGACATTCTGAGATTTTATATCTTTTGAAGAGGAAATTCTGTCCCCAGGACGGCAGAAGAAATTCCACTTTACCTCAGTAATAGGCCACTGAGGAATGTGGTAGAACAGAGAGATTTGCGAACACAGATTCAAAGTTCTTTGAAAGTGCGTCACAGGTAGATAGTGTCATTAAGAATGCCTTTGGCACACTGGCCTTCATAAATCACAATATTGAGCACAGGAGTTGGGATGTTATATTGAAGTTGTTAAAGACTTTGGTGAGACCTAATTTGGAGCGTTGTGTGCAGTTCTGGTCACCAACCTACCAGAAAGTTATCAATAAACAATACATACAACATGCTGGAGGAACTCAGTGGGTCAAGCACCATCCATGGAAATGAACTGTTGACATTTTGGGTTGAGACCCTTCTTCAGGAGTGGAAGGAAAGGGAAATATACTGGATATCAATAAGACTGAAAGAGTGCAGAGAAGTTTGACAAGGATGTTGTCAGGACTTGAGGACTTAAGTATTGGAAAAGGCCGAATAGAGTTCGGACTTTATTCTTTGGAGCGCAGCAGAATGAGGAGAGATTTAATAGAGGTATACAAAATTATGATGGGAATAATAAGGTAAATGCAAGCAGGCTTTTTCCACTGAGGTTGTATGAGATTAGAACTAGAGGTCATAGGTTCAGAGGGAAAGGTGTGAAATATTTAAGGGGAACATGAGGGAGGAAGATCTTCACACAGAGGGTGGTGTGTGTGGAATGAGCTGCCAGTACTAGTGGTTGATGCGGATTTAATTTCAACATTAAAGAGAAGTTTGGATAAGTACATGCAAGGGGGGGTATGGAGGGTATCAGGTGCAGGGAGATGGGACTAGGCAGAAAATTAATTCAGCATGGACTGGATAGGCTGCTTCTGTACTGTAATGTTCTATTATATATGTACATATATGTCACCACATAGAACCAAGATTCATTTTCCTGCAGGCATACCCAGCAAATCTATAGAACAGTAACTAAAACCAGGATCAATGAAAGATTAGCCGGAGTGCAGAAGACATGAAACTGTGAAAATGCAAACATAAATAAATAATGAGAACATGAGGTAATGAGATAACGAGTGCTTAAAGTGAGATCATTGGTTGTAGGACCATCTCAGTGGATGGTGAAGAGCCTGATGGTTCAAGGGTAGTAACTGTTCCTGAAACGGGTGCTGCGAGTCCTGAGGCTCTTGTGCCTTCTGCCTGCTGGCGGCAGCAAGCAAAGAGCGTATAAGCACACATCACAACAGTGGTATGCAGGAGAGCACCTCTGAACGTAGAGCACATTAAAGTTTGAAGTGGGTGGTCTACAGAGACCACTCAGTGGCCACTTTATTAGGTACAGGAGGTACAGAATGAAGTGGCCACAATCACAAGCTTTCTCCTTGTTGAGAAGTATCCTGGTTATGCAGTTGCAGATAGCTGCAAGTGTTTTGTTGTGACAAAGTGCTGAATTGTGAGGTCAAACATGTCAGTGTGATTGGAGAATCGGCACCCCCTCATCATTCATCATCTCTCTGCTCTTTTCTAGAAATGAAGTATGCCTTGATGGGAGCTGGAATAGGAATATTTCTAGTTGTCTCATTTGTCTTGGTTAAGATTTACATGATTAAAAAACACATCTATGAAAATGAGTTATCAGGTAAGATTGCAAATAATTAAAGACACGCGACAGAATAAATTAATTCAGACACTTGTAAACATCAGTTTTTGGGGCTTTTTCCAGCAATGGGAGCGTGTATGTTGTTTTATTCCTTACCCTCAAACTGTTACTCGCTGTGTCCCTCCATCCCATGGAGGGAGAAGTAAGTCTCTTCCCTCACCCTGGAACTGTCACTCCCTGTGTCCCTCTGTCCTACAGAGGGAGGAGTAAGTCTCTCCCCTCACCCTCAGAACTGTCACTCCCTGTGTCCCTCTGTCCTACAGAGGGAGGAGTAAATCTCTCCCCCCACCCTCAGAACTGTCACTCCCTGTGTCCCTCTGTCCTACAGAGGGAGGAGTAAATCTTTCCCCCCACCCTCAGAACTGTCACTCCCTGTGTCCCTCTGTCCTACAGAGGGAGGAGTAAGTCTCTCCCCTCACCCTCAGAACTGTCACTCCCTGTGTCCCTCTGTCCTACAGAGGGAGGAGTAAATCTCTCCCCCCACCCTCAGAACTGTCACTCCCTGTGTCCCTCTGTCTCTCACCACAACAGCAATATCTATTATTTAATTTAGCGATACTGCACAGCGCAGGCCCTTTCAGTCCGCTGAACCAGCATCCCACCTATTTAACCCCTGACTTATCGCAGGACAATTTACAATGACAAATTAACCTACTAACACTACATCTGTGGAAGGAAACTGGAGCCTACCAGAGGTTCACAGGGAGAGCATACAAACTCCTTACAAGCAGTGCTGAAATTAAACTCCAAACTCGATAACTTCATGAGATGTAATAGTGTCATATAACCACTACGCCCAATATCCTGAATCTCCATTTGAAAATCAAAGCCACGAATGTGTGAGCCAAGCAATCAGGGAACATCCTGACAGCTATTTAAAAATGAACACATGCAGAAACAGATCGATTCAAACAAATCTACTCTTGTAGATCAGTGCATTGGCCAGTCTGCTCTGGGAGTGTGGTGAGCAGTTTTGGGCCCTTTATCTAATAAAAGATGTACTGGCATTGGAGAGGGTCCAAAGGAGGTTCACAAAAATGATTCTGGGACTGAAAGGGTTAATGTATGAGGTGGTTTGATCGCTCTGGGCTGTGCTCACTGGAGTTCAGAAGAGTGAAGGTGGATCTCATTGAAATGTATCAAATATTGAGAGGCCTAGATAGAGTGGATAGGGAGAGGATGTTTCCTTATGTGGGGGAGTCCAGGAATAGAAGGACATCCCTTTAGAACAGAGATGAGAAAGTATTTCTTTAGCCAGAGGACAGTGAACGTGTGGAATTCATTGCCACAGATGGCTGTGGAGGCCAAGTCATTGGATATATTTAAAGCAGAGGTTGAAAGATTCTTGATAAGTCAGGGTGTCAAAGGTTATGGGGAGAAGGCAGGAGAACGGGGCTGAGAGGGATAATAAATCAGACACGATGGAATGGCAAGGCAAACTCGATGGGCTCCAATGTCTTGTGCAAATCAGCACATATTTCAGATCATTTAAATTCAACCTGTTCAGGCTCCTTTCAACAGGTTTAATTTGGTGAACTAAGAAAAACAGTTCTGAATATTCTCCCATCTCATCTCACTCAGAAGAAAGTAAAACTGAGAGACATCAGTATAGTTCTACATATTTATCAATAAATAATGTGCCTCCATTTTATAAAACTCACATTCATTGAAGATTAATATTTAACATTACAAGTTGTGTAAAACTGCACTCCCACCGAGGTGACAGCGTTTTATTATTTGTGGATAATCACCAGAGATTCTGCAGACATAGGAACCCAGAATTCCTTTCCGTGGATGCTGCCTGGCCTCCTGAGTTCCTGCAGCATTCTGTGTGTGTTAGGATTCTTATTAACACCCGTTGTCCGAGTTTGAACCTAAATTTGCATGGGTTTTAGTCAATTGATTTGCCCACAGGTTGAAAGTTTCGGCCAAATTAATATTGTTCAATCACAAGAGTATAACCGTGCTTTGAGTCAGTGCTCCTCGTTCCGTGTTCAGAGACCAATATATCACAGATAAAGGTCCCTTTGTCTAGCGAGTCCTCAACAACCCCCCATTTACACCAATCATTGAGTCAAACAGCATGGAAACTGGCCATTCACATCTAAGCTAGTCATTTCTGTCTGCATTTGGCCCATATCCCTCTAAACCTTTTCGATTTATCGACCTGTCCAATCCCATTTCTTCCTGAACAATCTGGCATTAATCTTTTGTTTACCTTGGGTGAACTACCAGAAGAATGGTTCACATTGTTACCTTACTCAGAGAGGGCCTTAGGGGTAAGTCAGTGAGTTTTGCGGCTTCCCCACCCTCTGAAGGGGAAAAAAAAATTTCCACTTGTGTTCCCCTCACTCTTGAGCCCAAAATTTCAAACTGATAAAATCAAAATTTCAAATCGACTATGGACGGCATGGTAGTGTAGAGTAGTGCTTTACTGTCCCAGCACCAGGGTTCAGTCCATGCTGTTAACCGTAAGGAGTTTGTATGTTTTCCCTGTCCGGGTGTCCCAGTTTCCTCCCACCTTCCAAAGACATGCAGGTTAGTAGGCTCATTGGTCTCATGGTTGCAACTGGGTGGTGTGGACTTGTTGAGCAAGAAGGGCCTATTACCGTGATATATCTCTAAATAAAAATGAAAAATTAAAATCCCATGTTATTCTCACATTCCTATCAACTCCTCCTTCCACTACCTCCCCACAGCACTGGGAGCAATTCCACATTGCTGGGATGTGGGAGGTGCTGGGGAATATACAAATTCCACACAAGCAGCACCCAACGTCAGGGTCAAGAGTCCAGAGGAGGTTCACGAGGATGATTCCAGATATGAAGGGGTTAACATGTGAGGAGTGACTGACTGTTTTTGTCCTGTACTCACAGGAATTTAGAAGAATGCTGGGGGGATCTCATTAAAACCTACCAAATGTTGAAAGGACTAGAAGGTTGATAGAGAGAGGATGTTTCCTCTGGGGGGTATCCAGAACTAGAGGGCACAGCCTCAAAATTGAAGGGAGGGTGACCTTTCAGGGCAGAAGTAAGGAGGAATGTGTTTTAGCCAGAGAGTGGTGAATCTGTGGAATGCTCCGCTACAGACTGCAGTGGCGGTCAAGTCTGTGGGTATATTTGAAGTGGAAGTTGATGGATTCCTGATTGGTCGGGTATCGAGGGATATAGTGACAGGGCAGATGCATGAGGTTGACTGGGACCAGCCATGATGAAATGGTGAAGTGGATTCAATGGTCTGAATAGCTAATTCTACTCCTGTGTCTTAGATCTCATGGTCTTATGTTCTCTACACATGCACATTGTTCTCTCTCTCTCTCTGCAATGTGAATACACCAGTTAAAGCCATCTCCCGCGTGCATGCCTTTATTTAATATATATGTAGTTGTGCACAGACACAATAGGCAGAATATGGAAAGATCTGCATAGATTGAATGTGGATAAGATATTTCCATTAGTGAGGGAGTTCAGGACCGGAGGGCACAGCCTCAGAATAAAGGGACATCCCTTTAAAACAGAGATGAAGATGAATTTTGTCAGCCAGAGTGAGGTGTATGAGTGGAACTTTTGTCACAGAATGTTGCAGAGGTCATGTTATGTGATATATTTCAGGCAGACATTGATGGGCTGTTGTAGGTAAGAGGGTTAAGGTTTACAGAGAAAAGACGGGACAATGGGCTTGGAAGAAACATCAGACGTGATTGAATGGTGGAGCAGACTTGATGAGTCAAGTGGCCTAAGCCTGTTCCTATATCTTATAGTCTCAGGTCTAATGTTTTAATCACATAGTGGTTAGCATGACACTGCTGCAGCTCAGGGCATTCTGGAGTTCACAGTTCGATTCCAGTGCCATCTGTAAGCCGTGTAAACATTCTCCCTGGGAACCATGTGTGTTTCCTCCCAGTTTGTAGGTTAATTGGTCATTGTAAATTGTCTTGTGATTAGATTAGGGTTAAATAGGCGGGTTGCTGGGCGGTGCAGTTTATTGGGTTGCTGGGTTGCGGGTTGCTGGGCGGTGCAGAACCTGTTTTACACTGCATCTCTAAGTAACTAATTCACACCAACATACCAAAGCAATTGCTGAGATGCTATCTATCTCTTACAGATCCTCCATCCAGGCAAAGCCAGTCATTAAGGTAAGCAGTGGAAATTTCCTCAAGATCTTGCCCAGAAATTAGTCTGTAAGCATATTTCTTTTACACCACGTAGCCTCAGTGGTAAATTGAAGCACTCTGTAATGGCAGTTGGAGATTTGTTAAAGTTTCACATGGTCTGTGATCTCTCCAGCTCCTCACTTGTCCGACATTTTGACATTTGGAGGAGCCCAGAAAGGATCAGTTCTATCCCATGGCCTACCTTAGGTTGACATGAGTGTCCCACATGTGAAATGCACCATTGATAGAACTTCAGGAGCTTCAGCTCATGATGTTATGTTGACCTTTTAACCTGCTCTAAGATCAATGTAATCTCCCTTCCCACATAACCCTCCATTGTCCTGTCATCCATGTGATCACCTAAGAGTTTCTTAAATGTCCCTAATGTATCTGCCTCCACCACCATCCCTGGCAGTGTGTCTCACACTCACCAATCTCTGTGTTAAAAACATAACTATGACATGCCCCCATACTTTCCTCCAATTACTTTAAAATTATGTCCCTCATATTTAGCCATTTTTACCTTGGGAAAAGAGTCTGGCTATCCATTTAATTTATGCCTCTTATCATCTTGTACACCTCCATCAAGTCACCTCTCATTCTCCTGTGCTTTGAAGAGAAAAAGCCCTAGCCTACTCAACCAATCTTCATAAGACATGCTGTCTAGCCTAGCTCTGGTAAACCTCCTCTACATTCGCTCTAACACTTCTACACCCTTCCTATAATGAGGCAATCAGGAGTGAACACAATATCCCAAGTCTGGTTTCAGCATCAGAATCAGGTTTAATATTGCCAGCATATGTCATGAAATTTGATAACTTTATGTCAGCAGTGCATAAAATACTTGATAAGTAAAACTGTTACATTAAGTATATATATATTATTAAATACATAAGTTAAAATAAGCAGTGCTAAAAACTAGAAATAAAAAAGTAGTGAGATGGTGTTCAAGGATTCAAAGTCCATTTAGAGATTGGATGGCAGAGGGGAAGGAGCTGTTCCTGAATCACTGAGTGTGTGTCTTCAGGCTTCTGTACATCCTTCCCAGTGGTAACAATGAGAAAAGTTTATTTCCTGGGTGGTGGGGGTCCTCAATGATGGACAGCCTCCCTAGGGCACTGCTGGTTGAAGATGTATTGGAAACTACATAGGCTAGTACCCATGATGGAGCTGAATGATTTTACAACTTATTTCAATCTTGTGCAGTAGCTGCTATCCCACCCCTGCATATCAGATGGTGATGCAAAGGGTGTTTCATATGTGAGCTTGCTAAAGCATTGATTAAAGAGGATCTACCTTCACAGCCCCCTGGTGCTATGAAACTCCTGGTTAAATGACATAACGTGCCTTTTATGGTGGCTCTTCCTCAGGCCCAGAACCTTGCCCTCCTTCCATGTGCCATGAACACACTATTCCCATCCACAACCTCAAGATCAACCCTTATCCCAGACAGACAGACAGACAGACAGACAGACATACTTTATTGATCCCGAGGGAAATTGGGTTTCGTTATAGCCGCACCAACCAAGAATAGTGAAGAAATACAGCAATATAAAACCATAAATGATTAAATAATAATGAGTTAATCATACCAAGTGGAAATAAGTCCAGGACCAGCCTATTGGCTCAGGGTATCTGACACTCCTAGGGAGGTTGTAAAGTTTGATGGCCACAGGTAGGAATGACTTCCTATGACGCTCAGTGTTACATCTTGGTGAATGCTTATCAGAACACCCCGTTCCCATCCTTAATGTGGTGCCTCCACCCTTGAAGTCCTGATCTCAGTTGATGACTTGCCTCTCCTGGGCGGTCAGCTACAGGACCTCCCATTTGGCTGAGCTACATTGACAATGAGTGGAAGAGTGGAAAGCAGCCCCAATGTGCCTGATATGTTAGAATAGAGGAACGTGCCTTTAGATCAGAAATGGGGGAGGAATTTCTTTTGCCATACGTTGGTGAATCTATGGAATTCATTGCTATAGGCAGCTGTGCAGGCCAAGTCATTGGGGGTGTTTAAGGTGGAGGTTGACAGGTTCTTCATTAGTAAAGGTATCAAAGATTATGGAGAGAAGGCGGGAAAATGGGGTTGAGAGGGGTAATAAATCAGCCATGATGGTATGGCGGAGAGGAATCGATGGGCCAAATGGCATAATTCTGTCCCTACACCTTTAAGGTCTAATCTTATATACTTAGAGATTAGCTTTATTTGTCACATGTACATCAAAACATACAGTAAAATTAGTAATTTGTGTCATCATTTGCGATGTTCTTTGGGCAGCCTGCAATTGCCACCATGTTTCTGGCATCGTGATAACATGCCCACGGCCTACTGACCCTAACCTGTATGTCTTTGGAATTTGTGGAGAAACAAACTGCCCAGAGGAAACACACACAGTCACAGGCAGAACACGTAAACTCCTTACAGGCAGTGGTGGGAACTGGATCTCGATCACCGACGGTGTTACCTATTACATCAGTTAGTCGGGTCATTGGTCACACGAGTATAACTGGGTGGCATCAACTCTTTGGGCCAGAAGGGCTTGTTACCATGCTGCAGCTCCAAAATAAATAGTAAATAGTTATGTGGATTGTGCTATCTTATGTATTTATATTCATTCTTTTTTTATTATTGTGTTCTTTTTTTCATTGTGTTTTTTTTTGTGTGCTGCATTGGATCTGGAGTAACAATTATTTTGTTCTCCTTATCACCTGTGTACTGGAAAGGACATTAAACAATCCTGAATCTTGAAACTTGAAACAACTTAAAGTATGATTTGATGAACCCCTTCACACCACCAACCAGCACTACTTTACCATTTCATGTCAGAGTCACCTTAGGTTACAGATACTCCTGTGCCTAGTGTCACTTTATGGACAATCAATCTATGTATATTAGCTAACTTATATATTTATGTGTACGGGAAATGACATGAATCAATCTTGAATCTTGATCCTGATCCTGACTCAAAGGCATGGAACACAGCAGCAATGACACCCAAGTTTCAGGATCTTCACTAACTATATTTTAGCAAATACCCACTGTTGTAATTGAAATTTCAATTTTTTGTTGGACTTGCGGATAATCATTTTATTCCATAATAAGGACACAAAACGTTGAGTTTGTGTCTTCAGACTCCTGTACTTCCTCCCTGATGGTAGCAATGAGAAGAGAGCATGTCCTGGGTAATGGGATGCTTGATGATGGATGCTGCCTTTTTGAGGCATCACCTTTTGAAAATGTCCTCGATGTTGGGGATGCCAGTGCCCATGATGGAGCCAGAGGTGATGACAAAGTTGAGAGGTATTTACAAGTCAGGGCACTGAGTAACTTTGTTGGGAGATTGTAAGTTGTGGAGATCTCATGTTTCTACCTTTGTATTTTGATCTCTTGAGAGACTCCCTGTTAGGCAATATTGTATAAGAAAGAGGTAGTGGAGGATTTGGTAGGAATCCTCAATCCTCTGAGGTAGAGGAGAATGTCCTGCCCTTTCAGCTTAGCAGACACAGCAGAGAGTGCATGTGGAGCTGGGCCTTATGGCTTCCCAAATGAGCAATCTCTACAACATAATATATCGGGAACACACTCACTCTACACTGTATAAGACAGCACAGCAGATTACACGCTGTAAGATCCAAACACAGCAATGACCAAAAAAGCTGTTAGAGAGTTGGCTGAGGAATGAATCACTGCCAGAACAGCTAGAGAGAACAAGACTGACCTGAAACTCCAACAATTCCTGACCCCACACTGCCCCACAGACGCTGCTTAACACTCTGAAATCCTCTGTTCACCATCTCCAGTCCAGCTCCAGCTCCAGGTTTCACCATCTGCAGTCTCCCATGTCTCCAGCTTGGAAATCTCCTCTCTCCATATCAGGTCTGTCTGGGTCCAGCATGTAATGCACAGCAGCACCTCTAATTTCTTAGAAGTCTGTGATGATTAGGCAAGTCGTCTAAAACTTTGACGAACTTCTCTAGATGCATCCTGAAGAGTGTACCAAATGGCCGCACCATGACTTGGTGTGGAAACACCAATCCAGGAATGGAAAATCCTACAAAAAGTGATGGATACAGCCCAGTCTGTCATAATAAAGCCCTGCTCACCATTGAGCACATCTACATGGAGCGCTGTTCAGGAGACCAGCAACCACCTTCTTGATGTTGTCATCAGGAGGAAGGTACAGGATCCTCAGGACTCACACCACCAGGTTCAGAAACAGTTGTCACCCCTCAACCATCAGGCTCTTGAACTAGGGGATAACTTCACTCAGCTTCACTTGGTCCATTTCTGAAATGTTCCCACAAACTATGGACTCACTTTCAATGACTCTTCATCTCATGTTCTTGGTATTTATTCCTTTTTGTTTTTTTGATTTTTTTACTGCAGTTTGTTGTTTTGTGCACATTGGTTGTCTGTCCAGCTTGTGTGTATGTGTGTTTTGTCATTGGTTTCTTTGTATTTTCTGTGATTGCCTGGAAGATGAAGATCTGGGGTGTGTGTGTGTGTGTGTGTGTGTGTGTGTGTGTGTGTGTGTGTGTGTGTGTGTGTGTGTGTGTGTGTGTGTGTGTGTGTGTGTGTGTGTGTGTGTGTGTGTGTGTGTGTGTGTGTGTGTGTGTGTGTGTGTAGATAGATAATAAATGTATTTTGAACTTTGAAATCTATAAATGGAGAGACAGTGTTTCATTGCATCCACTTGCGAAGGTTGTTGAGGTTCCTGATTTAACGCCTCAGCTAAAACAAGGTTTCCTCAATAATGCAATATTTCCTCAATACAGTGGTTACATGAGCAATGGGATTTCAGACTGTCTCTGAACTTTAATCTGAAAAAGCTGACGGTCTTCCAACTGAGCTACTGACTTCCAGCTGAGGAAGTCTTGAGCAATAGTTGTGAGAGATGTTTCTGAGGTTACAACAAATGTGACAGAGAACCTCCTCCAGGAAGTTATCACTTATTTCTGTAGCCTCTACTTTCGGGAACTTACCACGTGAAGGAGAATTGTACAAATTGCAACAGACTTGAAGTTGAAGAGTTAAGAGTGACTGGTAAAGTGTGTGGCAGCAAGATTATTAATGAGGAAGCAGTGAGTTCCCTCCGGGGCAGGAAATGAATGCAATGGTTTCAGTATAGCTGGCAGAGCTGCCCGAAAAAATGCAGCAATGAAATTTCAATTTATTCTGCAGCTTTCGTTAGTCAATGACTATCTTTGTTTATTTTCTCAACTTTATAATGCAAGATGCATTCATGTAATCCGGTCACTAGGCTGTCAGGATGGGAAACAGTTTCCTCCCCCAGGCTGTGAGGCTACCGAACTCCCTGCCACCACCCAGGTCTCACCATGTCTGAAGCGCCAGTCGTGTAATGTTGTTTACTTTCGAACTTTATTATTTGTTATTATTTGATAAGTATCTTATGGATAGGGGAATCAAGGGACACGGGGACAAGGCAGGAACCGGGTATTGATAGTAGATGATCAGCCATGATCTCAGAATGGTGGTGCAGGCTCGAAGGGCCGAATGGTCTACTTCTGCACCTATTGTCTATTGTTATTTTATTTGTGGTAATATTACTTTATGTAAACTCAAGAAAGTCTGCCGTTGCTGGAAATCCAGGACAACACAGACAAAATGCTGGAGAAACTCAGCAGGTCAGGCAGCACCTATGGAGAGGAAGAAGGAGCCAAGACCCTTCATCAGGACTGGAAAGGAAGTGGGGGAAGATGCCAGAATAAAAAGGTGGGAGGAGGGGAAGGAGGCTAGCTGAAAGGTGACAGATGAAGCCAGGTGAGTGGGAAAAGTCAAAGGTTGGAGAAGGAAGAATCTGATAGGAGAGGAGAGTGTAGCATAGGAGAAAGGGAAGGATGAAGTGATAGGCAAATGAGAAACGGTAAAAGGCCAGTGTGGGGAATAGAGGAAGAGGGAGGAGGAGGGAATTTCTTTTAACCAGAAGGAGAGATTAACTTTCATCCAATATTACTTATGTGTTGTGTGTGAGTTATATGTACTGTGTTGCACACCTTGATCCAAACAAACATTGTTTCACTTGGCAATATGCATGTATATGGTTGAAATGACAATAAACTTGAACTTGATTACTGGAGTATCAGATTTCACAGAATTTCAACTGACAGAGATATCAGGCTAATTGACCAGCACTACAACAGTCAGTGTCATAGATCTATACAGCATAAAAACAGGCCTACCATAACAGCCAGGTTGTCTACCTGATCAAGTCACATCAGCCTGCATTTGGTCCATAGTATCAATGACACACACAATCTAGGCCTTGCTCTCTTCTCATTGCTGCCATCGGGAAGGAAGTACAGGAGCCTTGGATTCCACATCATCAAGTTCTGGAACAGTTATTAACTCTCAACCATCGAGACAAGTCAAGTCAGAATACTGTTTAGTGCCTTTTAACTATATACATGTATACCATCAAATGAGGAAATGCTTCTCTGGACCAGGGTGTAAAGCAGTAAACATAACATACAAATAACACACAGTAATTTATGAAAGTAAGGATAAAATCTACAGATGAGTCACACATAAATAAACAAAGTGCAGAAAATAAATATTGTCAGGTATAGAACAGATTAACCAGTGACACTTTGAATGCAATGTGGCTGAGTCTGGGGAATAAGCCTGACTGTTTTTGCTTTTATGCATCGGTCTCCTGCCTGATGGTAGAATGTCAAAGAGGATGCTGGATGGATGGGTGGGATCCTTGATAGTACTAATGGCTTGGTGTACACAGAGTTCCTGTTAAATGGTCCCAATGAATGGTAAGGAGACACCAATGATCTCACAGTCCTTCAAAGAGACCCAGTCTGATGCTCGGCTGCTCCCATACCAGATGGAGACGGAGCTTGTCAGAATGCCCTCAATGGTGCTCCTGTAAATCACAGTTAAGATGGGAGGGGGAGCCTTGCTTACCTCAATCTCCTTAGGAAGTGGAGGTGCTGCTGTGTCTTCTTGTTCATGATGGTGATATTAAGGGACCAGGTGAGGCATCTATGATGTGATCTCCCAGGAACTGTGCACTTAACTCTCTCTACGGAGGAGCAATGTATTTGCAGAGGGGGATGGCTCATCTGCACCTTCCTGAAGTCTTTGGTCTTGTCCGTATTCAGACTTGGGTTGCTCTCCTCACACCAGTCCACCAGCTGCTCCATTTCCTGTCTGTACTCCAACTCATCATCATTGTGGCCGACCACTGTTGTGTCAATTGCAAACTTGGTGACATGGTTTGAGCTGAATCCTGTGACACAGTCATACGTCAGCAGTGGGCTGAGCACACAACTCTGGGGAGTGCCAATGCTCAGTGTACTGGGACTCAGACTCCTGAACCATCGTGGGCAACTTCACTCACCCCAATACTGAAGTAATTCCACAACCTATGAACTCTCTTTCAAGGACTCTACAACTCATGTTCTCAGAAATAATTATTTTTATTATTATTATAAAAATCTTACAACTTTTTTTCTCAGTCAAGCACATGGGCATAGCCAAGCTCACTCATTTTAAATTACTGGGAAATTTGGTGTTTAGTATCGTGGCTTTCTGAAGATTTACTTAGATATTGCTAATTGCTTAAAGCTATTGTGTAGTGACTTCGGGATGATTCCAGTTGTAGATATTACTATTGGAACAATATATAGCCTGTTCATGTTCCATAGTCTTTCAATTTCCTCTTTTAATTCAACACATTTCTGTTTCTTTCATATTGATTTCTGTAAGTTATGTGCATTTGGAATGGTAACATCTATAACGTAAATTGTTCCTGCTTGTTTATCCTGTATTATAATATCCGGACAGTGATTGTGGATTGTCCTCTCTGTAGTAACCGATCAGTCATAATATAATTTGTGCTATTCTGACTCTAAAACTGGATCAGGCTTGTATTTATCTTAAGGTATGATTTCTTTTATGAGTTTGTATTTTAAAGCAAGATTTTGATCAATGATGCTGTGTAAGTTTGAGTTAAACTGATTTAGGATCTTGTTAAGTGTTGGATTGTTTCTGGTTTTTTTGCGTTCTCTACATTTATCATCTTGAATTTGTTCTTTTTTTGTTACGTATTTTTGTTATTTTTTTGTGTTAACCACCTGGTCCTGTATTGTCACAAGGAAACCTTCTGTTTCTGGGAAGAGGTCTCCCACTCTGAGCCAGGCGTTCACATTTATTCTGCTCAGATTGTGGGATGTCTTCCATGGAGGGTCACGTTCTATCACTGGTTAAGCTTTTCTTCTACAGGAACAATGTCTTTATTTTTCTGGGTTGGACTTTCATTTAATTTTAGTGGTGTGTACATCTTATCAGAATTGCATATGCCTGTGTGGAGTGCTGAATTCTGATTTTGTTGATTAAAGTATATCCTAAGAAGTTGTATCTGACTTTTGTGTGGACTTTTAATGTCTGTTTTTCCTCTTCCTCCTTCTGTCCTAGGTAGTGTTAATACGTGTGCATTTGAATGTATATAATGTATTTTGAAATTTGTTATTTCGGTCAGTTATTATTATTATATTTTGTACTTACATAGTTCATCTTCTTTTGCATATTGGTTGTTTGTCAGTCTGTGTGTAATTTTGCTTTGATTCTATTGTATTTCTTTGTGCTATTGTGAATGGCTGCAAGAAAACAAATCTCAGGGTTGTATATGGTGGTATATACTTACTTTGTTAATAAATTTACTTTGAACTTTGAATATCCTCCTAAACCCTTCAACCTCTAACACATGGGATTCTGCAAATGCTGGAAAGTTTGAGCATCACACAAACTTCATCAGGTCAGGCAGCATCCAGCAAGTAACTGGTGATGAAAGAGTTCTGATAAAGGCACACTGCACAACTCATTCTGAGATTCAATTTTTCTGGGTTCAAGTGATTCAAATCCTGTACACTAAAGAGAATCATGCACCTGGGCAGTTTTGGAAACAATTTGGCATCAGGTTATTGTCCAAAAATTAAAGCATAACTACTAAAATGATAAAATTAAAAGCAGATGAACAAATTGACAGCTTCACCAGGAAAGCTGCAGGTACATCATAAAATATTTACAGATCATTCCTACTTATCATCAATATTAAATAATTTGTAAGTCGAAGCTAACTCCCCTGAGAAAATTCCTCCACAAACATTGCAGACAGATAATTGATAATTTTGTTCTCTATAGCCCTGTGTCACAAGCAGCATTTTGTGAATTTTGTGAAGTTTTGAAGGTCATTTTGACAGTTAACGGTATCATATAAATGCATTAGTCATATCTCGGAAGGAATCAATATTGGAATAAAGTAATGAAGGGAAAATAATGGGTAAATTGGTAGAGATTTGGGAGAAATGTGATTGATCTGGAAGTCAGGAAGAAGTGCAAATGGAAATTTGTAAATGGAGTAAAGTGTGTTGCACTCTTTAGTGTGGGCATGCAAATAAAATAAAGATTAACTTTAGCTTCTATTCCCCACTGTGGACTCTTACCTCTTCTCACCTGCTTATCACCTCCCCATGGTGCCCCTCATCCTTCCCTTTCTCCTATGGTCCACTCTCCTCTCCTATCAGAATCTTTCCTCTTTAGCTCTTTACCTTCCCACCCACCTGGCTTCACCTATCAACTTCCCTCCTTTCCCTCCCTCTACCTTTTTATCCTAACATCTTCCCCCTTCCATTCCAGTCCTGATGAAGGGTCTTAGCCCAAAGCATTGACTGTTTGCCTGACCTCCAGAGTTTTGTGTATTTTGTTTAATTTTCCCATTGGTAAATGTCCCTGAACAGAACGGAAAGGTCACAGAGTCACTGCTGACCGCAGAGACTGGGGACAAGAGTCTAGGCTGATTCTTCAGCACAGAATTCTGGGATCACGGCACAGTCAGGCATGTTCAGTTTCAGCTACACCTGCCCGCATCTCCGGCACCAGCCTACCCGCCATCAAGGACATATACACAGAAAGTTTCCAGGAAAGAGCCTGTGGCATCATAAAGGATCCCATCAACCCTGCTCATGGACTGTTTGTCCCACTCCCATCAGGGAGGAGGCTACGTACATAACCATGCCAAGAACACCACAGTCAGGAACAGTTCCTTTCCCCAAGCAGTAAGTCTGATCAACAGCTGCACCCAGCAGCTCCACCACTGTCAGTCGCCATACGTGAACCCGAGCATCACTTTATGGACGTACAATCAATCTGCATTATAGAAGCGCTCATGTATTTATATTTATTGTGTGTTTTTTTAGTATTATCATTATGTTTGTTATCTTCTATGTTCTTTTTGTGCGGCATCAGATCTGGAGAAACAATTATTTTGTTCACTTTACACTTGTGTGGAGGAAGTGACATTAAACAATCTTGAATTTTGAAGAACTGTGGGCTCCTCTGCTCTCTCAGCTGAACCGAAACTATTCTGTAGCATTAATTGGAAAAACAGGGACATTCTTTGAAATGATAGAAAATTTATCATTGATGGATGTTGATGACGATTTGAGGGGCTGAATGGCCTATTCCAGATTCTTCTATTCCTTATGTCAGAGTCAGGAAGTCATCGAGTCATACAACAAGGAAACAGGCCATTCAGCCCAAGGGGTCCATGTCTAGCAACATTCCCACTTAAGCGAGTCCCATTTGACTACATATCGCCCATATCCCTCTAAATCTTTTCTCTCCATTTACTTTTTAAATGTTGTGAATGAAATTAAGATTAAGATTAGCTTTACTTGCCATCTGTATGTCGAAACATATAGTGAAATGCATAATTTGTGTCAAGTCACATCAGTGAAGATTGTGCAAGTGCTGCACTCTTCTGCACCAATGTAACATGCTTTAAAATAATAATATTTTCTATTTCAGAGAAGAGAGACACAGAATTGCCTAGAACCGAAAGTCACAGGAGCAGTGAGTGGGCTGTAAGCTTGGACAGCTGCTTCGCTGAAGAAGAGATGTTTGTGTTTGCAGTTACCACTTGGGACAAGTTTGGATCCATTTCTGGATATTACATGGAATACACAATTTATTTAGTATTGAAATAAGATCTTTAGTTTATCCCAGCACTAACATTCAGCTCCATGCTACCTTTCCCCAGTGAATTCTGTCAGCAGAACCATCCATTCCTGCCTCTATGATATCCTTACCGAGATTCCGTTTATCCCATTTAATTTGGTACTTCTTGTAGTACCCTGCCCATCTTCACTCACTGGATAAACAAAGTGCTTAGTTTTCTAATGGATTTGTTAGGCTTGATACTGATTTTTTTTATTAGATTTTTTATTTTTTTAACTTTTTTGTTGAATAATGTAGTATTCATGTTACATGAAACTTAGCACTTTTAATCTTAAACTGCGGTCACACCATGCCGTTAGACTGCCTCTTGAAGCAAATGTTGACCACAGCCCACTGGCCCATACCAGCTGTCTCGATTCTGGTACCTGTGGCCATTAAAGTATTTGCACAGGCAGATTCCTATCAATTGTAACAGATGTTGTAAATAGTATTAGGAAAGTGCACAAACAAGTAGATTTAGGATGTATCTCAAATGTTCACACTCACACAGTAATTTTGCGTGGTTCCTCATTTTCAAAGATCTTGTGTCCTTTCCAACAGTGCAAGCCTGTAAGGAAGGATCATTCCTAATCACCAGCTCCCATAGCTGCAGACTGCTGTCAGTGCCGGTGACCAGCAGAAATGCAGGACAATACTCTTGTGAAACATACGTTCAAATGCACATGCAGCAAGCTGATATTGTGTGCAATAATTCAGAGTACGAGCACCAGCACAGAGCAGACGGGGCTGGATGTCTCAATCCTGTGCTGTAAATCTCATGTCATTCCAAGCAGCCCCACTCTAAACTGCATTACAGCCATGCAACATCTTGACTGTGTGCTGCTAATATTTAGTAGCTTTGTAGTTATTTCAGGAGATTGTATAAACCAGAACCTTGTTGTTTTGTTGCTAAACATGGCAATATCCTCTTTTTTACTGTGTGTTTTGAGTCATATGTGTTCTGTGTCTGTAAAATTAATAGGTATAATTAATAAATTGTTAGTTGCAAATTTATAAAATCGGCCGACTTCTGAATGGTGAGCAGCTGGACGTGAAATTCCTCTATTCAAGTACTCTTCTCCATCCGGTTCTAATTTCCCTCCAGGCCTGATGGCCTCCTGTCAGTCCCGATCTCTCAGTCCCTCTGCAAGTTTCAATCTTCCTTTGCAGCTTTTCCTGCCCATGTTGCATTTTGTTTACAACAAACTAAATGTGCTCACCAAAAAGCACATTTCCTCGTTTGATCCCAATCAAAAGCAATTAGAAAGCTACGATCCTAATTTATGTTATTATTTTCAGCCAGAAACCTCTGTAACCACGAGGATAGTCATGGTAGAATCAAGTTACACTTAACGGCCACTTTATTAGGTATACCTGTACTCTTGCTCAATGGTGAAAATATCTAATCAGCCAATCACATAGCAGCAACTCAATGCATAAAAAACATGCAGACATGATCAAAAGGTTCAGTTGTGGGTCAGACCAAACATCAGAGTGGGGAAGAAATGTGATCTAAGTGATTTTAATCATGGAATGGTTGTTGGTGCCAGAGGTGGGTGATTTGCGCATCTCAGAATCCACTGGGATTTTCACACACAACAGTTTCTAGAGTTTACAGAGAATGGTGCGAAAAACAAAAAAAAATCTTCAGAGCATCAGACTGGTTCAAGTTGACAGGAAGGCGACAGTAACTCAGGCTACATCCGCACTAGACCGGATAATTTTCAAAATGCTGGTTTCGCTTAAGAACGATAGGCATCCACACTATGCATTTTTGAAAATATCTCTATCCACACTGAAATGGGGATTTCGGCAAATCTCCTCCTCCTGCGCAAGCGCAGGACACATCTACCGACAACAAGCGACATTTTTGGTGTTGAATCTTGCCGTAAAAGTGCGCATTTGTGTAGTTACAGACTAGAAAAACTTAAAACGACGGACAGCTGTTGGCTCTCGTGCAGGAGAACTTAAAAGTAAAAAAAAATACTGGACCGTACGGAGGCAACGGACAGGGAGTTTACGGACAGATTGACCCAGCTGATGACGAACATTGAAAAACTGACTAACTCTGTTGCATTTATAAAGCACTTTGTTAAATGTATAAAACATGTCTGCATCAGTGTTACCTTGTATTTCCATACAATGTTACATTAGGTTGTTACACATCTATTGTCAGAGAAGTACTTGCATAAATAGGTAAACCACCTTCATACGAGCAAGGACAGAAAACAGGGCAAAGTGAGTACAGTATACTTATTTATTCAGTAAGTTAGGGGTCAAAGTATTTGGTGAGTACATTTCTAACTCTTCTGGCTTCAGTCTCATTGCTGTCTTCTGAAATTGTTAGGTTGCATTCAGGAAAACAATGAAATGGCGCACTGCCATCTGACAGTGTTTTCAGATTTTTCCGGTTACCCTGACCACACTGATCCGCCCGAGCAGCGTTTTCAAAAATACCCACCCTGGAAAGCGTTTCTGAAAAGCTCTGGTTTCGGTTACTGATTTATCCGGTATAGTGTGGACGTAGCCTCATATAGCCACACATTACAACAGTGGTGTGTAGACGAACATCTACGAACCTTGAAGTGGATGGGCTACAGCAGCAGAAGACCACAAACATATATCCAGTGGCCATTGTGTTAGGTACAGGAGGTACTTAATAAAGTGGCCAGTGAGTATGTATGTATAATGAACTGCTTTGGATTCTTGATGTATTCTGACTACTGTTGAACTTGTGCCTAAGAGTGTACAGATTAATTGTGGCAAAGACAGTTAATTGTGGTGACCAGTTAACTGTTGAAGATTCATTTACAGGCAAAATGCGACAATAAACAAAAGAGATTCCAGAGCAACACACACAAAATGCTGGAGGAACTCCTCAGGTCAGGCAGCATCTATAGGGAGAGGAATAAACAGTCGATGATTCAGGCCAAGACCTTTCATCAGAAGTGCTACCATGGAGTAAATGAACTGATTAGTTCATTGTGCATATTTCTCTCCTTCCAATCATCAAATAACAATGTCTTCCCTCAGCTGGATTTTCACCTCTGTTGCAACATGGCTATTATAACAAGGCCAAGGGCACTGAAGACACGCTTAATGGAATGGTGTCCTTTCTTGTCATATGGAACAGTGAACTATAGAAGCTAAGCTAAAGTTTACCAGTCAGTAACTTAATTCTTGGTCAACATTCTCATTCTACTGCTTACTGGGGACCTTAAACTTTTTTGTAAAATTTAACAGTTTCATCAAATATCCATGACTACATTTTCAGCATCAGAAACAGATATTGGTTTATCAATAGCGCATGTTGTGAAATTTGTTGTTTTATCAGCAGCAGTATAGTGCAATACATAACATATACTATCAATTACAATAATAAATATATATATATAAAATCATAAGACATAGGAGCAGAATTAGGCCATTTGGCCCATCGATTCTGCTCCACCATTCAATCATGGCTGATCCTTTTCCTCCTCAACACCAGTTCCTGATCTTCTCCCCGTAACCTTTGATGCCATGTCCAATCAAGAATCTATGCCTTAAATACACCCTATGACCTGGCCTCCACAGCTGCATGTGGCAACAAATTCCACAAATTCATCACCCTTTGGCTAAAGAAATTTCTCTGCATCTCTGTTTTGAAAGGGAGTCCTTCTATCCTGAGACTCTGCCCTCTTGTCCTGGACTCCCCCACCCTGGGAAACATCCTTTCCACATCTACTCTGTCTAGGCCTTTCAACATTCGAAATGTTTCAATGAGATCCCCCATCATCCTTCTGAATTCCAGTGAGTACAAACCCAGAGCCATCAAACCTTCCTTGTATGTTAACCCTTTCATTCCTATATTCGTATAGTGTTGTTATGTAAATAAAATACTGTATATGTTATATATTGTACTGTACTGCTGCAGAATAACAACAAATTTCACAATATATGTCAGTGTTCTGGTATAAAGTAATGCAAAAAGAGAGCAAAATTATAATGAGATAGTGTTCATGGGTTTATTGTCTGTTCAGAAATTTGATAGTGGATGAGAAGAAACTGTTCCAAAACTGTTGTGTATGTGTCTTCAGGCTCCTGTGCCTCCTCCCTGCTGGTAGCAATGAGAAGAAGCATTCTCCATGTTTTATTTGAGTTTCCATTGCCACCTTCTCCTGAGAATCATTCGGAAGAAAGCAGGAACACTTCACTATTTGCTGCCCAGGAGCTTCTTTCTCACTGAACAGAACCAAAGGGCTTAGAGATTTAAAACCAACAGTATCACTCAAATCTTAAATGAAGCTTTGAATTTTGAACTAAGAACCTAATGTTCCTAATAATATGCATCTATTAATGTAGCACTTTATCAATGATCTATTAGGATTATAGATTCAAGGCCCATGCAGATCATCATGTTTGTTTTGAAAGCTTATTTGATAAGTACATATTTAAACTTACAAGCATAAAACGGATGAATAAGAGGAAATGATTATGAATATGGGGAGGAAATGAAACTTGGAGAAATAAACCTGACAAATAAAGAGAGATTCAAGAAAAGATTAGCTTTATTTATCACTGCATATTGAAATATACATTGAAATACACAATTTGCTGAGCGTGTGCTGGGGGCAGCCTGCAAGCCCCATCATGATTCTTGTTCCAAAGTAGCATGTCCGCATCTTATTAGCCCTAACCCATACATCTTTGCAATATGGGAGAAAACCGGAGCACCTGGAGGAAAGCCATGTGGTCGGGGGGAAAACATACAAACTCCTTATAGGCAGTGGTGGGAATCAAACTCCTGGCTGTTGCTGTAAAGCGCTGCGCTAACTGCTACGCTATCATTTACTGAACAAAAGAAACTGAGGTAAATACTGGCGGTGCTGATCAAAAGAGCCCGGAAATAAACATTCTGCCGAGGGGAAGCCCAGAATAATATTCAGTGACTCTCCAGGAATAAATACGGAATGAGTTAAACTGAAACTATAAAGGAACTTCAGGACCAAGTGGTCAAAGGGATTGGGAAAGCGTCAGAAACAAACTCAAGAAAAAATTAGAGGAAGACAAAAGGGACTTAATATTGTCAAGAAACATAAAAGGAGATAGTAAATGAAATTACAGAAAGATTGATAAGTAGACTGGAATTGAACTGGAGACATCGGAGACCGCAGATGTCAGAATCTGAAGCAACATAGAGAAAGGAATCAATTGGTCAGGCAAAGATGAGCTTTATTTGTTACATTACATTGAAACATACAGCAAAATGCATGGCTTGTGTCAGCAACTGAATCAGCCCGAGGATGAGCTGTGGATGTTCAAGTGGCACCATGCTTTTGGCACCAACATATCTTGCAAACGGCTTACTAAACCTAACCCGGGAGCTGGGAGGAAATAGAAGCACCCAGAGGAAACTCTCAAGAAAGAATGGAACAAAAATGCCTTGCACACTGTGCTGTTCATCCTTGCAGCATCTTTGAAGGGATTGCATAGTCAACTAACAGAAAAGGGGGAGGAAGAGCTGGTGACGATAGTGGAAATCGGTTGAGCAGAGGTGATAAGATGTGGGGATAGTGACAGAAGTTGGAAAGTGATAGGTGGTGTTGACAAAGAGCTGAAGATGGTGAAGAGGAAGGCATGAATGCAAGAAGCTTTTCAGATGCTTGAAATCTTGAGTAGCACACACAAAATGCTGGAAGAATCTGATAGAGCAGGCAGCATTTATGGAGGGCAATAAACAGTTGATGTTTTGGGCCAAGTCCCTTCATGAGTGTTACCATGCAAATCCAGCAAAGAGCTTAAAAAACCCAGTCTCCATAAAAGAGGGTACCGTCCAGCAAAGTGGTCATCGTAGGAGTGGTCTGAGTCACGGTGGCTCAACAGGGCTTCGGCGAGAACAGGTGGAGGCGAGGTAAGTAGTAAATTCATTTCTTATTTCCTATTTCTTTTTTCTTATTTAACTCTTGAGAGAATAGGGGGTATACCTACAAGGCCAGTATTCTGTACTGGTTGTCAGATGTGGCATTTCCGGGAGACTACTAGCCTTACCGATGGTCACATCTGCATCAGATTCATCGAGCTGCAGCTCCTTAGAGACCATATTAAGAAATTTGAGCTGCAGCTCGATGACCTTTGGCTTGCTAGGGAAAGTGAAGAGGTGATAGAGAGGAGCTACAGGAGGAAGTCACCCAGGGCTACAGGAATGGATGACTGCCAGGAGAGGGAAGGGAGAACATCACATAGAGGAGAGCCCCTCTATGGCCATTCCCCTCAACAATAAGTACTCCATTTTGAGTACTGCTGGGAGGGGGTGTGCGATGACCTACCTGGGGGAAGCAACAGCAGTCGTGCCTCTGGCACTGAGTCTGGTCCTGTGACTTTGAAAAGTAGGGAAGACTGAAGAAGATGGCAGCAGTAACAGGGGTCCCTATAGTTAGGGGGACAGTTAGGTGATTCTGTGGACGTGAAAAGAAACATGGGTGATAGTTTGCCTCTTAGGTGCCAGGGTCTGCGCTGTAACTGAACATGTCCACAATATGATGATTCCAGGAGTGAAGGAGTTAACATGTGAGGAGCGTTTGCCAGCTTTGGGCCTGTACTCACTGGAATTTCAAAGAATGTGGGGAGTGGATTTCATTGAAACCTACCCAAATGTTGAAAGGAGTAGATGGGGTAGATGAGGAGAGGATGATAGTGGTATCCAGAACTAGAGGGCACAGATTCAAAATTGTGGGGTGACCATTTACAACAGAGCTAAGGAGGAATTTTTTTTAGCCAAAGGGTAGAGAATCTGTGGAATGCTCTGCCATAGACTGCAGTGGAGGCCAAGTCCATGGGTATTCTTAAAGCAGAAGTTGATAGTTTCCTGATCAGTCAGGGCATCAAAGGATACGGGAAGAAGGCAGGTGCATGGGGTTGAGTAGGATCCAGGATCAGCCATGATGGAATAGCAGGGCAGACTCAGAGGGCTGAATGGCCTAATTCTGCTCCTAAATCTGACTGTTCATTGTCTCATGAGGACTGGAAAGGAAGAGGGCAGAAACCAGAATAAGAAGGTGGGTGGAGAGGAAGGAGTGCAAGCTGACAGGTGATAAGTGAAGCCAGGTGAGGGGATTGGTGGGTGGGGGGGGTGAAGTGAGAGGCTGGGAGGGAATAGGTGGAAGAGGTAAAGGGTGAAGAAGAAGAAATCTGACAGGAGAGTGGACCATGGAAGAAAGAGAAGGAGGAGTGACACCAGAGGGAAGAGATGGTCAGGTTAGGAGACGAAAAGGGGTGAGAGGATAATGGGGAATGGAAAAGGGAGACAAGGGCGAATGTGGGAGAAATTACCAGGAGTTGGAGAGAAGAACGTTCATACTATCAGGTTGGAGGCTACTTTGATGCAATATGGGGTTTTGTACTTACAACCAAAATTTGACCTCTTCATGGCAGTAGAGGGGGCCATGGATAGAGATGACATTAAGGGAATTGGGAAATTGAATTGAAGTGGGAAGTTGGAGTGGAGATATTTTTCTACCAAAGGTGCTCATTCCCTTCACTCACCTGCAAGCCACAACTGGGCAAAGTGTAGCACCTAATTAGCCCCTTGATCAGGGTCACATGAAGCCATGGGAGCAGGTGGTGGATGGTCGTATGAGCAACCGGTGCATATCATAAGCCCTGATTATGCTACCATTGACTCCAGGCAGACAATCTCTGAAGAGTATTGATAATGGCTGAGGTCATCCATCTTGTAAAGACACTGCACTGAAGAAGGCAATGGCAAACGACTTCTGCAGAAAAATTTGCCAAGAACATTCATGGTCATGGAAAGACCATGATTGTCCACCTAATACAACATGGCACATAATGAACAAATGAGTCTACGAGCGGAGTGACCCTCTCTTTTTAGGAACACCAAGTAAAAGAGCTTGATGAAGCAGTCCTCCCGTCTGTATTAGACCTCAGCAAAATAGCGGAGGCCATACTTGGAGCACTAGATACTAAAGATTACCCTGACAGACTCATTCCTCACCTCTGATCTCCCTCCTGGCACTTATACCTGCAAACATGACATGTGCCAAACCAGCCCCTATGCCTCCTCCCTCTCCACCATTCAGGATCCCAAATAGTGCTTTCAGGTGAGGGGATACTTCACATGTGATACATAGCAAGAGAATTAAGGGTAATGGGGGAAAGGAAGGTAGGTGGAGCTGAGTCTACAGCCAGATCTACCATGATTGTATGCAATGTCAGAGCAGGGTCAATGGGCCAGATGGCCAACACCTGCTCCCAGATTTTAGGTTCTTAAGCAGATAACTCAACCATGATTTCTTTTTCATAAGTCCATGTTGACTCTTCTCAGTCACATTAGTTTCTAAGAGCCTTGATGTCACATTTTCTTCAAGTCAAGGTTCAAAGTAAACTTATTATCAAATCACATACAGTATACGTCAACATTTCCTTGTGGACATTTACAACAAAATAAAGAAATACAATGGAATTTATGGAAAACTCTACATAAGTACAAACTGACAAACAATCAAAATGCAAAAGAAGACACATAGTGCAAATAAACAAAAATATACAGGTATACTTACTGGTGGTGAGGTGAAGCTACATCCCGACCAAAGGAGGTGGAAGGTTCTCCTTCCCTCGGCCGGCCTGCAGGTCACCCTTGGGCAAGGTGTAGCATCTGCTTAGCCCCCTAACCACGGGAGCAGGTGGTAGATGGTTGTATGAGCAGCTGGTGCACATCACAAATCCTGGCTATGTGACCACTGTTGCCAGGCAGACAATCTCTGAAGGGTACTGATAATGGCTGAGGTCACCTGCCTTGTAAAGACACTGCCCAGAACAAACGTTGTCACCATGATCACTCATGTCATATGACGTGACTCATAATGATGTCATATGACAAGGCTCATAATGATGATGATGATGATGATGATGATATAAAAATATAAATATATAATACTGAGAAGTTGAGTTGCCCGGTCCCTGAAAGTGAGTCCATATGTTGTAGAATCAGTATATTGTTGAGGTGAGTGAAGTTATCCACGCTGGTTCTGCAGCTGATGGTTTTAGGGTAATAATTGTTCCTGAGCTGGTGGTGTGGGACTAGAACTCCTGTACCTCCAGCCTGGTGGGAGTGGCACAAAGGGAGCGTGGCCTGGATGGTGGGTGTCCTTGATGATGTATGCTTGTGGCAGCACTCAATGTAAATGTGCTCAATGGTGGGGAGAGCTTTGTCTGTGATGGACTGGGCTGTTTCCACCACCATTTATTATGGATTCCAGCACGTTCCCAACTACCAATTTAAGGGTGATGGGTTAATAACCCTTGTTTACTATCCCTTTCTATTGTCATAAAGCAGCCAATCAGAGAGTGACAGCTTTACTGGTCTATTTGTCCTAGGCAAAACCCCTGCTTCTAAATCAATGCCAGCTTAAATTACAGCGGTGGGCCCTCGGTAGGCAGCAGGAACTGATTTAATAATTATTTACTATTTTGGTTTTATTTCTTGACAGAAAGGCAGGCAGGAGCCAATTAACAGCCTCAGTGTAGGGTGACAGCAGCATGCTGGAATGTGACTAAAGCAATTATCTTCAGCCAAAGGCCTGGGGGTAAGGGAACCAATTCCGATGTAATGGAAGACTGACCATGCAATCCTTCTGTTTCTTGAAGTGCAGCAGCTTTGGACCTGACTAATTCTGATCAGACCACTCGAAATCTCTTCTTGCCATTTACCCTGAGAGACTTCAGTATGTTCCTACTTGGTAGCATGAATCAAGATTCATCATCAAATATAACATTGAATATTGAACAGTACACCACAATATAGGTCCCTCAGTCCACAATGTTGTGCTGACCTTATGACTTTCTCCAAAATCAATCTAACCCTCCTTCCCACATAGCTCTCAGTTGTTTAATCATCCATGTGCTTATCTAAGAGTCTCTGAGAAGTCCCTAATGAATCTGTTGCTACCACCACTCCAGCAGCGTGTTCCACGCACACTGTACGTTCTGTGTAAGAAACATACCTCTGACACTTTATTTTCCTCCAATCATCTTAAAATGATGCCTCCTCATATTAGCTGCTGGAATAATTCTCTGGCTACCCGCTCATTCTATGCTTCTTATCATTTTAACATTTTATACATCTCTCAAACATGAGAAAATCTGCAGATGCTGGAAATCCAGAGCAACCCACACAAAACGCTGGAGGAAGTCAGCAGGTCAGGCAGCATCTATGGAAGAGAGTAAACAGTCGATGTTTCGGGCCGAGATACTTCTTCAAGATATGGATCTCTAACACGTTTCCCTCATCCTCCTTCACTCCAAAGAGAAAAGCCCTAGCTCACTCAACTTCACCTCATGAGTTATGTTCTCTAATCCAGGCAGCATCCTAGTAAATCTGCTACAAGATCAATCTTTAAGGTATACTCTTCCTTCCTATAATGAGGCAAATGAACACAGAACAAGTGTGGTTTAACTAGAGTTTTATGGAGCTGCAACATCACCTTGTGGCTCTTGAAGTTCAAGTTCAAGTTTAACTGTCATTCAACCTTACATGAATACAGCCAGATGAAACAGCGTTACTCTGCCCATAAGGTATAGAACACAGTACCAACAGTCGTACACCACACAAAGCACATATAAGATAGCAGAAAAATACAGTCACTCAAAAATATGTATAGTACAAGTCCCTGAGTTCATGAATGTTGCAGCAGTCTGCAGTTGAACACAATGCATCTTGAGAAAGGATCCTGATGAAGAGTCTCAGCCTGAAGCATCAACTGGGCTCTTTTCCATAGATGCTGCCTGGCCTGCTGAGCATTTTGTGTGTGTTGCATGCAAAAGGATCTAGTGCTTTCCTGGCATATATGACAAATAAACTCTTCTTGTGCTTCCAGCCAAGTACAGATATCAATTTTAACCAAAGTTTTGATGACAAACTCTGCCATTTCATCAGGGATGATGCCTGGGCATATCTAGTCTAGTGGTATCTATACCCCTGTAGTTTGTTCCTCCTGATTGGTTAGTCTTCATCCAATCAGGTTTCCACACTCCCACCTTGTTTACAATCAAATTCCAATTCTTTCTTAAACCTAGACCTTCTTCTTTATTAAAATTCTTTTCTTCCAGTTTTATTTCAATAGCTTCTTTTACCAAGCGGTCCCAAAAGCCAATGGCACAGTAGTTTTGTGCTGTTGAAGTCAATCTTATGGCTATTTCGAATGCAAAGTTCTGTTACCACCGATTCCTCCAGGTAACCCAAACGGATATACCTCCTATGCTCCTTGATGCGGCTTTCCACAGTGTGTCCCGTCTGGCCAATATGCACGGCTCCATATCCACAGGGAATCCCATAAACATCAGCCGAGCCGAGTCCCAGATCATCTTTGTGATTTGAGCTTCCTTACAGGTTTGTGTATGGAATTAATCCGGTATTTCTTCATGATCCTGGCAATCTTTCAGAAACTGTGGTAATATTGGGAAGACAGGCAGTAGCGACAGGTTCCTCCTCATTGTTTGGTTTTCTTGTTTTTCCATTGGCCCTTTTAAGGGCCTGATTGATTTCCTTCGCCTTCTCGCCATTCTGTCGGAATGTTGTCCACAATCACGTTTGAAGAAATCAGTGGTAGCAGAACATTGCATTCGCAATGGCCATAGGGTTGACTTTGAAGGCTACTGTGCTGTGCCAATGGCTTTTGGGATGGCCTTGTAAAGAAAGCCATTGAAATAATCACAAGAGGAAAAGAATTTTAACAAAGCCAAAGGTCTCACTCTAAGTAAGAACTGGAATTTGATTGTCAACAAGGTGGGAGAGAGGTGAGGACTAACCGATCAGGAGGGACAGACTACTGGACCAGACTGAACCAGACATCAGTGCAGATGAAGATTTGTCATTGAAACGTCAGTTATAATCGATACCTGTACCTGGCTGGAAGCCCGAGAGGAGATTATTCACAGCGCAGCTTGTCTCATGCCGAGTAAACACTTACTCCAGCAGGGACACTGCACCACACTGCCTCCAGCACTCCAGCGGAGCACCTGACTCCAATGCCTCACCCTGGGCAGCTACAAACTGCCCACACTGCGGCTCGAGGCTTATGCCTCACTAAAGCTTGAACTCAAACTTTAAATATGGTGCAGTCATTCAATATTCTGATGAGAAGAGATGTTGCCGTCAGTCCATCAGTCACAAGAATATTTTCCATTTCTTCGGAAAACAACCATTGATCTTACATGCCATCTGAGCTGCTGAAATTGTTCATAATATGTAGCTGCAGTCTCAAATGCCAGGTACTTAATTGGAAATCAATATAAGTTTCTGTTGACAGACAAGGAGAAGAGCTTTGAAACCCTTACAAACTGACAAATCTGATTATTAAATCAGCCAATGAAAAAGCAAAGTGTTTGATTCACACTAAATTGGGATTAGATTTATCATTCAGATTATTTACATGGAAGAATACATTTCTCAGAAGTGATTGGAAATGTTTTGTTTCTTGGTAATTCTGCTTTGGTTATTGTACTCCCCATCACAGCAATGTTCTATCCAGATGCTTCAATACAGTATAGTACTTTGGCTAAATTCTTAACTAATCCCAATATATCTTGTTTATGCTAATTTTATAACCTATCCTTTCTCTACTTAGACCTTAAAAGATTCTTGTTTCTGCATATTTCTTATTCATCATAGTTGATACGGTTGTTTTCTGGTAAGATGGTGTCTAGTGAGATGACAGCAGCATCTCCAGGTCCAGTAAATGGTGCCAGTGCTTGTCTTACATGTTTTTCTTATGATCACAAGATGCTGTTGATAATAATACAAAATACTGTAAGTCCCGCTCATTAGCAAGACGAGCTGCATGGCCTTGGGTTATTGCAAGGACCAGAACTCTCAGGCCCTCTGGGTACAGCCACCCAGAGGAGGAGGCACCAGAAGCTGTGTGACAGAGCACACTGCAATCTGTGCAAGGTCAAAAGACTAACCCCTGCAGGTTGACTCTCCCATTAATACTGCTCTCCAGTATTCACAACAAACTGGATTGCGCTCACCTGCAATTGACCCAGCACAAGATGAGAAATTGTGTGTGCTTGTTCTTACAGAAATGTGACAACATCCCATTCACTATCAACCTTCAGGCCATGCCACTCAGGGACTTGTGCTAATATTAATTTGTGACTGTACATCCTGGATCGTAACTGCATGTGCTGTGTGCGACTGTACGTACTGTGTTTTGCACTTTGCTCCCAGAGTAACGAACTTTCTTTCAGCTCTTTGTATTTATATGGTTGAATGACAATGAACTTGAACTTGAGTGAGCTAGAGCTTTTCTCTTTGGTGTGAAGGAGGATAAGAGGTTATTTGATGGAGGTGCATACAAGGTGATAAGTGGCACTGATCGAGGGGAGAGCCAAAGGCTTTTACCCAGGGTAGAAATAACTAATGTGAGGAGAGGGAGCATAATTTTAAGGTGATTGGAGGTAAGTATAGGGGGTATGTTAGAGGTACATTTTTTACACAGAGAGTGGTGAGGACAAGCAATACTCTATCGAGGGTGGTGATAGAGACAGATACATTTGGGATATTTAAGAAACTCATAGATAAGCACATGGATGATAGAAAAATGGAGGGCTATGCAGGAAGAAAGGGTTAGATTGATCTTAGAACAAGTTATAAGGTCGGCACAACATCATGGCCTGTACTTTGCTATAATGTTTGATGTTCTGTGGCATAAGTATAACTTTGATGGTGAATTTTGATTCATGCTACCTAGTAGGAACATACCAAGGTCTGTCAGAGTAAGTTGAAAGAAGAGATGTGGAGTGGTCTGACCAGAATTAGTCAGGTCCAAAGTTATTGCTTTTTATGGCTGGGGAGTGTGTAGAATACCCAACCAGGAGCAGTGGTCGAGGCAGATACGTTAAAGACATTTAAGAGACTTTTAGAAAGGCATATGGATGAAAGAAAAATGGAAGGCTAAGAGGGAAGGAAGCACAGATTGATCTTGGAGCAGGTTAAAAGATTAGTACAATACTGTGGGCTGAATGGCCTATACTGTACTGTACTGTTTTACGTTCTAATATTCTTTTTCCTGAACTGGTCCCAGTTGTGCTAATCTTAAACCCTATCCCCAGACTTCTGAGAATTAAAGGATTCTTTCACGCATCATGGAGCCAGGAATTCAGCATCATTTAAAGTAACCCGAATGTGCGTGCTTGTGCTTTCTTTATCAGCTCTCTTGCTGGAAGTAATGATAAGCTGAACAGAGAAATGTTATGTGAGAACATGCAAATGCCCATCTCCAAACATTTCTGCTTATGATTTTCTGAACCAGAACCAAAGAGAAGCAAAACTGGGACACGTTCCCCCTCAGCAGATTCAAGTGCTGTGCCAAATTATAAAGATTAAGGCGTCAAGCTCGAGGGCAAGGATTGAACTGGTGTTCAGCTCACTACACTGTGAGTCTCAGTGCTGAGCTGACTCTGAAGCTGCGGCCTGCAGCCATCGAGATCCTGGTCAGGCTGCAGTCTGAACTGGCTCCAAGACTGTGGACCCTGCCGTTCACACTCCGTGTGTTATTTGCTTACTTTTTTATTGTTTGCACGATTTTATTTTGCACACTGGGTGTTTTTTTGTGTGCAGTGTTTGTGGATTCTATTGTGGGTCTTTGTTTTGTGGCTGCCTGCAAGAAGATGAATCTCAAGGTTGCATACATATAGATACTTTGATAATAAATTTACTTTGAATTTTGGATTTTGAATGGGATTTACAGGAAGATGTTTCCTGCTTGGCATTGCTGCCTGCTTCACCTCCAGCAGTGCCCTTAAGTCAGCTGCAAGGTCATCAGCTGGAGACCACCATTCATTGATGCTTTGCTCCCTCAGCCCTGGTACATCTCCTGGTGGCAGAGCAGTGGCAGGGAGTTGAACTTTAGCCAGCTCCATCACTCAATATGGGTAAAACTGTTCCTGTGTTTCAATTCTATGTTTCCTACCTGATTCTATAGTCCAGTTCCTCCAGTGTCCAAAATTCTATGAATCCCAAGCTCATACACAAAATATACCTCCATCAGGTTTCCACTCAGCCTTCGACACTCCAGAGAAAACAACTCGGATTTTACCAATCTCTCCTTATAGCACATGCCCTCCAATCCAGGCAGTGTCCTATAAAATCTCTTCAGCACCTTCTCCAAATCCTGTACATCCCACCTGAAACAGAGCGACCGGAACTCAAATGCAATATTCCAGGTATGGCCTAACCCAGGTCTTATAGTGTTGCAACATAACTTCCTGACTCTGCAACTCAGTGCCTTGATTAATAAAGTCAGGCATACCATATATCCATCAATTTGCATGGCCATTCACAGGGGCCCATGGACTCAGACCCCAAGATCCTTCTCTACAGCAATGCTATTAAGGGTCCTACCAGTAACGGCGTACTTTCTCTTTGATCTCCCAAAGTGCAACACCTCATACTTGGCTGGATTAAACTTCATTTTCCATTTCTACACCCATATCTCCAACTTACTTACTGCCCGCTATCCCACTGGCGTTTAGGGCAGCAGTGAAGATCCTCCATCTCTGTCTGTCCAGATAAAGAAGACTATTCCTTGCTGTTTCTGTAGCAATGTTTCCTTGACCAGTCAGGGTTGTCAGCCCTGAGATGAACCCCCCCCACGAATCTGGAGGACCAGTGAACCACTCTTAGCCTTGCCTCTACCCTTCGACCTGTTTGGCATGGGTGGCCCTACCAAGAGCGCAAGCACAAGGCCCTGACTCCAGCCAGCATAGCTGTCCGGCCCATTGGGGTATGCAAGCTTCCAAACTCTACAACAAGGTTGAAGTCCTCTTTGTGGATATCTGTAACTGATCTGCTGTATGTCCTGCTTTGGCAATCTTCTACAGGATCCATATTGCCACCAATCTTTATGTCGTCTGCAAAGTTACTAGCCCACCCATCCATATTTTCATCCAGGTCATTTGTATGTATCACATACACCAGAGATCCAAGTACAGGCCCCGTGGAATGGATCGCTCAGCCAGAATAAGGCCTATCAACCACTAATCCAATTCTGAATCCCAACAACCAGGTCACCATTGATCCTTTCCTTCTTCCTGCAGAATACTGTATGCCTGTGTGGGGCAGATCAGCCCATGTGAAAAAAATAGACCTGCTGCTTAACGACGACTGCCGAATAATCAGCACCCTTTCACCACACTCACAGGATTCGCTGATCTTTAAACCCCACTTCACCATATTGTCTCCTGCTCTACAAACAGAAGTGGTGCACTCTCAACAGAGTGAGAGCGGGAGTTTGTAGGACGGGAGACAGTATGGTGAAGTGGGGTTTAAAGACCAGTGAATCCTGTGAGTGTGGTGAAAGGGTACTGAACTTTGAACACGTTCTGCCCAACTGCCCACTCTCGCCTGATTTAGCTGACACTGACCTGCTCAGCATCAACCAAACAGCACTAGAGTGGCTGGCTGTCTAGTGTGACAAGCGATGATGAAGATGATGGCGACAACCGTTGATCCCATGCATCTAAATCTTCTGGATGAACTCCATTGGGGGACCTTGTTCAATGACTCACTGATGAAAAGCCCGTATGACATTTCTTTTTGAGAGATATAGCACGGAGTAGGCTCTTGTCGCCTTTCGAGCCACACCACCCAACAACTCCCGATTTACTCTAGCCTAATGAACAATTAACCTACTAACTAGTACGTCTTCAGACTATGGGAGGAAACTGGAGCACCCAGAGAAAACCTACACCTTCCACAGGGAGGACATACAAACTCCTTACAGATGATGTCAGAATTGAACTCCGATCTCTGACACTCTGAGTTGTAATAATGTTTTACTAACTGATACACTATCCTGACAGCCATAGGAACAGAATTTGAATATTGGCCCATCTCTGCCATTTGATCATAGCTGATTTATTATCCCTCAAGCCCATTATAAGAGGGGATCTTATAGAAACATACAAAATTTTGAAGGAGATAGATAAGATAGAAGTAGGAAAGTTGTTTCCATTGGTAGGCGAGACTAGAACTAGGGGACATTGCCTCAAGATTCAGGGGAGAAGATTTAGGATGGAGATGAGGAGGAATTGTTTTTCCCAGAGAGTGGTGAATCTGTGGAATTCTCTGCCCAGGGAAGCAGTTGAGGCTTCTTCACTAAATATATTTAAGATACAGTTAGATAGATTTTTACATAGTAAGGGAATTAAAGGTTATGGGGAAAAAGCAGGTAGATGGAACTGAGTTTACGGACAGATCTTATTGAATGGCAGGGCAGGCTCGATGGGCCGGATAGCCTACTCCTGCTCCTATTTATTATGTTCTAATGTTTGTTCTTATGTTCATTCTCCTGCCCTCTCCCTGTAACTGGGAGACCATGAAGACAGCTTCCACGGCTCAACCGCCTACCTCAGCTCATGAAGTTATCTGCACCGTCCTTCTTTCTCAGGTTCCCTCTCATATCTACCTTTCTACTTCAAACCAATAAAGTCAACGTCATCATTTCAGAGATTATCACTGACTAGGTCTGTTCCTGTAATTGGTGAGTTTACCAGTGCAATGGATATTCCTCGCCAGCTCTAAAAGCAGCTTGTGATAACATCATAGCCAATGATAATAAATCCTAATAGTTCTATAAATCACAGCAATCCCTTAAGTAGCGGAATATGTCTGACAGATTTTTAACTAAGTGTTTGTTTAATAGACTACAAGAATTAAAATCTGCTACCAATATATCTTCAGCACACAAAAATACTAGGAGCAATGCCTGTTTATTATCTTATCACCAGTTCTACTCCTTAATTAATGTTTAATTGGTGCTTTAGTTTAATCTGTTTAGTTTATAGCAATCCATTTGTTGGTTTAATTCAGTGAGAAAAATACTGTGCTTGAAATTACACAACAAGCAGGTATATTGCCAACAGCAGTAACATGCCTAAGAATGAGGTTGGCCTCGAGTTATTAACTCCCTCCCCTTCCCGCACTGATTCATTTCGCAGCTGGATGCAGAGTTCTATATCCAAAGAAGTTGTACACAAAGTTCAGGTATTTCTAGTATAATATGCCTTGTCTGCAGCCTGGATGTTGGCTTTGGAGGTTTCAGCCTGTGAGGGAACATTGAGCTGAAGTTGCCCTTGTTAAGGGTAGTGAAACACCTAATGTTTGCTATCACTAAACAAGAAACATGACCCAAATTCAGGTTTCCCATGCATGTGTAGTTCAAGCAAAAATCTCGAAGCTGGTGTCAGCAATTCAGGTTTCATGTTTCATCTACAACACACACAGACTGCTGGAGGAACTCAGCAGGTCAGGCAATAAAAGAGTCAATGTTTAGGGCGGAGATTCTTCATCAGGACTGGGAAGGAAGGGGAATAAAAAGGTGTGGGAGGGGAGGGAAGGGGATTCAGCTGGCAGGTGATAGGTAAAACTGGGTGAGGGGGAAAGTGAGAAGCGTGGAAGAGGTAAAGGGCTGAAGAAGAAGGAATCTGATAGACCACGGGAGAAAGGGAAGGAAGAGGGACACCAGAGGGAGGTAACGCACACAAAGTGCTGGAGGAACTCAGCGGCCAGGCAGAATCTATGAATAAAAGTACAGTCGATGTCTTGGCCCAAAACTTCAACTGTACTTTTTTCCAACAATGCTGCCTGGCCTACTGAGCTCCTCCAGCATTTTGTGTCTGTTGCTTCGATTTCCAGCATCTGCAGATTCTCTCTTGTTTGTGACCAGAGGGAGGTGGTGGGCTGGTGAGGAGAAGAGGAAAACTAGAGTGGGGAATGGAAAAAGAGAGAAGGGGGAGGGGGAGAGTTTACTGGAAATTAGGGAAATAGATGTTCATGTCATCAGGTTGGAAGCTACCCAGCTGGAATATGAGGTGTTGATCATGTTCCATCTGTACAGTCTTACAGCCATTGCCACTTCAATTAAGCAAGAAACAGTGAATTAATAAAAATATCAGGTATTTCAAGCTATTATGAGCTTCTTGGGTTGTAAAATAAAAGTGTGCCTCTTTGAGAGATAGCACAACAAGATGATAGGAAAAACTTCCTAGCATTTTTTCTTGTTTAAGGTGGTACTGTTGCATCGTTTACTTGGCTCTGCGCTGATCTAAAGGACTGCTGACAGGATTTGCTTTGTTAACTTCAGTTCAGAACTCTATTTGCTTCCGTTTATTGTTTGCATGATTTTTTAATAAATGTACTTTGAAAGTCTTATTGAAAGCCCTCTGATCTGTCTCAGAGTGTCACAGACTTCAGGAGCAAGCAGTAAACTGTTGGAGAAACTTAGAGCCATGAGTAGGAACGATTGCCAGTGCTGCACTGGGGGGTGGTGGCAGGGAGGGGGTTTAAACTAGAATTGCAGGGGGATGGGAACCAGACTGTCAGAACAGTTAGTGGAGAGATTGTGGAGACGGATGTTCAGACCTCAGACAAAGTTAGGAATCAAAAGGTTGAGCATGGAGTGACAAATATCCTGAGCTGCATATATTTCAATACAAAAAATATTGTAGGCAAGGCAGATGAGCTCAGGGCATGGATCAACACCTAGTATTATGACATTGTCGTTATTAGTGAGACTTGGTCACAGGGGAAGGCAGGACTGCCGGCTCAATATTCCAAGGCTCCATTGTTTTGGACACGATGGTGGGGGGGAGGGTGCATTAAGGAGGAGGGGTGGTATCACTAGTCAGGGAAAATGTTGCAGCAGTGCTCCATCAGGACAGACTGGAGAACTCGTCTAGTGAGGTGTTATGGGTGGAATTGAGGAATAAGAAAGGTATGACAACATTAATGGGACAATATTACAGACTAGCCAACAGTCTGCATGAATCAGAGGAACAAACTTGTAGAGAGATTTCAGACTATTGCAAGAAACACAAGGTTGTGATAGTAGGTGCATTTGACTTTCCACATATTGACTGGACCTCCATACTGTAAAAGGGTCAGACAGGATAGAGTTTGTCACTTGAGTTCAAGAAAGTTTCCTTCATCAGTATGCAGAAGTTCCAATGAGAGAGTGTGTGTTACTTGATCTGCTATTAAGGAATGAGACATGGCAGGTGACAGAATTTTGTAACAATGTGAAATTTTCAAAAGTGAAATTTTGAGAGTTCAATAGACAATAGACAATAGGTGCAGAAGTAGACCGTTCGGCCCTTCGAGCCTGCACCACCATTTTGAGATCATAGCTGATCAACTACTATCAATACTCGGTTCCTGCCTTGGCCCCATATCCCTTGATTCCCCTATCCATAAGATACCTATCTAGCTCCTTCTTGAAAGCATCCAGAGGATTGGCCTCCACTACCTTCCGAGGCAGTGCATTCCAGATCCCCACAACTCTCTGGGAGAAGAAGTTTTTCCTTAACTCTGTCCTAAATTACCTACCCCTTATTCTCAAACCATGCCCTCTGGTACTGGACTCTCCCAGCATCTGGAACATATTTCCTGCTTCTATCTTGTCCAATCCCTTAAAAATCTTGTATGTTTCAATCAGATCCCATCTCAATCTCCTTAATTCCAGCGTGTACAAGCCCAGTCTCTCTAACCTCTCTGCATAAGACAGTCCAGACATCCCAGGAATTAACCTCGTGAATCTACACTGCACTTCCTCTACAACTAGGATGTCCTTCCTTAACCCTGGAGACCAAAACTGTACACAATACTCCAGGTGTGGTCTCACCAGGGCTCTGTACAAATACAAGAGGATTTCCTTGCTCTTGTACTCAATTCCCTTTGTAATAAAGGCCAACATTCCATTAGCCTTCTTCACTGCCTGCTGCACTTGCTCATTCACCTTCAGTGACCGATGAACAAGGACTCCTAGATCTCTTTGTATTTGTATTTGTTTTTGTATTTCTCCCTTACCTAACTCTACACCGTTCAGATAATAATCTGCCTTCCTGTTCTTAGTAGATAACCTCACACTTATTCACATTAAGCATCATCTGCCAAGTATCTGCCCACTCACCCAGCCTGTCCAAGTCACCCTGAATTCTCCTAACATCCTCATCACATGTCACACTGCCACCCAGCTTAGTATCATCAGCAAATTTGCTGATGTTATTTTTAATGCCTTCATCCAAATCGTTGACGTAAATTGTAAACAGCTGTGGTCCCAATACCGAGCCCTGTGGCACCCCACTAGTCACCACCTGCCATTCCGAGAAACATCCATTCACCGTTACCCTTTGCTTTCTATCTGCCAACCAGTTTTCTATCCATGTCAATGTCTTCCCCCCGATGCCCTGAGCTTTTATTTTACCCACCAATCTCCTATGTGGGACCTTATCAAATGCCTTCTGAAAATCGAGGTACACTACATCCACTGGATCTCCCCCGTCTAACTTCCTGGTTACATCCTCGAAAAACTTCACCCAATTCACCCAATTCATTCTTCAAGGGCCCAACATTGTTCTTAACTATCTTCTTTCTCTTCACATACCTAAAAAAGCTTTTGCTATTGTGGTGAACTACATATACCTGTCTGGACACGCCCCCCTGCTGACTGCTCCTGTGGCTCCTCCCACAGACCCCGGTATAAAGGCGATCAAGGCCTGAGCCCGGCCTCTCAGTCTCCAGGATGCAGTATGGTGGTCACTCACTGCTGGTTCCTTCTTCCAGTCAATAAAAGCCGATATCTCGCCTTTACATCTCAGAGTGAGCTATTGATGGTACATCAGCTTCCTTCCTTTATATTCCTGGCTAGCTTGCGTTCGTACCTCATTTTTTCTCCCCGTATTGTCTTTTTAGTTAAGTTCTGTTGTTCCTTAAAAACTTCCCAATCATCTGTCCTCCCACTCACCTTAGCTCTGTCATACTTCCTTTTTTTTAATGCTATGCAATCTCTGACTTCCTTTGTCAACCACTGTGGCCCCTTTCCCCCCTTTGAATTCTTCCTTCTCTGGGGGATGAACTGATTTTGCACCTTGTGCATTATTCCCAAGAATACCTGCCATTGCTGTTCCACTGTCTTTTCTGCCAGGCTATCCATCCAGTCAACTTTGGCCAGCTCTCCCCTCATGGCTCCATTGTTTCCCCTGTTCAACTGCAACACTGACACCTCCGAGCTGCCCTTATCCTTCTCAAATTGCAGATAAAAACTTATTATATTATGATCACTACCTCCTAATGGCTCCCTTACTGCAAGATCGCTTATCAAATCCTGTTCATTACATAACACTAAATCCAGAATAGTCTTGTCCCTGGTCGGCTCTCGTACAAGCTGTTCCAAGACTGCATCCCGTAGGCACTCTACAAACTCCCTATCCTGTACAGCTTGTATATGCCTATGAGAATAAAAGGTAAAGATACCAGTTTTAAGGAACCTTGGTTTTCGAGAGATATTGATGCTCTGGTTAAGTAAAAAAAAAGGAGGTGCATAGCTGGTACAGGTAGATAGGAACAAATGAAGTACTTGAGGAATATAAGAAATTCAAGAGAACACTTACGAAAGAAATCAGGAAGCCTAAAAGAAAGCATGAGGTTGCTGTAGCAGACAAGGTGAAAGAAAATCCTGAGGGATTCTCCAAGTATGTTAAGAGCTAAAGGATTGCAAGGGGCAAAACTGGTCCTCTGGAAGAACAGAGTGGTAATCCATGTGTGGAGGCAAAAGAGATGGAGGGGGTAAATTTTTATATTTATTTCAAGCATTACCAATTTTTATTCCTAAATCTTTCTTTGATACTATTGACTCCAAAATATCTTCTTACTTGTGGCAGAACAAAAATCCTAGATTGGGCAAAAAATATTTACAGAAGCCTAAGAAGGAGGGCGGCTTGGCTTTACCAAACTTAAGATTTTACTATTGGGCAGTCAATATACAGTATTTAATATTCTGGACACAAGAATTGACTATAGCTGCTTGCCCACAATGGGTAAATTTGGAATGTAAATCTGTGCAAGATTTTTCACTGATTTCAATCTTAGGATCTTCACTTCCTTTTTCTTTATTCAAATTGAATAAACAGATAACTAATCCTATAGTCAGATATACATTACGAATTTGATTTCAATTTCGTAAATTTTTTGGTTTGAATAAATTTATTTTATCATGTCCTATAATATCTAATTATTTTTTTCGGCCTTCATCTATGGATCAAGCTTTTCTTTTATGGAAAACAAAAGGTATAACATGTTTTCGTGATCTGTTTCTGGATGATAACATTATGTCCTTTGAACAGCTATCTAATAAATATAATTTACCTAAAACCCATTTTTTTAGATATTTGCAAGTTAGAAATTTTTTGTATAATGAGTTACAGTCTTTTTCGAAAGAATGTCTATTGGACATTACAGAAAGAATTTTAGCCCTTAATCCTTATCAAAAGGGTTTAGTAGCCATCATTTATAAGATGATCATGAATTTACAGCCAGATGTATCAGAAAAAATTAAGAAGGAATGGCAAGAAGAGTTGCATTGTCCTATATCCACTGAGCAATGGGAAAAATTTTATTATTGGTAAATTCGTCCTCTATTTGTGCTAAACATGCCCTAATACAATTTAAGGTTGTACATAGAGCTCATATGTCTAAGGATAAACTTGCTCAATTTTATTCTCATGTTAATTCAACCTGCAACAGATGTCATTCTGATGTTGCTTCATTGACTCATATGTTCTGGTCTTGTCCTTGTTTACAAAATTATTGGAAAGATATTTTCAGTATTATTTCAAGAGTTTTAAATATCAATTTTCAACTGCATCCTTTTACTGCAATTTTCGGTTTACCAATGATGGATAATAACCGTTTATCCGCTTCATCTCAATGAATGATTGCATTTGTTACATTAATGGCTAGAAGATCTATTTTATTAAATTGGAAAGAAATGAATCCTCCAACTGTATTTCAGTGGTTTTCTCAAACTATCTCTTGTTTGAGTTTAGAAAAAATTAGAAGTGTTGTTTTTGATCCTTCAGTTAAATTTGAAGAAACTTGGAGACCATTTATTCAACATTTTCATATGAGTTAAATTGTCTTTTCCTAAACCTTACTTTTATTATCCTTAATTATTTGGATGGAGGTTCGGAGTTATTGGCACTACTGTATGTATTTAACATTATATATTGGCCCATGTTGGTTAGTGTTTTTTATTCTCTTTTTTGTTTTTTTTTCTTTTTTTTCTTTTTTTTGTCTCTTTTACATAAATACTGTGAGTTTGGGAGGCCTTATATATTGATTATTATATATCTGATTGTCTATTTAAACTATTAATTATGTATTCTCAAATGCTTTGTATTCATATTTCATCTATGTTTTTCTTAAAATTAATAAAAATATATAAAAAGAAAAGAGATGGAGGGGGAGAGATATACAGATCACAGAGGAGGAGGTGTTTGCTGTCTTGAGGAAAATCAGGGTGAACAAATCCCCAGGGCCTGACAAGGTGTTCTGTCAGACCCTGTGGGAGGCAAGTGCAGACATTAATGGTGGCCCAAGCAGAGACATTTAAATCATCCATAGCAAGAGGTGAGGTGCTGGATTGGAGGATAGATAATGTTGTTCTGCTATTTAAGAAAGGCTTGAAAAATTAATCAGAAAATTGTAGGTGAGTGAGCCTGACATCAGTAGTGGGAAAGTTATTGGAAGGCATTCTAAGAGACCAGATATATGAGTATTTGGATAGATGGGGATTGATTAGGAAAAGTCATTCTAGCTTTGTGCATGGTAGGTCATGTCTAACCAGTCTTATAGAGATTTCTGAAGATGTTACTGGGAAGTGCTTGAACAAGGCAGTGGATATTGCCTACATGGACTTCATTTGGCAAGGTCCCGCACGGGATATTGGTCAAGCAGGTTCAACTGCATGACAGTCAAGATGAGGTAGTAAATGGTATTAGACATTAGCTTTGTGGGAGAAGCCAGAGAGAGCTAGTAGATGGTTACCTCTCTGACTGGAAGCCTGTGACTAGTGGTGTGCCACAGGGATTGGTACTGGGTCCATTATTGTTTGTCATCTGTATCAACTATCTGGATTATAATGTTGTTAACTGGATCAGCAAATTTGCAGATAACGTCAAGAATGAAAATGTTGTAGACAGCGACGAAGACTATCAAAGCTGGCAGAGGGATCTGTATCAGCTGGAAAAATGGGCTGAAAAATGACAGATGGAATTTAATGCAGACAAGTGTGAGGTTTTGTACTTTGTTAGGACCAACCAGAGTAGGCTTTACACAGTGAACAGCAGGAGTGCAGTAGAACAAAGGGATCTGGGAACACCGGTTCATAATTTATTGAAAGCAGTGTCACAGATAGGGTCGTAAAGAAAGCTTTTGGCACATTGGCCTTCACAGATCAAAGTACTGAGTACAAGAGTTGAGATGTCATGTTGCTGCTGTATGTTCAATGTTAGTGGGGCCTAATTTGCAGTTCTATGCACAGCTTTGGTCACCTACCTACAGGAAAGATGTAAATAAGGGTGAAAGAGTACAGAAAAAAATTTACAAGGATGTTGTTGCGACTGGAGGATCTGAGCTATATGGAAAGATTGAATAGGTTAGAACTTAATTCCCTAGAATGTAGAAGATTGAAGGAAGATTTGATAGAGGTATACAAAATTATGAGGAATATAGATAGGGTAATCGGAACTGAGATTGAGTGAGACTACAACCAGAGGTCATTGTTAAGTGTGAAAGGTGAAAAGTTTATGGGGACCATGAAAGGAAACTTCTTCACTCAAAGAGTGATGAGAGTATGGAACAAGCTGCCTGTGCAAATGCTGGATGTGATTTCTATTTCAATGCTCAACTGAAGTTTAGATAGATACTTGGATGGGAGATGTATGGAAGGCTATGGTCTGATGCAGGTTGACAGGACTAGGCAGTTTATATGGTTTGGCATGGATTGGATGGGCTGAAGAGCCTGTTTCTGTCCTGTAATGTTCTATGACTCTAAGAGACTGCAGATGCTGGAATCTGGAGCAACATAAAAAACTCAACGGGTCAGGCAGCATCAGGTCCAGATGAAGTCCAGGTCCAGTGTCAACCCCAAAATATTGTCTGTCCATTTCACTCCATAGATGCTATCTGACCAGAGTGGTCAAATTGGTTATAGTGTGTCTATACCGAGGTATACAGTCTAAAAATGAACCAATTAGTAGGTTAAGTAGTCATTGTAAACTGTCCTGCGATTAGGCGAGGGTTAAATAGGTTTGCTGGTTACAGCTGGAAGGTCCTGATCAGTGCTATACCTTTAAATGAAAATAAAAAGGTTAAACTGCTATCTTTGTATCAAATTTTTCATAGTGGAACTTAATTATTCAGAACGCGGGCAATCTAACATATAAGTCATAAAGGAAGAATTGCAATGTTTTAATATTTACTAATCTGTGTTCTGGTTGTACACTACAGCACAGAGATACTTTTGACTGCAATTGTTGGTGTCTCAGATATACTTTAATATCTATCAGATGGTTTAATTACAGTAAGATGAGTAACTGATTTGTATTTAGTGTGGCAAGCCACAATAGCTTTTTGCAAAAACATACATCAGGAAAATATTGTTGACTCTACACATACCTCCTAGTCCATAGTAAATAACCAGTGGTAGGATCATCTGTGAATAATTTGTGTAATGGAACCATCAATAAGGAAATTCTGTGATGAGTAATGGCTTTGTCTTATTCCTTCACAGTGAGAGTGAGTTCTCTGGGCAGGGATCTCACAGGGACTCAGAGGTACACTTCCTGCAAGGACACGCTGGTTTCATTTCCCAGGCCGCTCTCGCAATATCTTTTATTTTATTTTATTCTGTTTTATTTAGAGATACAGCGTGGAACAAGCCCGACCCAACGAGCTGTGCTGCCTAGCTACCCACCTATCTAACACAAACCTAATCACAGGACACTTTACAATGACCAATTAATCAGTACGTTTTGGACTGTAAGGGGAAAATGGAATGCCCGTAGGACAGGGTGAACATAAAAACTCTTTACAGACAGCCCTCGAATTGAGTCAACTGTGCAGATAAATTAATTAATTTATTTAGAGATCCAGTGCGGAATAGGCCCTTCCTGCCTTTTGAGCCGCACCTTGTACCAACCCCCAACAAGCCCTGATTTAACTCGAGTTTAATCATGGGACTATTTTCAATGACCAATCAACTTAACTGGTACGTTTCTGGACTGCAAGAGGAAACCGGAACACCCAGAGAAAACCCAGGCATTTCACCAGGAGAACGTACAGAGTCTCCTTACAGAGGATGCTGGGATTGAACTTTGAACGCCAATGCCCTGAGCTGTGATAGCGTCACACTAACCCCTACGTTACCTTGGTGCCCATAGGTAGGCAAGGGTCATCTGGTGTCAGACGAGAGCATAAACACCAGCACACAGCAGTTTCTGCCTTCTGTGAATCCACCACCTATTGCTTGATTAATCCATTGTCTCCACCTGGACAATTTGTCATCATCTCCTCCCCGTCAGGGTGATCAATCATCATTCTGAAAAATGAAATTTCTTACGTGAAGATTATCAGTCTATGACAGACCATGTATGATTCAATTAACCAGCAGTCCTGAGTGTTTCAGTTAAAGCCCTGGCAGAAAAACAGTGTAAGAAATAATGACAAAATTTTATCAGGCTGTGGTGAAATTATGTCAGGCATTTGCTGCTGAATGCTGCAGCCGCCATTCATTTGTCATTCCCATTATGGGTACCTGAAACATTATGAGAGAAAGTGACTGGTTTGCCTTTTTCATTACCATTGTTAAACAAAAGAGCAGCTCTTGTTCAAATTAAATCATTCCACTCTTACATTTCTTACAGGACTAACCCCCTCATAACAAGATTGCTGCCGAACCGGAATCTCTTCTGAGGGCATTTTATCAATCACTTCGCACTTTATATTGACCAGTCTATCTTCAGATCACGCTATTTAAGGACTTGTGCTAATATTACTTTGTGACTGCATGTGCTGGACCATAATTATATGTGCTATGTGTGACTATATGTACTCTCTTTTGCCCCTTGGCTTGAGAGTAACATTGTTTTGTTTAGCGGTGTGTATATATATATATATATATATATATATATATATATTTATGTATGATTGACAATAAAGTTGAAATTCTATTGTATCTGCCTCTTGAGCTTCTTCCTGTTAGTCTTATAGGGAGCTAGAAGATTATAATGCAGAGTTCAGCTCAGTTTGGGTTGAGGTAGTTGCTGTTGTGATGAGAGAGCGAGTGAGAGAGAGAGAGAGAGAGACCTTCCAAGCTAGAAGATTATAATCTTCTAGTTTAAGAATGAAATTAGGAGAGTCAGAAGGGGCCGTGAGAAGGCCTTGGCGGACAGGATTAAGGAAAACCCCAAGGCATTCTACAAGTATGTGAAGAGCAAGGGGATAAGACGTGAGAGAATAGGACCAATCAAATGTGACAGTGGGAAAACGTGTATGGAGCTAAGGAGACAGCAGAGGTACTTAATGAATACTTTGCTTCAGTATTCATTACAGAAAAGGATCTTGGTGATTGTAGGGATGACTTACAGTGGGCTGAAAAGCTTGAGGATGTAGATATTAAGAAAGAGGATGTGCTGGAGCTTTTGGAAAGCATCAAGTTGGATAAGTCACCAGGACTGGACGAAATGTACCTCAGGCTACTGTGGAAGGTGAGGGAGGGGATTGCTGAGCCTCTGGCAATGATCTTTGCATCATCAACGAGGACAGGAGAAGTTCCGGAGGATTGGAGGGTTGCAGATGTTGTTCCATTATTCAAGAAAGGGAATAGAGATAGCCCAGGAAATTATAGACCAGTGAGTCTTACTTTAGTGGTTGGTAAATTGATGGAAAAGATCCTGATAGGCAGGATTTATGAACATTTGAAAAGGCATAATATGATTAGGAATAGCAAGCATGGCTTTGTCAAAGGCAAATCGTGCCTTACAAGCCTGATTGAATATTTTGAGGATGTGACTAAGTACATTGATGAAGGAAGAGCAGTAGATGTAGTGTATATGGATTTCAGCAAGGCATTTGATAAGGTACCCCATGCAAGGTTTATTGAGAAAGCAAGGAGGCATGGGATCCAAGGGGACATTGCTTTGTGGATCTAGAACTGGCTTGCCCACAGGAGGCAAAAAGTGGTTGTTGTCGGGTTGTATTCTGCATGGAGGTTGGTCACCAGTGGGGTGCCTCAGAGATCTGTTCTGGGACCCTTACTCTTGGTGATTTTTATAAATGACCTGGATGAGGAGTGGAGGGATGGGTTAGTAAGTTTGCTGACGACACAAAGGTTGGAGGTGTTGTGGGTAGTGTGGAGGGCTGTCAGAGGTTACAGCGGGACATCGATAGGATGCAAAACTGGGCTGAGTAGTGGCAGAAGGAGTTCAACCCAGATAAGTGTGAGGTAGTTCATTTTGGTAGGTCAAATATGATGGCAAACTATAGCATCAATGGTAAGACTCTTGGCAGTGTGGAGGATCAGAGGGGTCTTGGGGTCCGAGTCCATAGGACACTCAAAGCAGCGACGCAGGTTGACTCTGTGGTTAAGAAGGTGTACAGCGTATTGGTCTTCATCAAATGTGGGACTGAGTTTAAGAGCTGAGAGGTGATGTTACAGCTATATAGGACTCTGGTCAGACCCCACTTGAAGTATTGTGCCCAGTTCTGGTCGCCTCACTACAGAAAGGATGTAGAAACCATAGAAAGGGTGCAGAGGAGATTTACAAGGATGTTGCCTGGATTGGGGAGCATGCCTTATGAGAATAGGTTGAGTGAACTCAGCCTTTTCTCCTTGGAGCGACGGAAGATGAGAGGTGACCTGATAAAGGTGTATAAGATGATGAGAGGCATTGATCTTGTGGATAGTCAGAGGCTTTTTCCCAGGGCTGAAATGGCTAACATGAGGGGACACAGTTTTAAGGTGCTTGGAAGAAGGTACAGAGGAGATGTCAGCGGTAAGTTTTTTTACGCAGAGAGTGATGAGTGCATGGAATGAGCTGCCAGTGACGGTGGTGGAGGTGGATATGATAAGGTCCTTTGAGAGACTCCTGGATGGATACATGGAGCTTAGAAACGTAGAGGGCTATGGGTAACCCCCAGGGTAATTTGTAAAGTAAGGATATGTTTGGCACAGCTTTGTGGGCTGAAGGGCCTGTATTGTGCTGCGGGATTTATTTGTTTCTACGACCTTTGCTGGCAGCCCATTCCACGCACCTACCACTCTCTGTTCTCTGTATGGAAAAACTTACCCCGACATTGCCTCTGTACTGACTTCGAAACACCTTAAAACTATCCCCCCTCGGGTTAGACGTTTTAGCTTTGGGAGAAAGCTTCTGGCTATCCACATGATCAATGCCTCTCATTATCTCATGATCAAGAAAGGCATGTCCATTTATGATGTCCATTTAGAACAGAGATGAGGAGAAATTTCTTTAACCAGAGAGTGGTGAATCTGTGGAATTCATTGTCACAGGGGGATGTGAAGGCTCAGTCACTGGGTATATTTAAGGTAGAGATTGATAGGTTATTAATTGGCAAGGGGGTTAAAAGTTATGGGAAGAAGGTGAGAGAGAATGGAATCAAAGAAAATAGTTTGTCCTGATTGAATGGGGGAGGAGATTCACTGAGCCAAATGGCATAATTTTGCTCATACTGGAAATCTAACAACAGAACATTAGAAATATTCAGCAGGGCAGGCAGTGGGGAGAGATGCTGAGTTAATAATTTAGAAATTTAGAAAAGTTAGAGAAGAAACATGTTTTAATTTGGTAATTTGGTTCATTATTGTCACATGTACAAGGTGCAGAGAAAAACACTTGTCTCGCATTCTGTCCATACAGATCAATTCTTTATAACAGTGCATTAGTAAAACAATAAGAGAGTACATAAAAAAGTGTAACAGCTATAGAAAGTGCTGTACAAGTAGGGATTGAAGGGTTAACGTGTGAGGAGAGTTTGATGGCTTTGAGCCTACTTGCTGGAATTTAGAAGAATGAAGGGGGATCCCATTGAAACGAATGAATATTGAAAGCCCTAAATAGAGTGGCTGTGGAGAGGATGTTTCCTATTGTGGGTGAGTGTAGGACCAGAGGGCAGAGCCCATATTCCCTTCGAGCTGCACAACCACTTAGTAACCGAAATGCTTCCATGCACATAGCTCTAGTTGCCATGCAGCTGAAATGTTCTTTTATATAATGTTAATATAATTAAGAAATGCCCTCTAATTAATTATGTTCTTGAATATAATACATCAATTTCCTAAATAATAAACATGACACATTTACTTTGAAACATTTTAGAGCTTCAATGTGTTTAGATTGCCAGTGTTTCGAAATAAGACACTGTTACATATTGTAACAATAAACACAGAATGGAAGGCAGTTGCTCATTGTTAATAAGCCACTGGCTCGCTAAATGCTGACGCCATTGAATCAAAACAATTTACTTTTGCCATTGTGCTTGTCAGTTGTTTTGACTGCCTGATATTATTTATTGTGTTATGAGTTGTGATTTGAATCTATTTGATGTGCATATTACAAAAGTACATTTAAAGAGCCACGCAGTTTTCAGGCCGTGAAAAAATTTCCTGATCAGAGCAATGGTTGGCCAGTACAGTTTAAAAGATATTAGAGGAAACATTAAAGGCTATTGGGCTGGATGACCTAGTCCTGTTCCGAGCTCTTATGTTGTACTCTTCCAGTGGTATCTTACACAAAAAGTACCCCTGCACCACTCACCCTGATTTCCAGGAGGTAGGTAGGCAGGGGTGTGTGTGTGTCACCTGTTTGAAGGAAGGGTATGTCATTGTGGCCACTGTAGGAGTTGGAAGCCAAACCTGAACCACTCACTTGGATCCCAGTGCTATTTGGGTCAGCTGGACAATGTCAGACCACAATACCAATACACACTGAACCCCAGATCCTAAATAATCCTAAATATAAATATATCAGCTGAGTGGTTTGGAAAATTAGACAGCACAACCAAAGCAAGCAACACATGCACAATGCTAGAGGAACTCAGCAGGCCAGGCAGCATCTGTGGAAAAGAGTACCGTCGATGTTTCGGACCGAGAGCCTTCAGCAAGACTGGAGAACAAAAGATAAGTAGAGTTAAAAGGTGGGGGGAGGGGAGCAAGAACCACATTTGCTCAATAGTGAGGAGGGAAGTTATTGAGACATATAATGCCTTCAGAACAAGCACCAGGTGTTTCTCTTCATTGAAAAATGGAATAGGTCATCAATAAAATAAATGGTTCACTGACTCTGATTCAAGCCCCAAATATCTCAAAAAAAAGCATCCAGCTCAGAGTGTGGTTGATGTTACAAATCGGTTGCACATCAATAGTTTGCCAGTTTTTGTGTATGTATATTTTTGTAGATTCTATTATATTTCTTCATTTTTCCTGAAAATGACTGCAAGAAAATGAATTGCAATGTACAAACGTAGTATGTATATGGATACATAAACATACTTTGATGATAAATTTACTTTGAACTTTGAAAATTCCTAGTGTGAGCCAGTGGTTTCTTGTTGGTAGACAAGATTTGCAAGCTCGATGGTACACAGGAATCTCCACTGGTTCCTTTACATGTGGCATCTTTTGGAAGACACTGTTGATAATGACACAGTAGCTCAGTGTTGTGGGAAATGTATACAGGACACAGAACAGGAATTTGTAGCCTCTTTCTGCCACCAGTAGAATAAGTTACCCTGTTGGTATTGGTTTATTGTTGTCACATTTTAGTCATTTTATTTAGGGAAGTGAACCACGCCACCCAGCAACCCGCTGATTTAACCCTAGCCTAATCACAGAACAATTTACAATAACCAATGAACCTATGAACTGGTCTGCCTTTGGACTATGGGAGGAGACTGGGGAACCCAGAGGGAGAACGTACAAACTCCTTACATACCGTGCTGGAATTGAACTCTGAACTCTGGAATAGCCTGAGCTGTAATAGCAATGAGCTAACTGCTACAGTACCATGGAAACACTTCTGCATGTGATCCAGTCGGAGTGTGCCCTGCCTGAGTGTGTACATTGAAACACTTCTGCATGTAACCCAGTAGCCGTTAGTGCAACACTGTTACAACACTAGCAACCTGGGTTCAATTCTACCGCTGCCCATAAAAAATGTGTACCGTCTCCCCGTGGCAACGCAGGTTTCCTCTGCGTGCTCCGGTTTCCTCCCACAGTTCAAAGACATATGGGTTAGGAGGTTAATTGGTCACATGGATGTAATTGGGCTTGTTGGGCCAGAAGGCCCTGTTACTGTGCTGTATCTCTAACTAAAATAAAATAAAAACTTTAATTGAATAGGGGAAGGACAAGGCATACAGGACATGGGCTGAGGTCTAATGCAGTCAAAGTATCTGATCAGCGGGTCAGAGGAGAGTTCATGAGGTCATTTCTGTCTGTGACAGTAGACAAGGAATGCAATAGAATCACCGGCTATGGACTGGAGCTGGTGGATCAAGGAAATAACATAATAGGATTTGGTGTAATCATGCATGCCTCAAAGAATTCTATCAGGTTCACGAGGCATGACTTGCCCCTCTCAAAGCTATGCTGATTATCACTACTTAGACTATGCTTTATTAATCCTGTCTCTAAGAATCTTCTCCAATAGTTTAACCACCACTGTACTAATGCTCCCTTGTCTATAATTCCCAGGGTTATCCCTACTGCCTTTCTGAATAACGGATTAACATTTGCCATCCTCCAATATTCTGGTACTACCCTGTGGCCAGTGAGGACACAAAGATCATTGATAAAGGTGCATCAGTTTTTTCCCTTGCTTCCTGTCATAACTTGAGATATAGCCTGTCTGGCCTTGGGGACTTTTCTGTCCTAATGATTTTCTTAATGCCGACATGTAGTATATTAGCCTGTTCTGTACTGTCCTCACATTTATCAAGGTTCCACTCATCGGTGAATACTCAAGTAAAGTTTTCATTAAGTTTTCATCTCTGTACCTCCTCTGACTCCAGGCACATCAGAATCAGGTTTAATATCACCGGCACATGTTGAGAAATCTGCTGTTTGCAGCAGCAGTACAATGCAATGCATAATAATAAGAACAATAAATTACAATAAGCAGTATATCAAAGTTCAAAGTAAAATTTATTATCAGAGTACGGACATGTCACCACATACAACCCTGAGATTCCTTTTCTGCAGACATACTTAGTAAATCTATAGAACAGTAACAGCAAACTATAAACATCATGAACTGTAAACTGTAAACAAACTGTGCAAATGCAGGTATAAATAAATAGTAATAAATAATGAGCATGAAGTAACAACATTAAAAAGTCCTTAAATGACTGTTGAGGGATAGTAACTGCTCTTGAACCTGTGGTGTGAGTCCTGAGGCTCTTGTACCTTCTTCCTGATAGCAGCAGCAAGAAAAGGGCATGGCCTGGGTGGTGAGAATAGTTAATGATGGATGCTGCTTTTCTAAGGCAACATTTCATGTAGATGTGCTTAATGGATGGAAGGGTTTTACCCGTGATGTACTGGGCCGAGCCCACTACCTTTTATAGGATTTTCCACTCAAAGGCATTGGTGTTCCCATAAGACACCACACATCTACAGAAGTTTGTCAAAGTTTTCGATGACATGCCAAATCTCCGCAGACTCCTGAGGAAATAGAGGAGCTGTATATAGTGCATATATAAAAATAAATTAAATAAGTATGTAGTGCAAAAAGAGAGAGAAAATACTGAGGGAGTGTTCATGTCCATTCAGAAATCTGACAGCAGAACGGAAGAAACTGTTTCTGTAAAGTTGGGTGTGTGTCTTCAGGCTCCAGTAGCTCCTTCCTGATGGTAGCAATGAGCAAAGGGCACGTCCTGGGCTGTGGCAGTCCTTAATGATGGATGTCGCCTTTTTGAAGCATTGCCTTTTGAAGGCATCCTGGACGCTGAGGAGCCTAGTGCGCATGATGGAGCTGACTAACTTTACAATTTCTGTAGCTTTTTCTGATCCTTTGCAGTGGCCTCTCCGTAACAGACGATGATGCATCCTGATAGAATAATCTCCACAGTACATCTCTAAGTGTCTTTGGTGACATACCAATGCTTCTCAAGTTCCTCATGAAACATAACCACAGCATGTTTACTATTTGCCTGATACTTGAAGATGATGCTGATAGATTTAGATTGTCTCTGGACCTGTACTTATTTATGATGCTCTAATCCCTCCCCACTCCTTACAGTCACGTTCCTAAACCCCTCCCCCTCAGCACTGAGGTGTAGCCAGTTCCAAGGACAGTCCAGGAACAGCAGACATCTCCAGCAGGCAGAGAATCACTCCCCACTGCTTTGTAGCCTGCAAAAACACAAAGCTGGATGTGTCTGCAGCCTCACACTGTGAGGATAAAGGTCATGTTCAAAACTGCCGTTGTGGAATACGCTTAAAGTACTGAGTTCAGCAAAGGTCCTGGTGGGATAGAAACAGAATATGCTTCACCCTAGGAGCTCACAATGAAGTGATTATATGTCGGCTAATTTCCTCCAAATGGAATGCCTGAGAAATTAGTCACAAAACCAGCCACTAGTAAGTGGGTTTGCTCCTCCCCTTTCCCACCACCCCATCCTTCCTTCCCTGCCCGTCCTCGTCCTTCCCCCTTGAAACTCCAGTGTGGCACCGATAGGCAGCTGCTAGGCAGGGGCTGTGTTATTGGCAGCGTTTCCTCCGCTGTGCCACTCCACCCACCCACTGGAAAGTCTTTTAACCTCAGGCAACTTTTCTTCCAGCCAAACCGTGGAGCTGCACTGTTTCTGTCTTCCTGCAGCTGGGCGTCTTCATCTGCGCCAGATGTGCTGACAATGAACTTCAGGCTGGCTCATTCCCTTTAAGCATCGACTGAAAGAAGTGACTTGCCTGTCGGACGACAGAGGAAATGTCATTTCCTACACTCGTGGAAGGAAGACTGTGTGTGCATGGAGAATGAGAAGCAAGGAGCAGACGGTTTGCCGACTTCTTACATAACATGTCAGATGCTTGTACACTTGATTTAAACAGCTGGCTTCCATGAAGCATGCAAACTCTGGGAGTGGTGCTGCTGTTGACAAAACTTCTGATAACAGGTAAGATCTCTTTAAAGCTCTGTACCAGTTGGCAAAGTTTCACAACTTCCATTCTGAAAACAGGATGTTATCTTTTCAAGTTGCTACACAAAATATAAGCAGTGCCAGCATGCTGTGGGTCCCTCCAGCACTTTGAGCGAATTGCTCATTAAACTTCTCAGTGTTTTTTTTCTGAAAACCCTTTATTGTTTAATAAAAGGAGGTGATCTAAATCAACTGCAACCTGTTTCTATGTTTTGGTTTATTCTGTGTTTGCCTCAACATTGTTCAGCTAAACTGTGCATCATCAACTTTCACTTGGCCATTAGTATAACATGAACAGTGAGGAGGGGACAGTGTTTACCCGTCCGTCCCTTCTCTCCTTTTCCATTTCTTATTCTGGTTCCCCCTCACTTCTCCTTACCTGCCTATCATTTCCTCCTGGAGCCTGTGGTAAACTACGTGTATACCTGTCTGGACACGCCCCCCCCCCCCCCCCCCCTGCTGACTGCTCCTGTGGCTCCTCCCACAGACCCCTGTATAAAGGCGATTGGAGGCACTGCTCCTCCCTCAGTCTCCAAGATGTCGTGGTCACGTTTGCAGCTAATAAAAGCCTATCTTTTGCCTCCCGTCTCCGAGAGTTATTGATGGTGCATCAGAGCCTCTCCTCTTTCTCTTGACCTGATGAAGGTTCTCAGCCTGAAATATTGACTCCACAAATACTGAATTCCTTCAGCATCTTGTATGTGTCGCTCTGCAGAATTTCATGTGTTTAAGAGAAAACAGTGTTTGGTTTAAATTGCAAACAATGGGATGAGTTGTGATGTAAAAGGGACACCAAATTGAAGAGGGTGATGAATACAGGACTGAAAAATGTTATATTTATATGCACACAGTATATGGAATAAGGCCGATAAACTTGCAGCACAGTTACAGATTGGCATTTATGACATTGTGGGGATCATTGAATCATGGCTGAAAGAAGATTATAGCTGGGAGCTTGCAGTCCAAAGATACACATTGTATCAAAAGGACAGGCAGGTAAGCAGAGATAGTGGGGTAGCTCTGTTGGTAAAAATTAAATCATATCATTAGAAAGGGGTGACATAGGATTGGAAGATGTTGAATTGTTGTGAGTAGAGCTAAGAAACTGCAAGGGTAAAAATGACACTGATGGAGTTATATATAGACCTCTGAACAGTAGTAGAGATGAGGTCTACGGATTAAAACAGGAGATGGAAAAGGCATGTCAAAAGCACAATGTTACGATAGTCATGGGGATTTCAATATGCTGGTAGATTGGGAAAATTAGATTGGTGATGAGACTTCAGAGGCATGAGAGAAGAACTGGGCAAAATTGATTGGAAGGGGCCACTAGCAGGGATGATGGCAGAGCAGCAATGGCTGGAGTTTCTGGGAGCAATTCAGAAAGTACAAGATACACACATCTCAAAGAAGAAGTATTCTAAATGCAGAATGGCATAATCATGCCTGACAAAAGAAGTTAAAGCCAAAATAAAAGCCAAAGAGAGGACATACAATAGAACAAAAATTAGAGAATTGGGAAGCTTTTAAAAACCAACAGAAGGCAATTGAAAAGTCATTCAGAAGAAAAGATGGAATACAAAGGTAAGCTAGCCAATAATATTAGAGTATCTCAAAAGTTTCTTTAGATACATAAAGTGTAAAATAGAGGTGGGAGTAGAATAGAAACTCATGCTGGAGAGGTAGTAATGAGGGGCAAGGAAATGATGGACAAACTGAATAAGTATTTTGCAATGAGTCTTCACTGTTTAAGACATTGCAGTATGCCAGAAATTCCTGTCAGGGAGCAGAAGTGAGTGAAGTTGTCATTGCTAGGGTGAAAGTGATTGGGAAACTAAAAGGTCTAAAAGTAGATAAGTCACTTAAACCAGATGGTCTACACTTCAAGGTTCAGAAAGAGGTGGTTGAAGAGTTTGTAGAGGCATTAGTAATGATCTTTCAAGAATCACTAGGTTCTTACATGGTTTCGGAATACTGGTAAATTGCAAATGTCATTCCTTCATGGCAGAAGAAAGGAAATTATAGACCAGTTAGTCTGAGCTCAGTGGTTGGGAAGATGTTGGAGTCGATTGTTAAGGATGTGGCTTCAGGGTACTTGGAGGCACATGATAAAATAGGCCATAGTCAGAATGGTTTCCTCAAGGGAAAATCTTGCCTGACAAATCTGTTGGAATTCTTTGAAGAAATAACAAGCAGGATAGACAAAGGGGAATCAATGGATATGGCATAATTGGATGTTCAGAAGACCTTTGGCAAGATGCCACCCATGATCCTGCTGAACAAGTTAAGAACCATGGTATTACAGGGAAGATACTAGCATGGATAGAGCATTGGCTGATTGGCAGCAGGCAAAGAGTGGGAATAAAGGGAGCCTTTCATGGTTGGCTGCCATTGATTAGTAGTGTTTGACAAGGGACTAGGTCGGGTCTGCTTCTTTTTATGTATTATGTCAATGACTTCAAATACAGAATTGATGGCTTTGTGGCAAAATTTGCAGATGATATGAGGATGGATGAATAGGCAGGTAGTTTTGAGGAAGTAGAAAAGCTACAGAAGGACTTAGATTAGGAGAACATAGCCTTTTCAGTTCCTGGGAATTATTGTTTCCATGCCAGGCCATGATGCAACCAGTCAGGTAAACCTCCACCATGCATCTCTAGAAGTTTGTCAAAGTTTTAGATGATGTGCAAAATCTACTAAGAAGGTAGAGGATTTCTACCTCTAAGAAAGTAGAGGTGTGTCAGCCTTCTTTAGAAAGACACATAAATGGTTGTCCCAGGACAGATTCACTGATATGATAATGCCGAGGAATTTAAAGTTACTGACCCTCTCCACCTCTAACTCCTAGTTAGGATTGGCTCATAGATCTCCAGTTTCCTCCTCTTGTAGTTGAAAATCAGCTCTTTAATTTTGCTGATGTTGAGTACGAGGATGTTGCTGTAGCACCTTTCAGCCGGATTTTCTGTCTCCCCCCACATGCCAATTCGTCATCACTTTTGATTCGGTCGATTGACTTGATCGTTGTCATCCAGTTCCCAATGTCATAGAAAGATGCAATAGCAGAAATTCATTCATTCCCTCACGTCTTTGGGGTCTAACCCAGCATGCAGATGAGGGATTGTATTTCCTTGTCTAGTTTTTTTTTCCTCTGTGATTGCATTTGCCTAATCTGTGAAATGCTCTCCCATCATTGTTACACATTCATAGCATGGTTGTGCTGGACTATAATCTTTAACCTTCTGTAATTGAGTGTTTTATCAGGTATCCTTATCCCTCTCCACCATAGACACTTGGAAATGCAGGGTAGGCTAGGATTGTTGGATCTGACTGTTAATTCTGAGGTTAGATTGTTTAATTGTTACTTTCATTGCAATTTAACAATTAATTGTGTGTATTTTATGCAAGTTCAATATGCCTCTAGTGGTTGTACAAAGTATAATTCAGGAACACTCTGGAAACTTTAATGTTCTGTATTATTTTAATGGAAAATATCTCATTGATTCACTTTTATCTATAATTTGAATGGAACTTCCTTGTCCGTGGATATAAAAATAGCTGTTCTATGCTTTGTTCTTTTGACTCTCTCTTTGCCTAATAGATCACGGTCATAGTCTCTTCAACTTTTGTTTCTTCTATCAACCCTTACTAAAACTGTCATGAAGCAACTGGTTTTGTGCCTCTTTCCTGACTTCTGAAAGACCCCTGGATTTAAACATCAGAATCCAACAGAATCTCACTGGCACATTCCTAAATGATGACAATTAAATGGAGAATCCTGCACCAGCACTGAAGCCTGTGGGGAAAGCCAGGCTGCTCGCTGGCATTCAATGACCTCTTGCACTCAGTGGTCAATTTATTAGATATTTGTATTGTTCATTAATACAAATATCTAATCAACCAATCATGTGGCAGCAACTCAATGTATAAACGCATGCAGATAGATTCAAGACGTTCAGTTGCTGAGCAATTCTAACATCAGAATGGGGAAGAAATATGACTGTGGAATAACGATGTCAAACGAGGTGGTTTGAGTATCTCGGGAGCTTCTCATCTCCTGGGATTTCCTCACACAACAGTCAAGTTTACAGAGAATGGAGCAAAAAAACAAAAACAAAATCCAGTGAGCGGGTCTGTGGACAAAATGCCTTGTTAGTGAGAGGTCAGAGGATAGTGGTCAGACTAGTTCAAGCTGACAAGAAGGTGACAGTAACTCAGATAACCACACGTTACAACAGAGGCATGCAGAAGAGCATCTCTGAATGTAAAACACGTCAAGTATTGAAGTGGATGAGCTGTAGCAGCGGATGACCACACAACTACACTCAGTAGCCTCTTTAGTCGGTGCATACTGAGTGTATAAATCACCACTCACATTTAACCAGTGCAATTCAAAGCTAATTGAATTCTCTGAAAGGTGATCAATGTTTTAACTTGAATGCTGGAGGAACATGTCAGCTGCAGATGTCGTTAAAAACTAGTCTAGCTGAGAAAATAATTTGCCCAAGCCTGACTTCATCTTCCAGTTACTGCCAGAGACAGGGGCAAATCCTGACCATATTTCCTGTACAGTGTTCCCAGACTGCACTCTCCACAGCAGTTTTCATACTGCCTTCATTTCTTTCTTTAAAGGAAAGTGACGTAGATTTTAGAACGTCGAAGAAGAATTAAGAAAACTCATCGCTAACACGCTACATAACTGCCTTTGGCCGCCAGGTTTACTTTGGCCTCTGTTGTTGAAGAAATTCTAGACTAAGTGAAGTTTGCCAGCTGGAGAGGGGATGGTGGATGTTTTTAAAGGTGGCCTGTGCTACAAAGCTGGGTGATAGAAGAACATAGCACTGTAGAAAGGAAACACATACAGGGTTAGCTGAGTGGGTGTAGAATTAATCTGGAATGTATCCAAAGAATAGGGCTTTTTTCATGATAAAACCAGATAGGGCTTCCAGTTCACATGCACTCTGGTGTCAGCTTTGTAAAGTGAATTTTACTCAAATTAATTTGCTGTTCTGGTTAAACCTCATTCGGAATATTGTGTTCACTCCTGATTGCCTCATTATAGGAAGGGCATGGAAGCTCTAGCAAAGGTGCAGAGGAGATTTACCAGGATGCTGTCTAGATTAGCGAGTGTGTCTTATGAGGATAGGTAAAGTAAGTAGGGCTTTTCTCTTTGGACTGAAGGAGGATAAGAGAGGTCTTGATAGAGGTGTATATGATGATAAGAGGCATAGTTCGAGTGGATAGCCAGAGATATTTTCCCAGAGTGGACATAGCTAATGCAAGGAAGCATAATTTAAGATGATTGGCAGAAAGCATGGGGGGATTTCAGAGATGATGTCTTTACACAGACAGTGGAGGGTGCATGGAACTTGCTGCCAGGGGTGGTGGAAGAGGCAAACAATGAGAGCTATTTAATGAGAGACATAGGCATATGGGTGATAGAAAAATGAAGGGCTATGTGGGACAAAGAAGAAGGGGTTAATTTGATATTGGAGTAGGTTAAAAGTTGGCTCAGCCTCGTGGGCCAGAGGGATTGTACTGTGCTGTGGTCCTTTATTGTTTGTGGCTGAATATAAAGAAACTATCGAAATCAAGCTTTGTTTCAAAAAAATACTTTCCTGATTTTAAATATATTTTTGTATTTTTATTTTTAAAGTGGGAATTTATAAAGCTGAGTTAAGGTTTATTAACATAAACAATTTAATCTCAGTATCCTCACTGTAAGTTAATGAAGCAACTTAAACATAACTAATTGGAAGTCCTTTGAGTTTAGTGGTCAGTTTGCTAGTAACTTTAAAAAATACATTTAGCAGCTTTTAAACAATCCTATTCGTGTCTTTGCTTTGAAAATATCCAACAGATCACTTGAAGATTCTTCAAAGAGCTGCAAATGAGCGCAGCCAATGAAAGACCACCTTTTGTAATTAATTCATTCTGGAGGAAGGCCTGGTTTCTGGGTCGAGAGTGATTCTTTCAAAACAGAGTTAAAGATGACAGAAACTTGGTTAGGAATGAATTGTAATTATTATTAAAATTCTGCAACATCTCGTGTCATTTACGTGATCTTGTGCAAAATGTGTTGAAGACACTTTACACCAGTGTCCAGGCTGAAACTCTGCCCTGAATCACCTCAGGATGGATAACATTCAGAGATTCGGCTGCTGCCAGACACTTTATGAAAGGATATTCTAATGAGTCCGATTCTCTTTGTATCAGGACATACGACATAGAACAGGATCTTCAGCCCACAATATTGTGCGGATATTTTAAACTACACCAAAATCAACTTAAGTCTTCCCCCCCACATGGTCCTCCATTTTTCTATCATCCATGTGCCTGTGGAAAAAGTCTCTTAACTGTCCCCAATGTATCTGCCTCTACCACCACCCCTGACAGTGCATTCCACGCATCCACCACTCTCTGTGAAAACATTTTCCTCTGGTATCTCCCATCTGACAGACAGACAGACAGACATACTTTATTGATCCCGAGAGAAATTGGGTTTCATTACAGTCGCACCAACCAAGAATAGTGAAGAAATATAGCAATATAAAACCATAAATAATTAAATAATAATAATAAGTTAATTATTCCAAGTGGAAATAAGTCTAGGACCAGCCTATTGGTTCAGGGTGTCTGACACTCTAAGGGAGGAGTTGTAAAGTTTGATGGCCACAGGCAGGAATGACTTCCTATGACACTCAGTGTTACATCTCGGTGGAATGAGTCTCTGGCTGAACGTATTCCTGTGCCTAACCAGTACATTATGGAGTGGATGGGAGACATTTTACAAGATGGCATGCAACTTGGACAGCATCCTCTTTTCAGACACCACCGTCAGAGAGTCCAGTTCCACCCCGACAACATCACTGGCCTTACGAATGAGTTTGTTGATTCTGTTGGTGTCTGCTACCCTCAGCCTGCTGCCCCAGCACACAACAGCAAACATGATAGCACCGGCCACCACAGACTCATAGAACATCCTCAGCATCATCCAGCAGATGTTAAAGGACCTCAGTCTCCTCAGGAAATAGAGACGGCTCTGACCCTTCTTGTAGACAGCCTCAGTGTTCTTTGACCAGTCCAGTTTATTGTCAATTTGTATCCCCAATTATTTGTAATCCTCCACCATGTCCACACTGACATCTGAAAGTATCTATGTACTTTCCTCCAGTCACCTAAAAGTAACACCCACTCATAGTCAAGAGAAAATCTGCAGATGCTGGAAATCCAAGCAACACGCGAAAAATGGACGAACTCAGCAGGTCAAGCAGCATCTATGGAGAAGAGTAGAGTCATCGTTTCGGGATGAGACCTTACATCAAGACTGTACTCTTTTCCATTGTGTGTGCTGGTAATAATCTTCTGAACTGTGTATATTTCAATGCGAGCAATATTGTGGGAAAGGCAGATGAGCTGAGGGCCTGGATTGACACATGGAATTATGACATCATAGCCATTACTGAAACTTGGCTACAGGAGGGGCAGGACTGGCACCTCAATGTTCCAGGGTTCCGATGTTTCAGACATGATGGAGACAGAGGGATGAAGGATGGGGGGGGTGGCTTTGCTAATCAGGGAAAATATTACAGCAGTGCTTCGGCAGGACAGGTTAGAGGGCTTGTCTACTGAGCCAATATGGGCAAAGCTGAGAAACAGGAAAGGTATGACCATATTAATAGGGTTGTATTATAGACCACCCAATAGTCAGCAAGAATTGGAGGAGCAAATCTGCAGAAAGATAACAGACAACTGCAGGAGACAGAAAGTTGTGATTGTAGGGGATTTTAATTTTCCACACATTGATTGGGACTCCCATACTGTTAAAGGTCTAGATGGGTTAGAGTTTGTAAAGTGTGTTCAGGAAAGTTTTCTAACTCAATATATAGATGTACCAATTAGGGAGAATGCAATATTAGGTCTCCTATTAGGAAATGAATTAGGGCAGGTGACGGAAGTGTGTGTAGGGGAATACTTCGGTTCCGGTGATCATAACGTCATTAGTTTCAACTTGATCATGGATAACGACAGATCTGGTCCTCGGGTTGAAGTTCTAAACCAGAAAAAAGCCAAATTTGAAGAAATGAGAAAGGATCTAAAAAGCATAGATTGGGACAGGTTGTTCTCTGGCAAGGATGTGATGGGTAAGTGGGAGGTCTTCAAAGGAGAAATTTTGAGAGTGCAGTTTGTACATTCCTGTCAGGGTAAAAGGCAAAATGAATAAGAATAAAGAACCTTGGTTCTCGAGGGATATTGGAACTCTGATAAAGAAGAAGAGAGAGATGTATAGGCAACAGGGAGGAAATAAGATGTTTGAGGACTATAAAAAGAGTAAGAAAATACTTAAGAAAGAAATCAGGAGGGCTAAAAGAAGACTTGAGGTTGCTTTGACAGTCAGGGTGAAGGATAATCCTAAGAGCTTCTACAGGTATGTTAAGAGCAAAAGGATAGTAAGGGATAAAATTGGTCCTCTTGAAGATCAGAGTGGTTGGCTATGTATGGAACCAAAAGAAATGGGAGAGCTATTAAATGTTTTTTTTGCAACTGTATTTACTAAGGAAACTGAAATGGAGTCTATGGAAACAATGCAAACAAGTAGGGAGGTCATGGAACTTAAAGAGGAGGAGGTGCTCGCTGTCTTGAGGCAAATCAGAGTAGATAAATCCCCAGGACCTGACAGGGTATTCCCTTGGACCTTGAAGGAGACTAGTGTTGAAATTGCAGGAGCCCTGGCAGATATATTTAAAATGTCGGTATTTATGGGTGAGGAGCCACAGGATTGGAGGTTAACTCATGTTGTTCCATTGTTTTAAAAAGGCTCTAAAAATAATCCGGGAAATTATAGGTAGGTAAGTTTGACATCGGTAGTAGGTAAATTATTGGAAGGAATACTAAGAGATAGGATCTACAAGTATTTGGATAGACAGGGACTTATTAGAAAAAGTCAGCATGGCTTTGTGTGTGGTTGGTCATGTTTAACCAATCTATTAGAGTTTTTCGAGGAAGTTACCAGGAAAGTGGATGAAGGGATGGCAGTGGTTGTTGTCTACATGGACTTCAGTAAGGCCTTTGACAAGGTCCCACAAGGGAGGTTAGTTAGGAAGATTCAGTCTCTAGGTATACATGGAGAGGTAGTAAACATTGGCTCAATTGAAGAAGCCAGAGAGTGGTAGTGGAGGATTTCTACTCTGAGTGGAGGCCTGTGACTAGTGGTGTGCCACAGGGATCAGTGTTGGGCCCATTGTTATTTTTCATCTATATCAATGATCTGGATGATAATGTGACAAATTGGATTAGCAAATTTGCTGATGATACAAAGATTGGAGGTGTAGTGGACAGTGAGGAAGGTTTTCAAAGCTTGCAGAGGGATTTGGACCATTTGGAGGAATGGGCTGACAAATGGCAGATGGAGTTTAATGCGGACAAGTGTGAAGTATTGCACTTCGGAAGGTCAAACCAAGGTAGAATATACAAGGTAAATGGTAGAACACTGAGGAGTGCAGTAGAACAGAGGGATCTAGGAATACAGATACATAATTCCCTAAAGGTGGCATCACAAGTAGATAGGGTTGTAAAGAGAGCTTTTGGTACATTGGCCTTAATAAATCAAAGGCCAATAAGAGTTGGAATGTAATGGTGAGGTTGTATAAGACATTGGTGAGACCAAATTTGGAGTATTGTGTGCAGTTTTGGTCACCTAATTACAGGAAGGATATTAATAAGGTTGAAAGAGTGCAGAGAAGGTTTACAAGGATGTTGCCGAGACTTGAGAAACTGAGTTACAGAGAAAGGTTGAATAAGTTAGGACTTTATTCCCTGGAGCGTAGAAGAATGAGGGGTGATTTGATAGAGGTATATTCAGATTCAGATTCAGATCCAGTTTATTGTCATTTAAAAACCACAAATGCAATGCAGTTAAAAAAATGAGACAACGTTCCTCCAGAATGATATCACAAAAGCATATGACAAAACAGACTACACCAGAAAATCCATGTAACGTTTGGCAATCCCTAATCCAGAGTCCGGAGAGGCTGCTGCGTATTAATATCGCGCTACCGTCTTAGCGCGTTCCCCGGAAAGGAGCTCCAAATCCACCAGACAAACAAGACCAAAAACTAAAGCTACAAGACCTGCACAAAACTACGTAGTTACAACATGTAGTTACAACAGTGCAAACAATAGCGTAATTGATTAAAAAAAACAGACCATGGGCCCAGTAAAAATAGTCCAAAGATGTTAAAGGACTATAAGTTCAAAAGAAATCACCAAATAGTTTCCACAAGTCCCCAGGGTCCCGACAGACTCACCATTCCATGCCACAGGCAGAAGGGAATACCCCCACTATGGACTTCCATGGCGCCGCCCGACTCAGCCTCACAGACGCAGCACACACCAAAAGTGACCTGACCGCAGCGGACTCCGAGTCCGTCAAACCTCTGAGCCTCCGACCATCCCCTCTGGCACAGCTTCTCCGAGCATCATCCTCTGCCGAGTGTATTAAGATGGCCCCACCAACGGCCATCGGCAACGTAACCCCGAGGACTGGGGGCCTGTTCTTCCCAGCAGAGTCCCGGACCTCACAGCAGCAGCAGCAACGAAGAAGGTCTTCCTGGAGATTTCCTGATGTTCCTCTGTGCTCCCACATCCATTTTCACTTGATTATGATTGCACACGGCACCCCACCTCACAAATAACAGATAATCAGCTCTGGAGTGGCCGCTGAAAGCCACTGCCATCTTGGATCACTTCCAAGATGTATAAGATTATGATGGGTATAGATAGAGTGAATGCAAGCAGGCTTTTTCCACTGAGGCTAGGGGAGAAAAAAACCAGAGGACATGGGTTAAGAGTGAAGGGGGAAAAGTTTAAAGGGAACATTAGGGGGGTTTTCTTCATGCAGAGAGTGGTGGGAGTGTGGAGTGAGCTGCCAGATGAAGTGATGAATGCAGGCTCACTTTTGACATTTAAGAAAAACTTGGACAGGTATATGGATGAGAGGGGTTTGGAGGGATATGGCCCAGGTGCAGGTCAGTGGGACTAGGCAGAAAAATGGTTTGGCACAGCCAAGAAGGACCAAAAGGCCTGTTTCTGTGCTCTAATGTTCTATGGTTCTATGGTGTTGTTTCTCCAACCTGAGTGTGGCTTCACAACAACAGTGGTGGAGGCCATGGGTAGCCATAGCGGAATGGGAATGGGAGGTGGAATTAAGATGGGTATAATTTTAAGGTGATTGGAGGAAAGCCTAGGGGGGATATTAGAGATAAGTATTTTGAGAGTGGAGCCTTTCCGGGAATAGTGCTAGAGGTAGACACATCAGGGGAATTTAAGAAATCTTAGTTAAGCACATGGATGATAGAAAAATGGAAGGCTATGTAGGAAGGAAGGGTTACATTGATCTTACAGTAAGTTAAAGCTTGGCACATTGTGTGCTAATGTTGTATGGTCTATTTTTAATAGATGATTTGGGGTGGGAACCCAGATGTGTAGATTGGAGACTTGCTGAATAGTGTCGGCACTCACAGGCTGGATATCTCAAAGATTCAGATTAGAATTGAAATCAGTGGAGAGCTCTGAGTTTAGTTCACTAGTCCAGACCAGTTGTTAGTTCAAAGAAGGTTCTCAGTTAGACCCCATTCATGCTTCAGTGATTTATTCAGTGGCATTAGCCTCCCTGGAAGGGCAGCCAGGCAGAATGTACAAGGTCTCTCCACTCTCTGTAATAAATCCAACAAATTGACTTCACCTCCCCCCAATAAGAATCCATGTTCTGCCCTGGGGATGAGAGGGCTGTGAGGTATTCCATCTCCCAAAGGTCAGGATTGGCTGCTGATCAATTCATTTCAATATTGTCAAAATGTTTTAAAACTGAATGAAGGAAGTGAGCTACTTTTTGTTGCCCAAAGAAAATGTGAAATATCCTGAGGAAAATGAATTGGCATTTACACTCAGTGGCCATTTCATTACATAACAGATGTCTTCTGCTCTGTAGCCCATTATTTCAAGATTTGACATGTTGTGCATTCAGAAATGCACGTCTGCACACCACTGTAGTAACACCAAAAATGGTCATTGAGTTACTGTCACTTTCCTGACAGCTTGAACCAGTCTGACCATTTTCCTCTGACCTTTCTCTTTAACAGGACATTTTTGTCCACAGAACTGCTGCTCACTGGATTTTTCTTGTTTTTTTACACCATTCTCTGTAAACTCTAGACATTGTTCTGCATGAAAACCCCCAGGAAATCAGTAGTTTCTGAGATACTCAAAGTCAAATTTAGTTTTATTATCAAAGTGCATCCATGTCACCCCCTTGTCCTGGAGTCACTGTAGTGAGCCTATCCACACTCGCTTGTCGGACCCCTTCTGAGGTGCGTGTCCTAAAACTGAATTTAAATGTGGGCATACAGGCAAATGTTTTATTAGTATGGTGCCAGGAAGTGAGAGATACAGGAGGTGAATATGGTGATTAGAATTTGCAGCTTCTACCTCAGAAGCAGAACTGGGCACAGAGATCCATGATGACCTGCTGGAAATCCAAGCCCTCCCAACATGAGTTGGGTTGGGCTGTGTCATTCTGGAGCTGCATACTACAGTTTATCAGGAAACCATCCCTCTGAATGACGAGGGAACAATGAATGATTTGTTTCATCTGGGAGGCTACTTGCGTATGAAGCAAAGATCTCCTGTGATACATGCTCCTGCACACTAATCTCATTGACAAAGTACTGCAACATTAACAATTGGCTCTGCTGTGAGGCCTAATTTGGAGAATTGTGTGCAGTTTTGGTCACCCACAGGAAAGATGTAAATAAGGTTGAAAGAGTGCAGAGAAAATTTACAAGGATGTTCCAAGTCTGGAGTCTGAGTTGTAAGGAAAGATTAAATAGGTGAGGACTTTATTCCTTGGAATATAGCAAATTGAGAGGAGATTTGATAGAGATATACAAAATGTTGAGGGGTATAGACAGTATAAATGCAACCAGGCTTTTTCCACTGAGGCTGGTTGTGACCACAACTAGAGGTCATGGGTTAAGGGTGAAAGGTTAAAAGTTTAAGGGGAAACTTCTTCACTCAGAGAGGCATGAGAGTGTAGAATGAGCTGCCAGTGCAAATGGTGTGTGCAAGCTCAATCTCAAAGATTATGAGAAATTTGGAGAGACACATGGATGGTAGGAATATGGAGGGCAATGGTCCAGATGCAGGTCAATGGGGGGTAGGCAGTTTCAATGGTTCAGTATGGACTGGATGGACTGAAGGGCCTGTTTCTATACTGTATTTCTTAATGACACTAAGAGTAAGACAAAGCATAAAGCAGTCGTGGTCATCTCATAGATGAACTAGAGATAGCAAAGTTCCAGTGATAATAATTACTTTATACAATAGCCAGAGTCAAAGAGTGTGACACCTACCACTGAAAACTAAGAAGCTTCTAAAAAAGTACAGAAGCAATTGTACGGTAATTACCAGGAAATTAACCGAGCATGTTACATGTATATGTGATTATATTAGGTTTAGGGTGTGGGGTGGTTGGATTTTCAGAAGGTATCTTATGAACTAAGTCAGAACATGCCAGCTCGGGTGTAAAGTGCCACTGTGATTCAGAGCTAATTAACAGCTGTGATGAATCCTGATGAAAAATCTCAGCCTGAAACATCAATCACCCTCCATAGATGCTGCCTGACCTGCTGAATTCCTGTAGCATTTTGTGTGTGTTGTTCAAGATTTCCAGCATCTGCAGAATCTTTTGTTTGTACAGGTAGAAAATACGTTTGTGCAATTATTCAATCACAAAGGGTCTCAGCCCAAAAGGTTGACTTTATTCTTTTCCATAGATGCTGCCTGGCCTGCTGAGTTCCTCCAGCATTTTGTGTGTGTTGCTCAGAGTTCCAGCATCTGAGATTTTCTCTTGGTTGTGCAAATATTGTAATGATAGCAGATCTTATACAGTGAGGTCTCATACAACCGGCACTTTCTCAAAACAAATATTGCTTATAATAGCTGCAAATCCTGTCTCCACATAAAGCTTTCTACCCAGTCCTAATCTTGTGCTCTTTTCCTGTAATCCTGCGTTAGTTACACCGATGCTCCTGGTGCAGCATTGCTGAGGCCCGTCACAGGTTGAGGGACCATTTTATCAAGCAGCTTCCCTCTGCCCACTGCAAAAAGTGGGATTTCCTGGTCGCTTCCCCTTCCAATTCTGACATGTCAGTTCATGGCCTCCTTGATGGTCACAACGGGGCCTCACTCACGTTGGAAGAGCAATACCTCAAATTTCATTTGGGTGGCATCCAATCTGATGGCATGAACATTGATTTCTCTAATTTTCAGTAATTTCTCTTCCTTCACTCCTTATCTCCTTTTCCATTCCCCAATCTGGATACCCTCTTACCCTTCTCTTCTCCTCAACAGCTCATCACTTCCCTTCTGGTTTCCCTTTTCCTTCCCTTTTTCCCATGCTCCTCTCAGATTCCTTCTTCTACAGCCCTTTACCTCTTCCACCTATCACCTCCCAGCTTCTCACTTCATCTCCCCTGGTCTCACCTATCCCTTACCTGTCAGTTTGCACTCATTCCCCTGCCCCCCACCTTCTTAATGTTTGTTTGTCAGTCTTTGTGTATAGTTTTTCATTGATTCAATGGTCTGTTGTGAATGTCCACAAGAAAATGAATCTTGGGATAACTTACATGTACTTTGTACTTGTACATGTACGTGTACTTTTAGACTTCAAACTTCCCTTCTCTTCTCTTCTTCACTCGAAGTCATCACTTGTTCAAAACTGAAGGCAGCTGCCACATTCTGACCAGGTATTCAAAATTCAGTGAGGGAACAGAAGCCAAGTAATTTAAACATTTTCTGTTAAATTATCACCAATAACCAGGAGATAATCCTGTTATTGCTGTCCACAACTGCCACCTACACTGCAAATACTCATTTCAAAGACTATACTGATTTTGAATGTCTTGGGATGTCATTAAAGACTTGAGTTGTGTGTTTTTAACATCCTTCTTGTGGTCTCTGCAGCCCCAGTTACACTGAACCAGAACATTGCTGTCATTATGCTTTCCGTTTGTCCCATTTCCAAAATATTTTGTTTCACATAAAATTCCCATCTTGCCTCCTGATGGCTTGCCTGAGGGATATGCTGATCTATAGATGATTGCTAGTGGATTCTCTATGATCTCATTCACTGAGAAACAAAGATATACTCAACAAACACAAGAATCCCAAGGCAGAGAAAAGTGACAGGGTTTTCAATCTATTCATCTGGATCGGATCCAAACAAGGGGGAATGAATGAAAAGCCAACATGCCTGTTCATTTTCCATACTATTCTGAAGTTCATTATTGAGAAAATGGACCATACTTTCCAGATATAGATTTGGACAAAGCCTTAGAGTACACGAATATTTTCACACTTCCAATTGATAGCTTAAACATTTATAGATAACATTAGTTATTCACAATTGCTTCCTGGGCCAGCCCTGATGAAGAGTCTTGGCCCAAAACGTTCACTGTTACTCTTTTCCATAGATGCTGCCTGACCTGCTAAGTTCTTCCAGCATTTTGTGTGTGTTACATCTGCGGAACCTCTTATGTTTGTGACAGGCCAGATATGTACCTCATATCACTCTGTGAACTTAATTACTAGACTTGAAATCTGAGAAGTTTACTGAAGAAGTGTACATAGAGAACAAATATATGTCGAAGATTATGGTGCACTGTCAAATCATTTGAAGTCTATGAAAATCATTCTGATTGTAATTTTGTAATGTGAAGGGTTAGTTTATTCGACGGTCACCCAACATAGAGTGGGGTACGCTCCATCCATCAGAACAAAATGGGATCTCCCAGTGGCCACCCATTTCAATTCCACTCCCATTCCCATTCCGACATGTCAGTCCATGGCCTCTCTACTGCTGTGATGAGGCCACACTCAGGTTGGAAGAGTAACACCTTGTATTCCATCTAGATATTCCAACCTGATGGCATGAACATCAATTTTTTGAACTTCTGGTAATTGCTTTCCCCTTCATAATTACCCCATTCCTGTTTCCCTCTCTCACCTTATCTACATAGCTGCCCATCACCTTCCTCTGGTGCTTCTTCCTCCTCCCCCTTCCTTTTCTTCAATCTACCATCTCCTAACAGATTCCCACTTCTCCTGCCCTTTATCTCTTCCACCCGTCAACTTCCCAGCTCTTTACCTCATTCCCCCCCCCCCACCCCGGTTTCACCTATTACCCACCACCTTGTACTTCTTCCTCCCTCCCTCCACCTTCTTGTTCTGACTTCTCATCCTTTTTTTCCAGTCCTGATGAAGGGTCTTGGCTCAGAACATTGACTGTTTACTATTTTCCATAGATTCCTGGCCTGCTGATTTCCTCCAAAATTTTGTTTGTTTTGCTGGGATTTCCAGCATCAGCAGATTTTCTCATGTTAGGGTTAGTTTACTTGTCAGTCGAAAGCTGTTTCTACCATGCTGAGCATGGCCTGGCCCATGTGAAGTATGCAGCAGTTCTTTCCCATTGGTTGCTTTATCTGCCACAGCACCGATGCCTGGTTTCAGGCACCTCCTTTGTCTTCAGAGCATTCACCTTCACACTGAGCTCACAAGCAGTGCTGACCAACTACTGGGAAAGTATGCTGTGGATTCTGGAGGACTCACACACTCTCTTAGCTAAGTATTGGCTTACTGAATGTTTAGTTTTGTAGTTCTGTAACTTGGGGAGACTTAATGAGATACCTGTTGAGCTTGAAGTGTTACTGAATGTTTACTGTCGTAGTTTGTGTAATTTAGTGTGGCTTAGATCTTTGATTGAATGCTATACAGTTTGTCTATGATGCACCATCAATAACTCACTCTGAGACGTAAAGGCGAGATATCAGCTTTTATTGACCGGAAGAAGGAACAAGCAGTGAGTGACCATCATACTACGTCCTGGAGACTGAGGCCAAGCATCGGGCCTCGGTCGCCTTTATACAGGGGCCTGTGGGAGGAGCCCCAGGAGCAGTCAGCAGGGGACGTATCCAGACAGGCACACGTAGTTCACCACAGTTTATCAATAAATGGTTAATGTGCTTATTTGTATCTGTATCTTCTGTCTCAGTGACCAAACCTGTGAACCTGCTTCCTCATAACAAATTTACCCGACAAAATCTTACCAGGACTGAATCTGGTGCAGTAGCTATTGCAATTGTAGAAACTGTGGAGTGAAGGGCCTGTACTCTAATGTTCTATTATGTATATTATATTATCAATATATATCAATGACATCTGACAGCATGTATGGATTTCGTAGAATATTTTGATATTGATTCTAATGTCATCAACTTCTTACAGATTTCTGTGAGGCCTTGAGTGTTATTGTAACTCCGGGGCCTGTGGTGGAGTTCACTGAAGGCCAGCGGGGGAGTCTGTTCTGCCGAGTGTCCCAGCAGAGGCGGAAGAACAGTTACCTGTCTCTGGTGTGGTTCTTCTCAAATGCAGAGAACAGCAATCAACGAATCCTGAGAGTGAACCGGACCAGCCATGTACAGGCCTTTCGGAACTGCAAAGAGAACCACTGTGAACTCCAGTTCTTCCAGCAAGGTGCCGCCAAGATCTTTGTATTGATCATCGACAAGCTTCACAGCTCTGATGAAGGGCACTACCGATGCAGAGTTCAGGAAATCGCATACCTAAATAGGAGGTGGCTGTCAATATCAAATGGGGAAAATGGGACCGAAGTGAGAGGTGAGATTGAGCTTCATGTTCACATCCTGCCATCTTCAAGGTGAAAGCAACATGATTAATCAGGCTTCCAAATGTGTGTCAAAACTGATGGAGATGTTTTTTAGAAAATATAGATTATTCTTAGAGTTTTACCTTGAAATTCTCCTGTTGGCATAGAAACAATGAAGGCGAGAAGAAAGCGTTGCAATATTTAGCACAGTTAACATCATTTTACCCCAGAGGCAACTGCCTTTACACAATTAAGAACATACACCATAGAATACAACAGCACAGTGCAGGTCCTTCAGCCCATGATGTTGTCCCAATCCCTTAACCTACTCTAAAATCAATCTAACCCTTCCTTTCCCCATAGCCCTCCATTTTTCTGTTATCCATGTGCCTAAGAATTTCTTAAACACCCCTTTCATGCTTTCCTCTACCACAGCCCTGGCAGGCCTTTCCAAGCACCCACCAATCTCTGTGTACAAATCTTACCTCTGACATACTGCCTACATTTTCCCTCAATCACCTTAAAATTGTGACACTGGCTTTCACCATTTCACCCTAGGAAAATATCTCTGGCTATCCACTCCATCCATGCCTCTTGTCATTTTGTACAGCTCAATCAAGTTTACTGTCAACCTCTTTCATTCCAGAGAGAAGACCCCTAGCTTGCTCAACTTTTCCTCATAAGACATGCTCTCTAATCCAGGCAGCATCCTGATAAATCTCCTCTGCACCCTCTCTAAAGCTTCCACATCCTTTCTATAATGAGGTGACCAGGACTGAACACAATATTCTAAGGGTAGTCTAATCAGGGTTTTATAGAGCTGAAATATTACCTTGTGGCTGTTGAACTTAATTACTTGACTAATGAACTATACACCATCTTTAACACTCTATCAATTTGCATGGCAACTTTGAGGGAACTTTATGTAGGCAGCCCTGCATCTTCAAGGTGAAAGGAAAATAATTAATCATATTTGCAATAGTGAGGTCAAAAATGATGGATTGTCATTTAATGGAATTAAATGTATCAATTATTCTTATAGCTTTGCCTTGAAATTCTCTTGTTGTTGCAGTAACCATAGAGGCAAGAATAAACCAATGTAATATTCACCATTGTTTTACCCTTTGAAGCGACTGTCTTCACACAATTGAATAATCACGCTATTGCTTCACAGTACAGTGGATTGTTATGGTCCAGACTGTAACCCTTCACTTCTTCTCTCTGCTGGTATTTAAAGAAAAGGTAAAGATTCACTGTATATTGAAACAGTGAAACATACCGTGAAGCCAGCATGGCTTCCTGAAAGGAAAATCCTGCCTGACTAACCTACTGCAATTCTTTGAGGAAATTACAAGCAGGGTAGACAAAGGAGATGAAGTAGATGTGGTGTACTTGGATTTGCAGAAGGCCTTTGACAAGGTACTTCACGGGTAGCTGCTTAGCAAGATAAGAGCCCATGGAATTACAAGGAAGTTACTAGCATGGGTGGAGCATTGGCTGATCGGCTGAAAACAGGGAGTGGGAATAAAGGGATCCTATTCTGGCTGGCTGCTGGTTACCAGCGGAGTTCCACAGGGGTCGGTGTTGAGACCGCTGCTTTTTATGACATATGTCAATGATTTGGACTATGGGATTAATGGATTTGTGGCTAAATTTACTGATGATACATAGATAGGTGGAGGAGCAGATAGTGTTGAAGAAACAGAGACCCTGCAGACAGACTTAGATAGTTCAGGAGAATGGGCAAAGAAGTGGCAAATGAAATACAATGTTGAAAAGTGTATGGTCTGAGGCATCCATCTGCAACACAAAATTTAGTAAAGTCAGGACGACACAACACAGGGTTCTCACTCAGCGCATCCTTGAGGTCCTTGAAAGCACATTCCACCTCCTCACTCCACTGCAGCTGAGTAGGGCTCATCCGCTGAGTCATATCTGTGAGAACAGCAGCACGAGAGGAATAGTTAGGTACAATAAATAAAAATAAAGTTAGGAATAATTTGTTATAAGTAATAAACTGTAATAATAAAAAATGATTAATACAGATAAATGGCCTTTTAGAAACTCCTGAAATAATTAAGTACACTGAACTAAGGAGAGATTATTTTGCAAGGAATAATATAGAAGACTGGCAAAGAATACAGTGGGATATACAAACGTTTGTAGATCAGGTGCAGATATGGGCGGAGAAATGGCAGGTGGAGTTAAATTGGCCAAACATAAAGTGTTGCACCTTGGTAGGGCAAATGTAAAGAGGCAATACATTGTTAATGGCAAGACCCTTAACACAGCAGAGGGATTTTAGGGTCCAAGTTCATTGCTCCCTGAAAGTGGCTACACAGGTTGTTGATCGAACAGTGAAGAAAGCATATGGCTTAAGGGAATTTGTTCAAAGGAGATATGAGGGGCAAGATTTTTTACACAGAGAGTGGTGGATGCCAGAGCAACACACACAAAATGCTGGAGGAACTCAGCATCTATGGAGACAAGTCAACAAATCAGGCTGCGAACCTTCATCAGGAATTTTGTAGCATCCCTTGCGACTGCTGTTAAAAGCCTTTTCAACTATTTCTGATAATCAATGATATAAAAATGGAGAAATTGGTTTAATGAACTGAAGCAGTAAATAATATTTCAAAACTTTAAGAATATTTAAGAATATTGGCACTCAGTGACCACCTTATTAAGTACAGGAGATATCAGCGAATGTATGTTCATGGTCTTCTGCTGTGGCAGCCTATCAACTTCAAGGTTCGAAGTGTTGTGCATTCAGAGAATCTCTTCTGCACACCACTATTGTAGTGTGTGGATTATTGAGTCACTGTCACCTTTCGGTCAGCTTGAACCAGTCTGGTCATTCTCCTCTGACCTCTCTCATTAACAAGGCATTTTCGCCCAAGGAGCTGCCACTCACTGGATGTTTTTTTTTGTTTATTACCCCATTCTCTGTAAACTTGAGAGACTGTTGAGTAGGAAAATCCCGGAAGTTGAAGTTTCTGAGATACTCAAATCACCTCGTCTGGCACCAACAATCATTCCCCAGTCAAAGTCACTTAGATCACATTGCTTCCTCATTCGGATATTTTGTCTGAACAACAATTGAGCCTCTTGATCACGTCTGCATACTTTTATGAATTGAGTTGCTTCTATATGATTGGCTGATTAGATGCTTTATATTAACAAGCAGACGTATAGGTGTACGTAATGAAATGGCCACTGAGTATATTTACCTTTTAGAAGTTAAAATGATCTCCTCTGTCTGGGCTGCAATCTTCATTCCAAAGGCTGAATCCTGAAAGAATGGAGTCCTCCATTGACTCCAGAAGCACTGCAGGTGGTTAAATACACCTGACATCTGAGCTGCATGTGACAACATGCTGACCAGGAAATGGTGAGCGCACTGACCTTCACCAGGCCTGGCGATGGCTCAGCACAGAGGTACTGGTCATCCTGACTGGGATACCAGCTGGGGAAGAGGACATGGTACCTAACAGTTAGCATAATGGTTTACATTGCTGGCAACTGAAGTTCAATTCTTGCCACCGTCTGTAAGGAGTTTCTACGTTCTCCCCATGACTGCATGGGTTTCCTCTGGGTGCTCTGGTTTCCTCTTACATTCCAAAGAGTTAGCAAGTTGTGGACATCCTACACTGGTTCTGGAAGCAGGGCGTTACTTGTGGGCTGTCCCTGCACACAGTCAGACTGTTAGTTGTTGACACAAGCAGCATATTTCACTGAGTGCTTTGATGTAATGTGAAAAATAAAGATAATGTTTAATTTTTCCCTTTCACCTCTCAAGCCTGGCCTGACATGGTTCACTCAGTGTTTTTGCTAACTGTAACCCACATTCCTGATGTTTCTTTAATCTGTTGACAGTGCGGCTATTGCAGACAACTACCGTGGTTGTACCCCAGAGCACACAACAAACTTGGGCAGTCTCCAAAGGTAAAGTATTATGCACTACCTCATTTATTACCCGTGAGTGATTCTGAGACCAACTCGTAGCCGATCATTCTAGAGAGCCGGATGGGCCGACCAGTAAAATGGCCAGGGACAACTTTTATCACCATGATTGTGAGTGGTTCTGGACATCACGTTCCAGAATGTGGAGGCTTTTGAGAGGGTAAAAGTTAATTTTACAGGGATGCTGCCTGGATTAGATGTGTCAGCTATAAGGGAAGACTGGACAGCCCTGAGTTGTTTTATCTGGAGCGTCAGAGGCTGAGGGGAGAACTGACAGAAATTTGTAAAATTATGAGACAGGGTAGTCAGAGTCCTTTTCCCAAGAGTAGAAATGTCCAATTCTAGAGGATGTAACTTTAAGGTGGAAGGGGAAAGTTTAAGGGAGATGTGTGGACAGGTTTTTTTTACACAGAGAGCGGTAGGTGCCTGAAACACATTGCCAGGGGTGGTGGTAGAATCGGATGTGATGGTGGTGTTTAACAGCCTTTCAGACTGGCACATGAATAGAGTTCAAAAGTTCAAAGAAAGTTGATTACCTAAGTACCTATGTGTCACCTGAGACTCAGTTTCTGGCAGGCATTCACAGTAGAACAAAGAAATACAGTAGGATCAATGAAAAACTACACACGAAGATTGACAAGCAACCAATGTGCAAAAAAAGAGAAACTGTGCAAATACAATTCATAAATAAATAAACAAAGAAACAAACAAATAAATAAATAATGCTGAGAATATGGCTGTAGAGTTTTGAAAGTGAGTTGAGGTTGAGGAATCAGGTTAGTGTTGAGGAGAGTGAAGTTATTCATGCTGGTTCAGGAGTTTGGTGGTTGAAGGGTAATAACTGTTCCTGAATCTAGTGGTATGGGACCTGAGGCTCCTGTATCTTCTTCCTGGTAGCAGCAGTGAGAAGAGAGCCTGGGCTGGATGGTGGGAATATACAGAGAATGCAGGGATAAGGACCATGTGCAGACAGAAGGAATTTGGATTAAATGGGCATCTTGGTTGGTGCAGACTTTGTATGCTGAAGGGCCTGTTCCTGTGCTGTAGTGTTCTATGTTCTAAATGCCCCAGTCAGGTGTCAACAGTCCTGGACAGCAGACTGCAGACAAGATAACAAGACATGAAGGCTTCTGGGCTCCTTTCGCCTATTCCTCTGCACATTTGGATTGTTTCATTGACCATCATCCAATGGCATTGCATCCACCGTGATAAAGTGCTCTGAGAGGCTGGTCATGAAACATACCAGTTTCTGCCACAGCAGACATTTGGATCTGTCCCAACTCACTTACCGTCACAATAGTGTAGTGGTTAGCATGATGCTAATACAGCACGGGGCATCGAGATGTAGAGTTCCGACCACGCGTCCTCTGTAAGATTTCTCTGTATGTCTTTCCCATGAGATGTGTGTGTTTTCTGCGGGTGCTCTGGTTTCCTCCCACAGTACTGAGTAGGTTAATTGGCCATTGTACACCGTCCCGTGATTGGGTTAGCGTTATACTGGGGTTGCTGGGGTTGGCTGGGCAGCATGGCTGAAAGGGCTGAAAGGCTATTCTGTACTCAATCTCTAAATGATAAATAAACTAAAATAAATAGGTCAACACACTACAACTTGCTCTCAACATTATTCATTACTTTTATATGTTATGAGTATTATTTTGTATTTGCAGTTTGTCATCTTTTGTATATTGGATGTTTATCAGAATTTGTGTGTAGATTTTCATTGATTCTCTGTCCTACTGTGAATGCCTGCAAGAAAATGAATCTCAGGGTCATACAGTTTATGATGACAGATACAGTTATTCCTTTGACAATAAATTTACTTCAAACTTTGATATGCGTATGCAAATGACGAAATGGTTTTTCACTTACACTGTCCACTGGGATCCAGGTAGACTTGCAGGTTTAATGAGTGCTTTGAACTTTGAAACTTGAGACTGGTCTGCGCTTCCACCTGGTTTATTCTGACCCAGAGATGGTAATGTGCATGCAGCGAGGCTGTGTGATCTCACTAGGCACCATTGTCCACATATGGGTAGGGTTCAGTTCTGTCCTGTAAAAATATAAAACAATCCTGCAGATGCAGGAAATTCTAAATTAAAACAGAAACTACTCACTCAGATTGATATTGGAGTAGGTTAAAAGGTCAGCACAACATCATGGGCTGAAATGTTCTATGCTCTATGTTCTATGGGATACCATTTTCACCCAGCAGGTAGTCAGTATGTGGCATGGACTGGCAAAAGGGAATTGAAGAGGGTACATCATCAATATTTAAATGATACTCAGACAAGTAAATGGATATGAAAGGTTTAGAGCGCTGTGGGCCAAATGGAGGCACATGTGTTTGGTTTAAATGGGAAGCTTGATCAATATGGCCCATTTGTGCTGAATAGCTCGTTTGTGTTCTGTATGACTCTATTGTAGGTTTAACATCCTCAGATGTTTCCTTGTCTTGTTATCTTATCTCACAGCCTGCAACTCGTGGCTGGCTGTGTGGAGACTGCATGTTTCTAAAAGAATGGGTTGGGTTAATTGGCCCCAGTTGTGAAAGTAAGTTATAGAACCCGAAAGAATTTATTGAGAAAGTAAGGAGGCGTGGGATCCAAGGGAACCTTGCTTTGTGGATTCAGAACTGGTTTGCCCACAGAAGGCAAAGAGTTGTTGTAGACGGGTCACATTCTGCATGGAGGTCGGTCACCAGTGGAGTGCCTCAGGGATCTGTTCTGGGACCCCTACTCTTTATGATTTTTATAAATGATCTGGATGAAGAAGTGGAGAGATGGTTTAGTAAATTTGCTGATAACACAAAGGTTGGGGGTGTTGTGCATAGTGTGGAAGGCTGTCAGAGGTTACAGCAGGACATTGATGGGACACAAAACTGGGCTGAGAAGTGGCAGTTGGAGTTCAACCCAGGTAAGTGTGAGGTGATTCATTTTGGTAGGCCAAATATGATGGCAGAATATAGCATTAATGGTAAGACGCTTGGCAGTGTGGAGGATCAGAGGGATCTTGGGGTCTGAGTCCATAGGACACTCAAAGCAGCGACGCAGGTTGACTCTGTGGTTAAGAAAGCGTACAGTACAGTGGTCTTCATCAATCATAGGATTGAGTTTAGGAGCCAAGAGATAATGTTGCAGCTATATAGGACCCTGATCAGACCCTACTTGGAGTACCGTGCTCAGTTCTGATCACCTCACTACAGGAAGCATGTGGAAACCATAGAAAAGATGCAGAGGAGATTTCCAAGGGTGTTGCCTGGATTGGGGAGCATGCTTTATGAAAACAGGTTGAGTGAACTTGACATTTTCCCTTGAAGTGATGGAGGATGAGAGGTGACCTGATAGAGGTGTATAAGATGATGAGAGTCATTGATCATGTGGATAGTCAGAGGCTTTTGCCCAGGGCTGAAATTGTTAACATGAGGGGGCATAATTTTTAAGGTGCTTGGAAGTAGGTACAGAGGAGATGTCAGGGGTAAGTTTTTTAGGCAGAGAGTGGTGAGTGCGTGAAATGGGCTGTCAGCTATGGTGGTGGAGGCAGATATGATAGGGTCTTTTAAGAGACTCCTGGACAGATACATGGAGCTCAGAAAAAAGAGGGCTAGGTAATTTCTCAGGGAAGGACATGATCAGCACAGCTTTGTGGGCTGAAGGGCCTGTTTTGTGCAATGGGTTTTCTATATTTCTATGTTTTCAATCTGAAAGGGGGGCATTTGATATAATTTTAGGGAGAATATAACGGGATTAGTGCAAATAAGGTTTTGAGGGTCAGCATAGAATCAGTGGGCCAAAGGACCTGTTTCTGCTCTGTATGCCTAATGATATAAATGATGTCTAATTTTTTTTCATGTTAAAGAGAATGAAATGCTCATTGACAAGGATAGAGAGTTTCGTGAATAGCGTCAGCCATTTATTACACCTTCCTAACCATCTTTAGCATAGATTTATATCAATATTCTTACTACCACCCCGAAGGTGGCCAATCAGCACAGTAGTCCCATGCTAGCTTCCTTAAGAATGCCTTTCCTCTCCTTTGATGGACAATGTCTCAAACTCCTCACCTCAATCCTTTTCCTAACTTCTGTCCACATGGTTTCATTTTCCCAACACTCGCGGGAATGACTTGGTTTATCTAAAAAGAAGCCATGATCCCTTGACAGATTTCTTGCAACCAAGTCTCTGGGGATGGGATTGCAATGGGAAATCAGCACTGTTGGTGTAATTCTGCTGCATAAAGCACTTAAATGGACCAGACTTTAAATCAGGGAACCCACCTTGGTTACACCATGGACCCCTACCATTAACCAGGGGGTCTGTGGACCCCAGGTCGGGAAGCCCTACCTTCAATGAACCAGGACAAACAATGAAAGTTTATCATTTGCAGAGTCCCTTCTGGAAACTTCCACTCTGCTGATTTCCAGAAACACTAAAGAAGAATGGAAAATATTTGAAGGTAAAATTCATTGCTCTTTATCAATAAATTGCCTAGATCTGAACTGAATGTAAAGGGACTGTATTTGAAACAGGAGATCGAGTGTGTACATCACAACCATTAGATGTTTCGAGAGGATCATCATCACGGGCTGGGCGGCCTGGTTCTGCCCTTGGGTCTTATGGCCTTATGGAATCAAATATTTGAGAAAAGGATTGATTTTTAAATCTATGGTTTTTTTCAGAGTAACAATGATTATGTTAAGTTTGTTGGGGAAAATGGTGAAATATCACACTGAGTTCTGCAGATTGGTTAAGAATCATGTTTATTATCACTGACACAATTGTAAAAATTGTTTTGAAACAGCAGTACGGTGTAATACATAAGAGTTATTTTGAATTATAATTAGAATATATTAAACACAATACTGTAAATAGGTAGTGCAAAACGAGAGCTACATACATAGTGTGATAGTGTCCATTCAGCAATCTGATGGGAGAGAAGGAGAAGCTGTCCCTGAAACATTGAGTGTGTTTGCAGGCTTCTGTACCTCCTCCGCAATGGTAGCTATGAGAAGAGGGCATGTCCCGGCTGGTGAGGGTCCTTGACAATAGGTGCCACCTTCTTGAGGCATCGCCTTTTCAAGATGTCCTCAATGGTGGAGAGGCTAGACTGGAATCAAAGTATGGAACAAGTATTCTAAAGGGGGAATGATGCAATCATGGCTGACAAGGGAAATCAAGGCCAACATAAAAGCAAAGGAGAGTTAGAGGATTGGGAAACTTTTAAAAACCAACAGAAGACAACGAGAAAAGTCAAAAGGAGAGAAAAGATGAAACATAAGGCATAGGAACTGAATTAGACCATTTGGCCCATCAAGACTGCTCCACCATTCAATCATCATTGATATTTCCCTCCCTTAGCCCCACTCCCAGACTTCTCCCCATAACCTTTGATGCCATGTCCAATCAAGATTTGCCTTAAATACACCTAACAACCTGACTTCCACAGCTGCCTGTGGTAACAAATTCCACAAATTCACCACCTTCTGGCTAAAGAAATTTCTCTGCATCTCTGTTTTAAGTGGATGTCCCTCTATCCTGAGTTTGTGCCCTCTTGTCCTACACTCCCCCACTAGGGGAAACAACCTTTCCACATCTACTCAGTTAGGGCTTTCAACATTCGAAAGGTTTCCATGAGATCCCCCCCCATCCTTCTAAATTCAAGCGACTACAGACCCAGAGCCATCAAACGTTCCTCGTATGATAACCCTTTCATTCCCAGAATCATCCTCATGAACCTCCTCTGAATCTTCTCCAATGCCAGAACATCTTTTCTTAAGTGAAGAGCCCAAAACTGTTCACAATACTCAAGGTGAGACTTCACCAACGCCTTATAAAGTCTCAGCATCACATCCTTGTGCTTGTATTCTAGTCCCCTTGAAATGAATGCTAACATGGCATTTGCCTCCTCACCACCGACTCAACCTGCAAGTTAACCTTTAGGTGTTCTGCATAAGGACTCCCAAGTCCCATTGTGTCACAGATTTTTGGATTTTCTGCCCATTTAGAAAATAGTCTGCACACTTATTTCTACTAGCAAAGTGCATGACCATGCATTTTCCAACATTATATTTCATTTGCCACTATCTTGCCCATTCTCCTAATCAGTCTAAGTCCGTCTGCATCCTACCTGTTTCCTCAACACTACCTGCCTCTCCACCAATCTGCAAACTTGGCAACAAAGCCATCTGTTTCATTGTCTGGAACATTGTTTACAGCATAAAAAGAATGATTTGGATGAAACATGAAGGAAAGCTAACCAAGAGGCTATCAAAAGTTTTTTCAAATATATAAAGAGTAAAAGAGGGATGAAAGTGGATATCAAACCACTGGAAAATGATGCTGTTGAGTTACTAAATGAGGACAAAGAAATGGCAGTCAAACTTAAAATGTATTTTGCGTCAGTCTTCACTATGGAAAACACTAGCTGTATGCCAGAAATTCGGGAGTGTCAGAGGCAGAAGTGAATACAATTGCTATTACTAAGGAGAAGGTGCTTAAGCTGCTGAAAGGTCTGAAAAGTAGATAAGTCACCTGGACCAGATGGACTCCACCCCAGGGTTAGGAAATAGGTGAAAAGGCCAAATTCAGTATGGTTTCCTCTAGGGGAAATCTTGCCTGACAAATCTGTTGCAATTCTTCGAAGAAGTAACAGACAAGGTAAGTAAAGGAGAGAGCATGGATGTTTTCTTGAATATTCAGAAAGCGTTTGACAAGGTGGCGCATGTAAGGCTGCTTAACAAGTTAAGAGCCCATGTTATCACAGGAAAGATACTAGCATGGATATAGTATTGGCTGACTGGCAGGAGGCAAAGAGTGGAGATAAAGCAAGCCTTAATGGTGTTCCACAGGGGTCAGTTTTGGGATGACTTGTTTTCATGTTATACTGCATGTCAATGATTAGGATAATGGAATTGATGGCTTTGTGGCCAAGTTTGCAGACAATACAAATATTGATCGTTGGAGTGGGGAGGTAGTGTTGAGGAAGCCGGGAGTCTGCAGAAAGAGTTGGACGGATTGGGAGAACGGGCAAAGGCGTGGCAGATGGAATATAGTGTAGGGAAGTGTATGTCATGCACTTGTACAGAAGGTGTAGGCTATTTTCCAAACAGGGAGAAAATTCAAAAATCAGAGGTACAAAGGGACTTGGGAGTCCTTCTGCAGGATTCCCTGAAGGTCATCTTGCATTTGAGCCAGTGGTGAGGAAGGCAAATACATGTTAGCATTCTTTTCAAGAGAACTAGAATATAAGAACAAGGAAGTAATAATGAGCCACTTGGAGTATTGCGAACAGTTTTGGGCTCCTTATTGAAAAAAAGATGGGATGGCATCAGAGAGGGTTCAGAGGAGGTTCATTCCAGGAATGAAAAGGTTAACATATGAGGTACATTTGCTGGCTCTGGGCCTGCATTCAATGGAATTTAGAAAGATGTCGGGAGGTGGGGGGTGGAATCTCAATGAAACTTATCAAGTATTGAGAAGTCTGGACAGAGTGGATGTGGAGAGTATGTTTCCTATGGTGGGGGATTATAAGACCAGAGGGCACAGCCTCAAACTAGAGGGATGTCCATTTAGAACAGAGATGAGGAGGTATTTCTTTAGCCAGAGGGTGGTGAATCTATGGAATTCATTGCCACAGACAGCTGTGGAAGCCAAGTCTTTGAGTATATTTAAAGTGGAGGTTGATAGGATGAGGTGTCTAACAAGTTTTCCAGTCTCTCTCTCTCCTTCACTCCTTCTGCCACTTGATGTCCTTGTCTCTATCTCCAACTTTTAGCGTTAGTCACATTCCAGCCAAAGAGAAGATTCTCACTTACACAAAGAACTGCTGCTTTCTTGTACCCATTGACCCTTTACTCTTAATACCTCTCAGACAAATGTTTTTCACCATTATCCACTCTCATGGCTGTAGAGTGTTCACACTAGGCTGTGAAAACATTTCTGTGGACTGGTTCCCTTGTACTTTCTCAAGCATTCTCACATCCTAAACCAACTCCATTTTGTCTTACAAACTTCCATTTTACGTTACCCGTTTTATACCAAGGAAAAATTAATTTGAACTCTTTCCTTACAAATGTGAAGATTGCCTGTCAATAAGCACCTTCTTGTTTACATGACAGGAGATCTGTATTTCTTAATGATTTGATCTTAGTTTCAGATCTGTATCTTTATGTGACATCGATGTGCTCTGTGGGAATCTTATCAGTGATGCTTTTTGCAGCAGTTATCGTCTGTCAGATTCTGAAGAACAGGAAAAAGACAAAAGGTGACCTTTAACACTCTTTAATGTTTAACTTTCACTTGACTGCATCAGATAATTGATTTGGTTTCAATGCAACTGAAGAATTTCACCTTTTTTCTTTTCTTTTGCAGCAAGGAAATACCTGACCAATGAGCTGAATAGCAGGTACTTCACCTTCAACTTGATCTATTAACTGTTTCTCTCTCCACAGATGCTGCCTGGCCTGCTGTGTTTTTCCATATACTCTGTTTTATTTCAGATTTCCAACATCTGCAGATATTTTTGCTATTTATAAAATCATTACAATAAAAGCTAAAGGTGAGGTCATTAGTTACTCCTCTAGCTGCCGAACTATTGGAGTTCTCAGATCTGTACTAGATTTGCCTTGGAGAATTTGGAGTATAGAGGACTATGCAGCTGATTAATGCAAATACCATAAGACTATTAGAGCAGAATTAAACCATTCACATCAATGATTCTACTCTGCCATTCCATCATGGCTGATTTATTATCCCTCTCAACCCCATTCGCCTGCCTTTTCCCTGGAATCTTTGATTCTTGACTAATCAAGAACCTATCAATCTCCACTTTAAATATACGGTTATTTGGCCTCTACAGCCGTCTGTGGCAATGAATTCCATCTGGCTAAAAAAATTCCTTCTCATCTCTGTTCAAAGTGGACATCCCTCTATTCTGAGGGTGTGCCCTCAGCTCCTAGACTCACTCACAATAGAAAACATCCTCTCCACATCCACTCTGTTCAGAGCTTTCAATATTTGATAGGTTTCATTGAGTTTCCCCCCTTCATTCTTCTAAACTGCAGCAAGTACAGGCCCAGAGCCATCAGACACTCCCCATATGTTAACCCTTTCATTTCTGGAATCATTCTTGTGAACCTCCTCTGGACCCTCTCCAGCACGTCCTTTCTTAGACAAGGGCCTAAAAACTGCCCACAATACCGCAAGTGTAGTCTGACCAATATCTTATAAAGCCTCAGCATCAGACGCAATAAGATCAAAGCTAATCTTTACCTCAGCACTATTCCTCTTGAAAAAGTCATCAAATGCTCCTCATATGTTAACCCTTTAAATCCTGGAATCTCCTTTGAAAATAATGCCTTTGCTGGTACAAGAAGCTATATGGCATGTTCTTAACCCCATCCAATAACCATAATGTAAGCCCAGGAGCTGGGCTCAGACATTCAGCCCCTCGAGTTGGAACATCATGATAAGGCATCATTAGGGTGGAAAGCTGGAGGCTTTTTCCCAGCACAGAAATGGCTAATATAAGAGGGCATCATTTTGAAGCAATTGGAGGAAAGTAAGGAGTCAGTTTTTTTACACAGAGAGTGGTGGGTGTGTGGAACATACTGCCAGGGGTAGTGGCAGAGGCAGAAACTGTGGGACATTAAATATGGGTCATTTAATAGACTCCTAGATAGGCGCATGGATGATATAAAAATGGAGGGGTATGTGGGAGGAAAGGTTTAGCATGTCTTCAAAATATTATGGGCTGGAGGGCCTGCACTGTGTTGTAGTGTTCTCTGTTCTAAGATAATAATTTTGTCTCAACTTCCAGTTTTCTGCCAGTTCTCAAGAACCATCAATTCTTCTATCATCTGTGTTTGTTAGCCTGGGATATTACCATTAGTTCCACCTCCATAACTATCTGGAGTTAAGAATTCCATTAGTTCATATTCTGAGAAAAGAAATGTCTCCTTGTGAAGGGTGTCAGCCCAAAACATTGGCTCTTTATCCCTCTGCATAGATGTGCCTGACATGTTGAGTTCCTTCAGCATTTTGTGTGTGTTGCCCTGGATTTCCAGCTTCTGCAGAATCTCTTGTGCTTATAGAGTCATAGAACAGTACAGCACAGGAACAGGCCCTTCAGCCCACAATGTTGTGCTGAACAAATTGAATCAGTAGTCAAATGGCCTTCTAATTTAATCCCTTCTGCCGACACACCATCCATACCCTTCCATTTCCCTCATATTCATGTGCCTATCTAAATATCTCTCAAAATCCCTAGTGTATCTGCCTCTACCACTACCACCAGGCACCCGTCACTCTCTATGTAAAAAAATTGCCCCTCTTGAATTTACCCCCTCTCACTTTAAATACATACCCTCTGGTTTTAGTCATTTCAACCCTGGGAAAAAGGAAACTATCTGTCTGTTCTATCTATGCCTCTCATAATCTTATAAACCTCAATCAGATCTTTCAGCTCCTACAGAGAAAACAACCCAAGTTTGTCCAACTTCTCATTACAGCACATGGCCTTTAATCCAGGCAGCATCCTGGTAAACCTCTCCTGCCCCCTCTCCAAAGCCTCCACATCCCTCCTATAATGAGGCGACCAGAACTGTATGTAATACTCCAGATTCAGGACTGCTTTGTCTCATTTCCAATACACAAGTGTGAAGAAGATTGAAATAATTATTCCTTTGGATGTGATGCAGTACAAAGAAACATAATAAGATAAAGAACACAATAAAAAAACACAATAAATATTAATATGTGAGATAATTTATATACATAGATTGATTGTATGTCCATAAAATGACACTAGGCACAGGTGTATTGGTACATAAAGTGATTCTGACATGAAATTATGAAGTAGTGGTGGTTGGGGGTGGGTTTGTGGGTGGAGGCAATAATCAGCCTTGGAGAAAGTAACTGTTTTTGAGTCTGGAGGTTCTAGTGTTGATGCTACTAGGCCTCCTCCCTGATGGGAGTGGGACAAACAGTTAATGCCCAGGGTGAGTGGGATCATTCATAATGTTACTGCCCTTTCCTGGCACCTTTCTGTACATATGTCTTTGCTCAATGGGTAGCTGGTGCCAGTGATGCATTGGGTAATTTTGACTACTCGTTGTAGAACCTTCCTGTCCACTGCAGTGCAGTTTCTGTGCCATGCAGTGATGCAGTTGTTAGGGTGCTCTCCACTGTGTATCTGTAGAGATGTGAATATAGATGTGAAAAGTCTTTTCAGCCTCCTCAAAAAGTAGAGGCATTTGTCAGCTTTTCTAATTGTGTAGAATGTGTTCTGGGGTGATGAGAGGCTTTGTGGACTAACCAAAGTTTTATAAAACTGCAACATAACTTTTTAATGAAAATACTTTCTAAAAATAGTTTGGATAAATTACTGTTTCTTAATTGCCAATTGAGAGTGGATTTTACCTTCTAGGATGTAAATTAGAACCTCTTCCTCAAAATAAGATGATTTGATTGCTATTTTGCCTCCAAAAGTATCATTATTCTGACTGGATCAGATATTAACCATATTTCAGGAAATACAAATTAAGTGCTTTTTTCCTGAATCACAAAGTTAATGTCTGTGGTTCTTTCTAATCCTGGTGTTTATCGTTTATCTTTGGATACTGCTGTATACGGTTAAGGACATGTCAAGAAGAAAATAATGACAAAATGCCTGCACTTCCTGGTTGAATAGAGAATGACCTTTCTGTACATCACTGGGAGCTGAGTACTCCAAGGATGATGGATGGCAGATGTGAAAAATATGCTTGTTCTGTTACATACAGGATTTGCAGCAGCTTACTATATTTCTCTGTAAACACTGGGAAAGATGACAGACAGCTAAATGAATCATGGAATAAAATCTTGTGTTTTGCAGTTCAGGAGAAATGGTGACAAATACAGTGAGCTCATCCATCTTCCGAACCAAATCGGGGAAGAAAACAATTGCAGCAGGTGACGCGCCCCCGCCAGTCCCAGTGAAAAGTAGGTTTTTATGGATCTTCTTCCAACGATATTGTGTCAGCCAGGGCTTTACAGGAATACAGCTGCCTTCAGTTTTCCAGACCAAGCATCAGAAATCAGCTCTCTACACAGTCTGCCTCCCTCTCTCCTTTCAAACTGCCTCTGCAACCCAGTTTCAGGTCACTTTAACCAATACGTCCTGAGGGTAGCTTGCTCTCAAAGTGAAGCACGTTGCGTACAAGATGGTGTAGCTGATTTTTCCCTTAACCCAACTGAAGGGAGTTTTTACCCATTAAGACTCCATCAGTCATAGGTGCAGATTTAGGCCATTTGGCCCTTCGAGTCTGTTCCACCATTCAACCATGGCAAATTTATTATCCCTCTTAACCACATTCTCCTGCCTTCTCACCATAACCTTTGATATCCTTACTAATCAAGAATCTATCAATCTCTGCTTTAAATAGACACAGTGACTTAGCCTCCACAGCAATGAATTCCATAAACTCACCACGCTCTGGCTAAAAAAGTTCCACCTCATCTCTGTTCTAAAGGGACGTCCTTGTATTCTGAGTCTGTGCCCTTTGGTCCTCGACTCCCCTACTGTAGGAAACATTACTCTCTCTTCCTAGGCAATTTAATAATACAACAAGATCATGAACTAAAGATTCAGTGTGTTGCTGAACCAACCAATTGGTGTGGAATTCTCCATCTTTGTTTATTTGAATATGTGACAGCAACACACACAAAACGCTGGAGGAACCCAGCAGGTCAAGCAACATTTATGGAGAGGAATACATGATGGTTCAGGGTGAGACCCTTCATCTGAACTGGAAAGGAAAGGTGACCTCTTAGGTCATGACGAAGGGCGGCAGCCCAAAACGCTGGCTCTTTTTAGATGCTGCCTGATAGAACCATAGAACATTACAGCACAGAAACAGGCCCTTTGGCCTTTCTTAGTTGTGCCGGACCATTTTTCTGCCCAGTCCCACTGACCTGCACCTGGACCATATCCCTCCATACACCTCTCATCCATGTACTTGTCCAAGTTTTTCTTAAATGTCAAAAGTGAGCCCGCATTCACCACTTCATATGGCAGCTCATTCCACACTCCCACCACTCTCTATGTGAAGAAGCCCCCCCCCCATGTTCCCTTTAAACTTTTCCCCCTTCACCCTTAACCCATATCCTCTGGTTTGTTCTCCCCTAGCCTCAGTGGAAAAAGCCTGCTTGCATTCACTCTATCTATACCCATCATAATTTTATACACCTCTATTAAATTTCCCCTCATTCTCCTACGCTCCAGGGAATAATGTCCTAACCTATTCAACCTTTCTCTGTAACTCAGTCTCTCAAGTCCTGGCAACATCCTTGTAAACCTTCTCTGCACTCTTTCAACCTTTTTAATATCCTTCCTGTATATTTGGTGACCAAAACTGCACACAGTACTCCAAGTTTGGCCTCACCTGATGTGCAGAGTTCTTCCAGCATTTTGCGCGTGTTGTTCTGTATTTCCAGCATTTGCAGAAGTGCTGTTGTTGTTGGGGTTGGTGATGAATGTGAGAGAAATCTCTGTAAACATACACTCAATCATTAGGTATCAAGCCTTGTATTTGACAAGGTACAGCATACAAGGCTTAGTGAGAAAGTAAGGAGGCATGGGATCCAAGGGGACATTGTTTTGTGGATCCAGAACTGGCTTGCCCACACAAGGCAAAGAGTGGTTGTAGACAGGTCACATTCTGCATGGAGGCCAGTGACCAGTGGAGTGCCCTGGGGATCTGTTCTGGGACCCCTGCTCTTCGTGATTTTTATAAACAATGTGGATGAGGAAGTGGAGGGATGGGTTAGTAAGTTTGCTGATGACACTAAAGTTGGAGGTGTTGTGGATAGGGTGGAGGGCTGTCAGAGGCTACAGCGGGACATTGATAGGATGAAAAGCTGGCAGCTGAAGTTCAACCCAGATAAGTTTGAAGTGGTTCATTTTGGTAGGTCAAATATGATGGCAGAATATAGTATTAATGGTCAGACTCTTGGCAGTGTGGAGGATCAGAGGGAACTTGGGGTCCGTCCATAGGACGCTCAAAGCAGCTGCGCAGGTTAACTCTGTGATTAAGAAGGCATATGGTGTATTGGCCTTCATCAATCGTGGGATTGAGTTTAGGAGCCGAGAGGTAATGTTGCGGCTATATAGGGCCCTGGTCAGACCCCACTTGGAGTACTGTGCTCAGTTCTGGTTGCCTCACTACAGGAAGGATGTGGAAGCCATAGAAAGGGTGCAGAGGAGATTTACAAGGATGTTGCCTGGATTGGGGAGCATGCCTTATGAGAATAGGTTGAGTGAACTCGGCCTTTTCCCCTTGGAGCAAAGGATGAGAGGTGACCTGATGGAGGTGTACAAGATGATGAGAGGCATTGATCATGTGGATAGTCAGAGGCTTTTTCCCAGGACTGAGAAGGTTGCCACAAGAGGACACAGGTTTAAGGTGCTAGGTACAGAGGAGATGTCAGGGGTAAGATTTTTACTCAGAGAGTGGTGAGTGTGTGGAATAGGCTGCTGGCAATGGTGGTGGAGGTGGATATGATAGGGTCTTTTAAGAGGGTTTTAGATGGGTTCATGGAGCTTAGTAAAATAGAGGGCTATGGGTAAACCTAGTAATTTCTAAGGTAGGGACTTGTTCGGTACAACTTTGTGGGTCGAAGGGTCTGTATTGTGCTGTAGGGGTTCAATGTTTCTAAGTGCATCACGCCGCTTTGGTTAACTGCTGACAGTCATTAACTGAGACCAGTTTAATGTTTCAGCCAGCTACAGCAAGGCCTCCCCCTCATTTAGAAAGATAGATAGATAGATATTTTATTGATCCCAAAGGAAATTACAGTGTCGCAGTAACATTACAAATGCACAGGTATACCAATATTAAAAGAGAGGTAAGAAGAGATGAGGGTGAGAGATGTGGATGAGAGTGGGGGCTGTAGGAAGGATGAGCAACTTAACTGTGGCATTGTAGTTCAGGGAGCCATTCGAGCAGGGGGAGAGAAGAGAGATGTAGTGGTAATTGGAGATAGTATAGTCAGGGGACTATAAGGAGTTCTCTGTTGTGAAGACAGAGTGTCCTGAACGCTGTGTTGCCTCCCTGGTGCCCGGGTTCAGGACATTTTATCTGACCTGCAGAGGAATTTGCAGTGGAAGGGGTAAGACCCAGTTGTTGTGGTCCATGTGGATACCAACAACATAGGTAGAATAAGGAAAGAGGTTCTGCTGAGGGAATTTGAGCAGCTAGGGACTAAATTAAAAGGTAGAACCAAAAAGGTAATCATCTCTGGAATACTACCTGAAGCACATGCAAATTGGCATTGGGTCAAAGAAGATTAAAGAGTTAAATGCGTAGTTCAAGGATCGGTGTGGGAGAAGTGGGTTTGAATTCATGGGAAATCGGGACAGTATCGGGGAAGGAGGGAGCCGTACCAATGGGACGGGTGACACCTGAACCGTGATTGGACCTGGATCCTTGTGAATCGGATAACAGGGTTGTGGATAGGGCTTTAAACTAAATAGTAGGCGGATGGTTTCAACATATTGGTGAAATATAGATAAAGTAAAATATAGATAAAGAAGAGTGGAGTGGAGTGAAGAAAAGTCAAGTGCAAAAGAGTAAAAGCATGGTTAGTGTAAAGGCACTTTATTCGAATGCCCTAGTATTCGAAACAAGGTCAGTGAGCTTGTGGCACAAATCAGTACAAAGGGGTATGGTTTAGTGGCCATTACAGAGATGTGGTTGCAGGCTGGAGAGGATTGGGAATTAAATATCCAAGGATATCAGGTAATACAGAAGGAAGGCAGGAAGGTAAGGGAGGTGGGGTAGTGCTCTTAATTAAAGGTGAAATCAGAGCGATAGTGAGAGATGATATAAGATCTAAGGAGCAGAATGTTAAATACATCTGGATTGAGAGGAATAGTAAAGGGAAAAAATCACTGGTGGGAGTTGTCTATCGGCCACCGAGTAACAACATTACAATGGCACAGGCAATAACCAGGAAGTATCTGAGGCATGTAAAAATGGAGCAGCAGTTACCATGTGGGACTTTAACTTGCACATAGATTGGGCAAATCAAGTTGGCCGAGGCAGTCTTGAGGAGGACTTCATAGAATGCATCCATGATGGCTTTCTTGACAACATGTTAATAAACCTACAAGGGAATGCGCAATCTTAGATCTGGTCCTGTGCAATGAGGCAGGTAAAATTAGTGATCTTGTAGTTAGGGATCTTCTTGGAAAGAGTGATCATAGTATGATTGAGTTTCTCATCCAAATGGAGGGTGCAATAGTTCACTCTAAAACAAGTGTATTATGTATAAACAGTGGAGACTACAATGGGATGAGGGAGGATTTGGCTAGTGTAGATGGGAACACAGGCTATAAGGTGGGACGGTTGAAGAACAGTGGAAGATTTTCAACGAGCTTTTTCACGGTGCTCAACAAAAGTGTATTCTAATTAAAAGCAAGGACAGTAAGGGTGGGGAGAGACAGCCTTGGATAACTAAGGAAATAAAAGAAGACAACAACCTAAAAGCTTGTCCATACAAAGTTGCCAAGAGTAGTGGGAAACTGGAAGTTTGGGAAAACTTTCAAAAGCAACAAAGAACCACTAAGTGAGCAATAAAGGAAGGGAAGATAGGTTATGAAACTAAGCTAGCACAAAATATAAAAATGAATAGTAAAAGTTTTTATCATAAAAAGTGGAAAAGGGTAGTTAAAGTGAAGATAGGTCCCTTGGAGGACAAGAAGGGAGAATTGATATTGGGTAATGTGGAAGTGGCAGAAGCTTTGAATGACTATTTTGTGTTGGTCTTCACGTTGGAAGACACGTCTAACATGCCAAAGAGAGATGTTATGGATGTGATGGAAGGTGAGGACCTCAATTCAATAGCTATCACTAAAGAGGTAGTGTTGAGCAAACTTTTGGGCCTGAAGATAGACAAGTCCCGTGGTCCTGATGGAATGCATCCCAGGGTACTGCGAGAAATGACAGAAGTTATAGTCGAGGCTTTGGTGATAATTTACCAAAATCCTCTGGACTCTGGCCAGGTTTGGATGGATTGGAAGATGAATAATGTCATGCCTCAGCTCAAAATAAAAGATGTTGGCAAAAGGCAGATAACTATAGGCCAGTTAGTTTAACATCGGTATTTGGGAAAACTCTTGAAGCTATCATTGAAGGAGAAATTATGAGGCATCTGGAAAGAAATGGATCCATCAGGCTGATGCAGCACGGATTCAGCAACGACAGATCCTGGTTGACTAACTTACTGGAATTCTTTGAGGATATTATGAGCGCAGTGAGTAGAGGGGAACAGATGGACTTTATTTACTTGGATTTCCAGAAGGCGTTCAATATGCTGCCAATAAAAGATTTATCCATAAGATTAGGATGCAAAGAGTTGGTGGGGGGTGATGTATTAGCTTGGATAGAGGATTGATTAGCTGATAGAAAGCAGACAGTTGGGACACATGGGTGTTATGCTGGTTGGCAATCAGTGGTGTACAGTGTGCCACAGTGGTCGCTGCTGGGCCCGCGACTGTTCATGATATACATTAACAATCTGGAAGAGGGGACCAAGTGTAGTGTATGTGGTGTTAGCTTTTATAAGTCGAGGGATAGAGTTTAAGAGACGTGATGTAACAATGCAGCTCTATAAAACTCTAGTTAGGCCACACTTGGAGTACTGTGTCCAGTTCTGGTCACCTCACTATAGAAAGGATGTAGAAGCATTGGAAAGGGTACAGAGGAGATTTACCAGGATGCTGCCTGGTTTAGAGAGTATGGATTATGATCAGAGATTAAGGGAGCTAGGGCTTTACTCTTTGGAGAGAAGGAGGATGAGAGGAGACATGATAGAGGTGTACAAGATATTAAGAGGAATAGACAGTGGACAGCCAGCACCTCTTCCCCAGGGCACCACTGCTCAATACAAGAGGACATGGCTTTAAGGTAAGGGGGGGGGGAGTTCAAGGGGGATATTAGAGGAAGGTTTTTCACTCAGAGAGTGGTTGGTGCGTGGAATGCACTGCCTGAGTCAGTGGTGGAGGCAGACACACTAGTGAAGTTTAAGAGACTTCTAGACAGATATATGGAGGAATTTAAGGTTGGGGGGGTTATATGGGAGGCAGGGTTTGAGGGTCGGCACAACATTGTGGGCCAAAGGGCCTGTAATGTGCTGTACTATTCTATGTTCTATGTTCTATGTATCTAAGTTTGCTGATGATACTAAATTGAGTGGAAATGCAAATTGTGCAGAAGATAAGGAGAATCTTCAGAGAGATATAGATAGGTTAAGTGAGTGGGCAAAGGTCCGGCAGATGGAGTTCAATGTCGGTAAATGCAATGTTATCTATTTTGGAAGGAAAAATAAAAGAGTAGATTATCATTTAAATGGTAAAAAAAATTGCAGCATGGTGCTGTACAGAGGGACTTGGGAGTGCTTGTGCATGAATCACAAAAGGTTGGTTTGCAGGTGCAGCAGGCTATCAAGAAGGCAAATGGAATGTTGGCCTTCATTGCCAGAGGGATTGAATTTAAGAGCGGGGAGATTATGCTGCAACTGTACAGGGTACTGGTGAGGCTGCACCTGGAGTACTGTGTGCATTTCTGGTCCATACTTGAGGAAGGATATACTGGCTTTGGAGGCCGTGCAGAGGAGGTTCACCAGGTTGATTCCAGAGATGAGGGGGTTAGACTACAAGGAGAGTTTGAGTCGCCTGGGACTGTACTTGCTGGAATTCAGAAGAATGAGAGGAGATCTTACAGAAACATATAAAATTATGAAAGGGATGGATAAGATAGAGGCAGGAAAGTTGTTTCCACTGGTAGGTGAGACTAGAACTAAGGGACATAGCCTCAAGATTCAGGGGGGTAGATTTAGGATGGATATGAGGAGGAACTGCTTTTCCCAGAGAGTGGTGAATCTGTGGAATTCTCTGCTGAATGAAACAGTGGAGGCTTCCTCAGTGAATATATTTAAAACAAGGTTGGATAGATTTTTGCATAGTAGAGGAATTAGGGATTATGGGGAAAAGGCAGGGAGGTGGAGATGAGCCCATGGCCAGATCAACCATGAACTTATTGAATGGTGGAGCAGGCTCGATAGGCCAGCTGGCCTTCTCCTGCTCCTATTTCTTATGTTCTTATGTTCTTTTGTAAATATTAGGGGTCCATGGCATAAAAAAGGTTGGGAACCCCTGCTTTACACTTATGCCCTTTTGCTTTTGCTTTTGTTACCCATGGGGGGGAAAGATTCTGACCTTATGTGCTATCTTTCAAAGTACATTTATAATCAAAGAGTGTATGGCATATACAACATTGAGATTCATCTTCTTGCAGGCAGCCACAAAACAAAGAAACACATTAGAAATCTACAAAAAAAACCCATACCGCAAAAACCGCCAAACATCCAATGTGTACAAAACAAAAAACAATCGTGCAAACAATAAGGAAATCAAACAAGTTATACACAGAACAGGAACAGCAGAGTCCCCAAAAATGAGTCCAATGCAGTGGAACCAGTCCCATGCCATACCTGCATCCTCGAGAGCCCAGTTTGCTGCATCCTTCTGAATACCACAAAAACGGCAGATCATACAGTCGATTCAAATGCACAACTCCTAAAGGGAAATTACAGGCTGCAGATTGTGGTGATCATAGTCCAGTAAAAATATATTTAATAGAATAGTTATTAATCGTCACTGGAGAACTCTACGATCTAGATGAACTTCCTGTGCCAATTTGCTTGTCAAGCTAAATTCCAGGAAAAAAAACAAAAGAGCTGCCACTTCCAGTATCCCAGATCTTCCCGCTTACATGGTTAACAGTAATAAAAGACTATTTAGGATATCAGTCAACAGAAGGTTATTTGGCCACAGAAGAATTGATTGATGGAGGCTGCTTGTAATTGCTGGCAGCTGCCTAAACCTCCCTCTGACATGGCTATTAATGAATTGATGGAAATCTAATTAATGTCCAAGTTAACGTCCAGCATTTTATTTATTTATCTTGTACATTCTGTTTTAGTTATTTACAACAGAAATGGAAGTTTATCAGCTGCTCTGTAAAGAGGAAATCTAAATGGGCCTTGCAACCACATCATGTTAAGTACTTTATACACGAATCAGACAAATATGCAAATATCAGCAATGCACATGCATCGTAGCCAATATCCACCCTTGCCTCTCTTTTACTCTTCATGCAGAGCTGCTATGACTTGTCCTACTCTACTCTAAGTTCATCCTAACCCATCCCTCCCTTATAGTCCTCCATTTTTCTTTCATCCTTGTACCTAAGAGCCTGTTAAATGCTCCTAATGTACCTGACTCTACCATCAGTCCGGGCAGTGTGTTCTATGTATCCACCACTCCGTGTAAAAAACCTACCTCTGACAACCCCCTATACCTTCCTCCAATATCCTTAAAATGCTGAAACCTTGTATTGGCCATTTCCACCCTGAGGAAAAATATTCTGACTGTGCACTCTTTGTTTCTTACCATTTTTTACATCTCTCATCGGGATTCACTCCAAAGGGAGAAGCCCTGGCTCACTCATAAGACATGCTCTCTAATCCAATCAGCATCTTGGTAAATGTCCTCTGTCCCTGCCTTGTATCTTGCACGTCCTTCTATAATGGGGTAACCAGAACCGAACACAATATTTCAAGTGTGGTCTAACCTGTGTTTTATAGAGCAGTAACAACACGTCGCGGCTCTTGAACTAAATGCCCTGATTAATGCAAGCCAGCACACCATACTCCTTCTTAAACATCCTATCAACTTTGAGGCATCTATGTACATGGTCCCCAATATCTCTCTGTCCCTCCACATTCCCAAGAATCCTGCCATTAGCCTTATTCTCTGCCTTCAAGTTCAACTATCCAAAGTGTATCTCTGCACACATTTTTGGACTGACCTCCATCTGCCACTTCTCTGCCCAGCTCTGTGTACTTTGGAAACCTACAACAAACAACCTTCTGCACTATCCACAAATCCACCAACACTGATATTGGCAAAGGTGTTTGAAGGCAGAAATTTGTCCACGGCCACAGGAAATAATTTCTTGTTTCAGGCAAAGAGAAAGATTCCTTTTCTGGGGAGGAGCAGGAACCAACGATTGCCTGAAGTTCACCTCCCACTTGCCACATACTGCGTGGCAGCCCCAGCCATGGAAAACATTCTGCCCATCCCATGGGAATGAAGCCAAAGGGAAAGTTTTGATTGAGCCATGAGTTTTATTTGCACAAAGGAACTTCTCTGCAATGAGAGTTTCATTTTGGATTGGGATCTCGCTATATTTGTGGGTTTCTACCTGGTGCTTAAGTTGGCTTCTACACTTCTTTGTCCCAAACACAGAATTCAACTGGGTCTCTCTGTAGATGCTGGATAAGTATGTATCACTATGGGCAGGATTAGCTCTGAGAGGTATTGAACTCAAAACTGCAGTATTTATTTCCAATTTTCCACCTCCTATTAAAAATGTTAATGATTAAAGGTTTGCTTTATTTCTCACGTATTCGTGATTCAAAATTGTTTAACATCATTTCCTGTACACAAGTGTAGAGGAGAACAAAATAGTTGTTACTCTGGATCCAATGCAGCCCAATAAACACATAATAAGATAAAGAACACAAGAATAAAAAATACAATAATTGTTTTTTTATTATTAAGTGCATTCGTGAACATTAGCCAGATCAAAAATGCTGATCAAGTCAACTAGTTCCCAAAGAGAACTCTGATAGGCCAATCAGATGGTTCACTGCTACTCAGCGATAGAACACAAAAAAATCATATGTACAGTTAAGAAACATTAAAAAATAGTAGAAATACTGGAGTCATGATGATCATGATGGTCTGCTGGAGAGAGACATTTATACACATGCTGTCCTCCATAATTCAAAGAGATTGAAAGATAAGATTGCAGGGTGACAAAACATGGCAGGAGCACTTGGAACTAAAAACTAATCCCTACCGGGAGAAAACAGCACCTGATCTTTCCGCACTGTTCTCCAGCAGTTTAAGGACTAAGTCCAGCTGGAACGTAACTCACAAGTGCTCTTGAAAGTCAGGTATTAACCCTTCCTGCCGACAACCAAGCATTGCCATCCTGGTCCCCTTCATGACAGCTTATGGAGAAGCATGTGACTTCCCTCCCAGAGATGATAGGTGTTTGTGCACTGGACTCTTAAAGGCTTGGACCCCATCATCGCAGATATAAATACATAAGATAGCTTATGTACATAGATTGATGGTATGTCTATAAAGTGACACTAGGGGCAGGAGTGTCTGTACATAAGGTGACTGACAGGGAATGATAAAGTACTGGTGGTTGGGTGGGTTAGTGGATAGAGATGTTGATCAGCTTTATCACTTGGGGAAAGTAGCTGTTTTTGAGTCTGGTGGTCCTGATGTGGATACTATGTAGCCTCCTCCCCGATGGGAGTGGGACAAATGGTCCATGAGCAGGGTGCGTGGGATCCTTTATGATGTTACTGGCCCTTTTCCCACATATACATACAGTGAAATGCAACTCTGCAATAAAAACACACTTAATTTTTATTTTTACTCAATTCATTGTTTCTGCCTATGACTCACTCACTCACCATAATTATAGCTCAGTGCCCTATAATGTACATTTGCAGTATATTACACCAAGACTAAACAAGAGTGTAGACTGTTGAGGTCTACTGTGAAGGACTCCAAAAGCAATTTCAAATTAGTTGGTATAAGAGGTAGGTGCCAAAGTACCAGTGTATGTGTGTGTGTGTGTGTGTGTGTGTGAGAGAGAGAGAGAGAGAGAGAAGTTGGATTAGACTATTTAATTGTTACTTTCATTGCAGTTTAACAATTAATTACCTGCTTGTATTTTTTATAACTAATTTTATACATGTAACTGTTTAGTATGTTTCCTAGTGGCCACAGTATGTATATACAATTATTCAGTTTGTCTCCTAAAGGTTGCATTTGAAAGTTTCTCTGGTGTTGCGTTATTTGAAGAGGGACTATCTGACAGGTTAACTCTTATCTGCGGATTTGATTGGAATGCTGCTTATCTATGGATTTTAAAAGGAGCTGACCATGAGGCTGTGCCATTTTTCTTTATCTTCTTTTTCCTTTCCTCTCCCTTCATTCACTAGCTTCTGCTTGTGTTACTGCCTGGTTTTCAATGTCCTTTTTTCTATTAATGCTTAAAAATACAGTTGTAAAGCAATAAGTTTTGTGCCTCTTTCCCAATTTCCAAAATAACCTTAGACCTTCTGGTTTAAGAAGGCACTGGAGAAGCTCAGAGACTATTTATCGGTGGCAAACAAAACAAAGGAAGCAATTGGTTACTTCATTAATAACACTTCTTCTGGTAAATGATCACTGCAAACAATAGCCTGTAACTTCCCTTTGGACTTGGAGGCAATTTGATGTGGCAGAACCGGGCAAGATGAGTAGAAGTGAGGCTGAGTCAAGGCAGCAGGCCCATCGTCGAGAGTGACAAAACACCCAAGGTTTAATCGGTTTAAGCACTGGGCCAAATGTAAAGGTCGGGTATGGGCTGAATCGAGGCAGCAGGAACCAGGCCCCAGAGCACATCGAGTGACTAAACATGTTGTTTGGACAGTTTAAACATTGGTCCAGATTGAAAAGGTCAGGGTGTTGAGGCCTGAGGTGAGGGAAGGGCCAGTTCAGCTTGCTGCTCCATAACGCTTACTTGGCTCTGCATTGAACTGAGGCTGTGGCTTTGTGTCTTTAGATGGATTCTGTCTTGTGGACCTCAGTTCCAAATGCTATGTGCTTGCTTTTACTGTTTGCACAGTTTGGTATTTTTTTCTCTGCACACTGGGTGCTTGACAGTCTTTTTAGAATGGGTTCTATTGAATTTCTTTAGTTTCTGCCTGCCTGCAAGAACATGAATTTCAAGGCTGTATATAGTATATATACTTTGGCAATAAATGTACTTTGTATGTACTTTGAATCTGAATGAATGTAGAAACATCAGAATCCAACATGTGATTATATCAGTGTGGGTGCTTGGATGTGCCTGTTGGTCTCTACCTTTGTTTATCATTGTGTGTGTGTGTGTGTGTGTGTGTGTGAGTGTGTGTGTGTGTGTGTGTGTGTGTGTGTACGAACGATGTTTGTGTCTCCCTGTGTGCATTAGTATATGTGTGTGCCTGTATTGTCATTTGCCTGGGTGTGTGTATATACTCCACCATGTATCTGCGTGAACACAAATGACACATTTCACCGTAAGTTTCAATGTATACATGCTGAGTGAACCTGACTCTTGAATCTTGCTTGTGCCTGTACCTATGTGTGTGCATTCACTGGGCTGTGCACATTGGATAGGAGCACAAGCAGAACAATGCACCGTTGCAAAGCGGAAGGTGTATCCTTTCACGGCATCAACTTCACGGTGTGCCTCTGCTCTACATTGCAGTACCGAGAAGAGAAGCATCCACCAAAAGAAAGTTCCTGAATAAACATGATGCCAAATCCATTCTGGTAAGCAAATACTTGACACATCCTTACACTTAGGCCATGCCCGAGCATGATGGTTTCACTTTGCAGAATTAGATAAGTCTGGTTCTGGAACTGTAACAATCGTTGAGATGGTCCCACACACTCGGCACAGACCAAGCTCAATTCACCCTCACAGTCCACTGAGCAGCCAGTTTTATATCAATTTCTTATCAACTCAAATCTAGATTTATTTTATTCAGTTTCACTCTTTCTCAAAATGTTCCCATAGAAATCTGGCCACAATATTTAATATCCAGTTAATGGATACTGTCTTCTTTAAAAGAAAGACAAGTATTTTAATGTTGGGAATGATGTTCCCTATGGAGTAAAACAGAGTCCATTACTCCTGCACGTGATTTAAAAGCAGTGCGCTCTGTGAGCTTTGAATGTTTGACTGATGGAATGGCCCAGCTAACAAGTAGGAGAATTACGCATGTATTGGAGAAAAATATTAAGACATAAGACCATAAGACAAAGGAGCAGTATTAGATAGTTCAGCCCATTGAGTCTGCTCTGCTATTCCACCACGGCTGATTTATTTTCCCTCTCAACACCATTCTCCTGCCTTCTTCCCATAGCCTATCATCCTCCACTTCTGTGGCATTGAATTCCACTCATTCTCCACCCTCTGGTTAGGGGAATTTCTTCTCATTTCTGTTCTCATGGGATAACCTGGTATTCTGAGACTGTGCTTTCTGATCCTAGATTCTGCCACTATAGGGAATACCTTCTCCATGTCCACTCTATCTAGGCTTTTGGGTTTTTGATACGTGGCCATTATCAAAATCAAAGGATGTTCATTGTCTGTCGCCTGAGTTTAACATCCTGAATAGTCAAGTCATCTGCTTATGAAACTAGGAGCCTTTTTTGACAGAAAAATGGCATACTATAGACAGATCTACACACTGTCCTCTCATTGCTACCATTGGAGAGGGGGTACAGGAGTCTGAAGACACACAGGGTTTCAGGAACAGCTTTTTTTTCTCCTCCATCTGATTTCTGAATGGAAAATGAACCCATATACACTACTTCACCTTTTTTTCTTTTTTGCTGTCATTTTTTCAACATCTTATTTAATTTAATGATATATACAGTGGATTCCAGTTAATTGGGGCACATTAGAACCAATGCATTTTAGCCCAGTTAACCAGCTGCCTCAATTATCCGAAGTTTCATGGAAATAGTTTAAAAAGTATAAATAAACAACCATGAGTAACTATGACAAATTGTGTATTTAAATGAAATGCAGAACAAATGAGAATGCTACCAGTACTACTATAGGACTAGAAAACTGTGTGTTACATTGTAATGGTTACTGATGGAGGAATTCACCGAGTGTAGGCTGGCATAGTACCCAGTTGGTAAACTATCCATTCTTAGGCCTAAAAAGCATCGAGTTTTAATGCTTTTCCCAATAACAAATATTTCTTTAAAGAGAGTGAACACTCGCAAGGCGGAAGGTCCTGATAGAGTACCTGGTAAGGCTCTGTAAACCTGTGCTAACCAACTGGCAGGAGTATTCAAGGACATTTTCAATTTCTCATTGCTATGGGTGGAAGTTCCCACTTGCTTCAAAAAGGCAACGATTACACCAGTGCCTAAGAAGAATAATGTGGGCTGCCTTAATGATTATCTCCTGGTAGCACTCACATCAACAGTGATGAAATGCTTTCAGTGGTTAGTTATGACTAGACTGAACTCCTGCCTAAGCAGAGAGATGGACCCACTGCAATTTGTCTATCGCCACAATAGGTCAACAGGAGATGCAATCTCAATGGCTCTCCACACAGCTTTAAACCACCTGGACAACACAAACACCTACATCAGGATGCTTTACATCGACTATAGCTCGGCATTTAATACCGTCATTCCCACAATCCTGATTGAGAAGTTGCAGAACCTGGGCCTCTGTACCTCTCTCTGCAACTGGATCCTTGACTTCTTAACCAGAAGACCACAGTGCGGATTGGTGATAACATATCTTCCTCTCTGACAATCAACACTGGCGCACCTCACGGGTGTGTGCTTAGCCCACTGCTCTACTCTCTCTATACCCATGACTGTGTGTCTAGGCAGAGCTCAAACACCATCTATAAATTTGCAGACAATAGAACCATTGTTGGTAGAATCTCAGGTGGTGACGAGAGGGCGTACAGGAGTGAGAGATGCCAACTAGTGGGGTGGTGCTGCAGCAACAACCTGGCACTCAACGGCATTAAGATGAAAGAGCTGATTGTGGAGTTCAGAAAGGGTAAGACGAAGGCACACATACCAATCAGAAGTGAAGAGAGTGAGCAGTTTCAAGTTCCTGAGTGTCAAGATCTCTGAGGACCTAACCTGGTCCCAACATATTGATGTAGTTATAAAGAAGGCAAGACAGCAACTATATTAGGATTTTGAAGAGACTTGGTATGTCAACAAATACACTCAATAACTTCTATAGTTGCACTGTGGAGAGAATTCTGACAGGCTGCATCACTGTCTGGTATGGAGGGGCTACTGCACAGTACCGAAAGAAGCAGCAGAAGGTTGTAAATTTAGTCAGCTCCATCTTGGGTACTAGCCTACAAAGTACCCAGGACATCTTCAAGGAGCGGTGTCCCAGAAAGGCAGTGTCCATTATTAAGGACCTCCAGCACCCAGGGCATGACCTTTTCTCACTGTTACCATCAGGTATGAGGTACAGAAGCCTGAAGGCACACACTCAGCGATTCAGGAACAGCTTCTTACCCTCTGCCATCTGATTCCTAAATGGACATTGAATCCTTGGACACTACTTGATTTTTTTTAATATACAGTATTTCTGCTTTTGCATGTTTTAGAAAATCTATTCAATATACACAATAAATTTACTTGTGTATTTATTATTATTTTTTATTATTTTTCTCTCTCTGCTAGGTTATGTATTGCATTGAACTGCTGCTGCTAAGTTAACAAATCTCACGTCACATGCTGGTGATAATAAACCTGATTCTGATTATTTTTATCAGTTCCTGCCATATTTTCACAACACAGTTTTGAGATCCATTGCTTTCTTTGAACCCGATAGTATTGTGGTTTTGTTGCAAAGGGATCCGTTTGGCATAGTATGATCAGTAAAAGAACTGTTTCATCAGTAATGTAGATATCATCTGTAAACTACTTTTGAAGCAAGTCGGGGAGTTTTGTAGATTTCCATGTTTCTGCACTTACAGCATCAGCGCTATCTTCCTTGACACGTGCTTTCTTGAAGTTAATGTGCTGCCAGCATTTCAGTCGAGACAATAAACCATCCCAATCCCGATGAACATCTCGGCCCAAGAAGTCGACTGTTTATTCTCATCCACAGATGCTTCCTGAGTTGAGTTCCTCCAGCTTATTGTGTATATTGCTCTAGATTTGGAGGATCTGCAGTACCTCCTGTGTCTACAATCAACCATCTGTTGCTCTAAAGTCTTTGTGCCCTAGCTCTTTAGCGAGCTCCTCTGGCTTGTTTTTAACATTGATCCACTGACATGCACACCTTGTCTAGTTCCGGTGAGAAACCACTGACGGAGAGCATCTCCTTCTTCTGGATCCTTACCATCACACTTTCACTTCTGGGATGTTCCCTGTTGACCCTCACATAATGCTATTCTTCTCACAGTTTATCTTGCTGATATATCAAATGTCCAATTGCAGATCTCTGCCAGCTGACAGTGAGTGGTGGTAGGTCGATGGCTTTTAATTTAGTCCAACATGGTAATTTTTTTTCAGCTCTTCTCAAATCTTTTCATGGCCTCATGGCAAGGGTCTCGAACAACTTTTAAGTCAAAATCTTTAAAAAACCTCAAAAATCAGAGCTTTTTGAATCAGCGTCCATTGGCCCACATGGATAACATAACACAAGCACATGCAACTGACACAGCTGATTGCTCGAAGCATGGCGTAGTGTTCAATAGCCACTCAAGTGTATGTGACTCACAGACAATTAAGTGACATATTTTCTCAAATAAATTAAGGAAATCCCATCTATTTTCTTGATTTGTTTTTGACTTTTAAGAATTGTTCCAAATTATCATCTGCCCCGATTAACTGATGACTCAGTTAACCAGAATTCACTGTATATGTAATTGTAATTTATAGTTTTAAATAATGCATTGCAAAATACTTCTACTGCAAAACAACAAATTTCACAACATATGCCAGTTGTGAAACCAAACTCAGATTTTAACCAGATTCAGATTCTAATTTAAAGATGTTAGATTGGGCAGGGTGACCGAAAGCGGGTGATGAAACCCTCAGCAGTACCTCCTTCCAGAGTTAACCACCGGACTGCATTCTCTTGTGTGCATTATTTTAATACCTCCGTCTTCTCTGCCTGCTCCTCCAATACTTTTATATATTTCCATTGTCAGAATTTCAGAACCAAGCAATAAGCATAGAGAGAATTTGAAATCCTATCATTTCACCTATAATTTACTCATTGTAGACTTGCTAATTTTATTGTATCCTTATTGCTTTCTAAGATCCAATTATTTATTTTGTGGTCTTTGGCTTCATTGAATTATATTTACAATCTGACCAACATAAAAATGTATGAAAAGCACACACCACACTGGGTGAGCTACATCCTAGAATGCAATGTTATTTTTCATATCTGAACATAATAGGATCAAGAAAAAAATAGATAATCTACAATAGAATACAATGCAATTTTACAAAAATTCAATAAGGATCCAGAGAATCTGATTTTACCTATTGATGTGCTTAAAATTTGCATGAGTTGGAGTTTGCCGGGACGATTATGAGAGCCAGTAAAACGTCAGCACAGTGAAAAGAGAATAAAACTAATGGTGATTAAACAAGAGAGCAGGGTTTAACACACACACTTAGGGCACTTGGCAAAAAACAATTAACATTAATTACATTACTAAAAGTAAAATGGCTGAAATATTGCAATTCAGCTTTAACACTATCATGTTATTAGCTTGGTCCATTTTCTGCCCTTTGTGTTTGGTGAAGAATTTTGTTTCACGTCTCGTTCTGCATTTGAATTAATGTTATTTCAAAGTCAATTTGATTCCCCTTACGGTTTTCATGATGTCGTCATTGAGTTCTGTCACCTTAATGTAACCCAGTTCCGTAAATGCATCTGGAAATGATGGCAGGAATGCAAAGAATGCACTGACATAAGACTTACTTACTGCCCATTACACTCCTGGTGTTCATGGCAGCAATGAAGGTCCTCCATCTCTGGCGGTGTTTGGGGCTTCCCTCATCACACCAGTAGCTTCCTCTTGGTTTTCCTTACTGTCAGTCATAAGTCCCAGGTGGAGACTCCGGAATACTGTCATACTCAGATGTAGAAGGCTTTTTCATTGCTATTTCCATAACAAGTTTGTTTTACCAGTCAGGGTTGTTAGCCCTGAGTTGAACCCCTGATCCTGGAGGACCAGTGAAACACTGTTAGTCTGGATTCTACCCTTTGACCTGTTTGGCATGAGTGACCCTACCAAGAGCCAAAGTGAGTGCGAGCTCACTTTTAACATTTAAGAAATACTTGGACAGGTACATGGATGAGAGGTGAATGGAGGGATATGGGCCGGGTACAGGTCAGTGGGACCAGGCAGAAAAACAGTTCAGCACAGCCAAGAGGGGCGAGGAGGCCTGTTTCTGTGCTGTAATGTTCAATGGTTCTATATGTCTCTTCTCATCTTGTACATCTCTCTCAAATCAGCAGTTATCCTCCTTTGCTCCAAAGAGAAAAGCACTAGTTCACTCAATCTATCCTCATAAGACATGATCTCTAATCCAGGCAGCATCCTGGTAAATCTCCTTAGCACTCTCTCTAAATTTTCCACATCCTTCCTATTATGTAGTGACCAGAACTGATAGATTTGACAGTGAATGAAGCCAGGAGACATAGTTTTCCCAACTGCCAATTGGTGATAACATCTGTGTAGGACTGGCCTAATCTGCCCAATGAGGCGCATGAAGCTCCCTCATCATTTGGGCCTCATTATTTAAGATCAGACCCATCCTTGGTACACTGGGTGAGGGCATGATAACCAGCAGGGCCAATGCTGGCAGCATCTTCCATCTTGGCTTTCAGCCATGCCCAGCACACGAGGTTGAAAAGCAACCAGACCATATTTCCAAACTGAATTTTTCAATGACTACAGTTGGCTTACAAAGCATATATGGCATTTATTCAATTAAGAGAAAACACTTTAATATACATTTTCATTCAGCAAAGCAGGCAGCTTTAGCCAAAGAATGCTGGTGGTGCTTTTTTAACATTTGAAACAATGCTCCAAGCTAATTGCATTAGTTCAAGCTGCCGTAAGACTTCAGTTCTCCTGGATACCAGGTCAACGAATCGCGCTCAAGACAAAAACTACAACAAATTGTTTCATCAGGACCTTTAATGCAGTGAGTCAGCTCAAGACACTTCAAGGAGTGAAAACAAGCAGGCACTGGCTGACCAGGCTTTTGGAGAAGAGCACAGAAGTTAAGAAGAAAGGACCTAGAGGTGGAAGGGTGCAGGGATCTTTGAGGGTTGGAGGCCTGGAGAAGGCCACAGAGTAAAGGGTGGAATGATTTGGAGGAGAAAAAAGCAGAGTAATTTCTTCACTTTGCATGGAAGAAGCATTCAGGGTAGTAGGGAAAACCTCAAGATTCAGAATGCAGGACCCCAGCATAAATAGCAGAAAATGTGCGCTGCTTCACAAATACCACCATTGAGCACATTTACCAAGCGTGCTATACAGAAAGAGCAGTATCCTTCATCAAAGATCCAGGACATATTCTCTTCTCACTACTACCATTGGGCAGGAGGTACAGGAGCCTTAGGTCCCACACCACTGGGTTCAGAGACAGTTATTACCCACTCAATGATCAGGCTCCTGAACTGGCATGGATAACTTCACTCACCATGTTATTCCATAACCTAAAGACTTATTTTCAAAGACTCTTCAAAATCACAATTAGAAACACAAACAAGTTTATTATCACTCTTCTTGCTGTTGTGGTTTTACTTTTACAGTTTGTCTTCTTTTGCACATGCTCATGCTTATTTATGTGTAGTTTTTCATAAGTTCTATTGTAATTCTTTATTTCCCTGTTAATGTCTGTGAGAAAATGAATCTCAGGGTAGTATATGATGACTTACTTGTTTACTTGTCTGTTTATTTATTTACTTACTTACTGACAGACAATGCAGAATAGGCCCTCCTGGCCCTTGCACCTGTGCCGACCAGCAATCCCCCGATTTAATCCTAGCCTAATCGCAGGACAATTTACAATTATCAATTAACCTACTAACTGGTAGGTCTTTGGAACATGGGAGGAAACCAGAGCACCCGGAGGAAATCTACGCAGTCATGGGAAGAACATAAACTCCTCACAGACAGCAGTGGGTATTGAACCCAGGTCACTGGCACTGTAAAGCGTTGTGCTACCTTGCTACCTATATACAGATACAGACATGCACTTTGATAATGAATTTGACTTTGAGCTTAGGAATACTTGTCTTGCACACTGTCCATTACACAGTGCATTGAGCTAGAATCAAGAAAAGCTATAACAATACAGAGTAAACTGTAAACGCTGCCTCAAAAGTGCAGTGACAGTAAATGATAAAAGATTGTGAGGCTAAGAGTCCATCTTCTCATACAAGAGGCTCATTCAAGAGTCTGATCAACAAAGAGAGAAGTTGTCCTGAGCCTTTCAGGCTTTTTTATCTTCCACCCGATGTGCAGGGGAGAAGAGAGAATGTCCGGGGTGGGTGGAGTTCTTGAATATGCTGGCTGCTTTACTGAGGCCATGAGTACAGACAGCATCTATGGAAGAGAGGCTGGTTCCTGCGATATGTTGTTTGAGGAGTTTTGTAATGTTTCTGTCTCTTCCTTAGCCTCGAATTGTGGAAGACAGCCTGACCTACGCTGAGCTGGAACTCACACCCACGCACCCAACTGCCCCGCCTGTCACGGGCTCTCCGACCGCTCAGAGTCCCACCACTGTCTATGCCAAGATCTTCTTTTCCAAAAACCAGAGTTAATTCACCGCTGCCAGAACATCACGGTTGACGCCAGACCTGGTGACTGTGGTGATACTGTGGCCCTCTTGAAGTTCACCCAGCTCAGCGAGACATTTCTGCACAAAGGGTCAACTTGCCACTGCAGCTGGAGAAATGCCTAGAGCTCAGCACTCAGACTCCAACAGCAGCTCAAAGCCCGCTCGTGTGAACAGGGAGAGTCACTCTGGGCCTCCTTCTTAGTGCTGGCTTCAAGTGTCTATCCCATCAACCTGTACACAAGAACTGGCTGTACAGGAAGTTTGTGGTCAGGGTAACAAAGCAAGATGTATGTGTGTGTTTGTAAGAAAATAAAGCAATAATTTAATCAGTGTACACTGACAGTAATGAGTCAGAAAGTGTGAGTAGCAGGAAGAATAAACAAGTAATTGTATAAATTCATAAGCGATTGTGACCATATATAGTTTGTTAAATTTTACTTGATAATGCTCCTATGAGGCTTTTCTATGATAAAAGTTTTACAAGTATGTGTTTTTTTGTTCTACCTACCTTGATAGATGATTTAGTAAAAGTTAGTGTACCCTCGTACATATTACAGCGAACAGTGAGTGTATGTGTTTTAGTGTGTTTGTGTGTGATTTTCTGCACAATATGTACATTTGTGTGCATGTGTATGCACGTGTGAGTATGATTCTGTGTATGATGAAGAAATATGCACCAAAGTGTGTGTGAGGGTGTGTAAATGCCTGAGTGTGTGTGCCAGTTTTATTCTGGCACCAGAATCCTTAGCCTTTATCTAAAGCTTGTACTCTATGAACCTCTTTAATGAATTGTTAATGGTCAGTACAAAAACAACAGTGGGGCCACTAACACCAAAGGTTCCCATTCTAAATCCTCCTCAGTTTCTGCACATCAAGTGCAACCACGGGATGCCACAGTTGGAACCTTCCGGAATGGAGCTCCATTTGGATGGTCTTTGGTACCTTTTATTTGCTATAGCAGCCACCATCACAGCTGCTGGAATCAGCCAAGGCAAGCAAAAGTGAACTTGTAAACTTGATGGAAGGAATAATTTTGTAAAATAACAGTGGGACCTCCTTGGACTCTAGACACCGGGCAACTTCCTGAACAGCTTGTCACCTCTTTTCCTGCTTAATTCTGCTGGCTGTGTGCTTTTAATTTTACTGTAGATGTATATGGTCTTCAGTTAGTGGATTACTTGAATTGTGTGCATCTGTACTAAATCCCATAATATAATGAAAGGTGTGGGCTTCTGTTTGCAAAAATAAAAAAAAATCTGTACTTCTTTGTAAAGACAGAATAGTAATAATACTATATAATAAACCAAAATGGTTTATGCCTTTATAATATACAGAGCTGCCAATAATTGGATAGAACCAGTGATGTCTGAACATTGTGTAGGAACCTCCAGCTGTAACATCAGACTCTTTCGATTCCAGCTGAGAATTGTCATCTGTTGCAGGTGGAGTCAGCCAATGTTATCTGGGTGAAGTCAGCCAAGAGGTGATGGAACCTGAGGTGAAAGAGATAATCAGAGACACAAGAGAGTCTGCAGGGCTTGGACATCTTGACCAAAGCACACAAAATACTGGAGGAACCCAGCAGATTAGGCAGCATCTGCAGAGAGGAGTAAACAGTCAACATTTCAGACAAAGACCCTCCTTCAGATTTGGAGACACGAAAGACTGCAGGTGCTGAGAACTGGATCAAAGTGAAGGAAATATATGGTCAACGTCTCAAGTCTAGACCCTTCATTTGGACTTATGAAGGGTCATGTCCAGGGGAAGGTCTCGACCTAAAACATTGACTGCTCATTTCTGTTCACAGATGCTGCCTGACACACTGAGGTCCTCAGCAGATTGTTTGTTTTCGCTTAAGATTTATTCCTTGCTACTTGTGGGATCTTGTACAAATTATCACACCTCTCCTGAGTGACCACACTTCAATGGTTATAATGAATAAATTTAAACATTTACTCACTACTTTTCTTATTTCCATTGGAATCAAAATGCCATTGTTATAATCAGGAGAAGTCAATATGTGGACAACCAAAGACTTTTCCCAGGACAGAAGTGGGGTAATATGAGAGGACATAATTTAAGATGACTGCAATGACTGTGCATCATTCAGAGTCAGAAACACACTTTATTCAGGGTACAGGTTTATAAGTGTTCTAAGTTATCCTAGGTACCAGGGGAATTAAAGTGTCTCACTCACAGGACAGAATATGTGAAGATAAAATACCAAAACTGGACCTGGGGCATTCTGAGTTCATTTCTGTTGTAACCTTCACTTTGAGGGTGCCTTCATTACTCAGTGCAGTCTAGTGCTACAGATGTCTACTGCACTGAGGGGTCTGCGCTTAATCACATAAATTGTCTCTTGCTGCTGCTCAAATACAACTAATTTGGGTCAATGGGATTTGTTATGGACTAGATGGGCTGAAGAACCTGTTTCGATGCTGTAGTGCTCTATGACTCTAATTAGCAGACTGAATATTGACTGCTTATACTGCCTAATTATGAACTATATCAATCTCTGTCATTCCTTTGGATTCCTCAGCTGCTTGGAGAGGAGGAGCCTGCTACATGGGCAACAGCCTGCTCTCCATGTTGGACTGCACGGGCTTGCAAACTGGATTGCATATCATGTAGACAACTAGAGAAGGCAACATCCATGGTCAACCCCAACCAATGGAGGGCCTCAATTATTGAACTACCAAACTTTTGTTCTGGGGGAGTAGTCGAGTGATTAGACCAATGTTGAGAGGATTGGACCATAGATCTGGAAATGTGAATTCAGATCGACAGATGGAGAATTTAAGTTCAAGTCATCTTTTAAAATGTGGAATGAAAAGCCTGACTTGTCGTGATGACTATGAAACCACTAGTTTCTGATAAAATCATGGCTAGATCACTAACGGCACCTTTACTCATGGCAACAAAAGTAAAGCAAAAACAGAAAATACTGGAAACACTTAGCAAGTCAGGCAGCATCTGCGGAGAGAGAAACAGAGTTAATGTCTGAGATTAGAGACCTTTCATAGAAACGTAGAAAACCTACAGCACGATACAGGCCCTTTGGCCCACAAAGCTGTGCTGAACATGTCCTTACCTTAGAAGTTACCTAGGGTTACCCATAGCCCTCTATTTTACTAAGCTCCATGTACCTATCCAGGAGTCTCTTTAAAAACCCTATCATATCCACCTCCACCACTGTTGCCAGCAGCTCATTTCATGCACTCACCACTCTCTGCATAAAAAACTTACCCCTGACATCTCCTCTGTACCGGCTTCCAAGCACCTTAAAACTGTGCCCTCTCACGCGAGCCATTTCAGCCCTGGGACTCTGACTATCCACACGATCAATGCCTCTCATCATCTTATACACCTCTATCAGGTCACCTCTCATCCTCCGTCACTCCAAGGAGAAAAGGCCAAGTTCACTCAATCCATTCTTATTAGGCATGCTCCCCAATCCAGGCAACATCCTTGTAAATCTCCTCTGCACCCTTTCTATGGTTTCCACATCCTTCCCGTAGTGAGGCGACCAGAACTGAGCACAGTACTCCAAGTGGGGTTGGACCAGGGTCCTATATAGCTGCAACATTACCTTTCATCAGTACTGATTCAAAAAAGTTTAAAGAGATCAGCTTTATTCGTCAGATGTACAGGTACAGTACATCAAAACACAGAGAGAAATGCTGTTAGTGTCAACCACCAACACAGTCCGATGATATACTGGGAGCAGCCCACCAGTGTCGGCATGCTTCTGGTGCCAACATAGCATGCCCACAACTCACTAACCCTAAACCATACATCTTTGGAGTACAGTATGTGAGGAAACCCACACAGTATAAACAGAGAACATAGAAACTTCCTACAGACAGCGGCAGGAACCTTCCAACCAGCGGCTCTGTAAAGCGTTATGCTAACCGTTACACTACCATGCAGCCCCACTTATTCCTTAGGGAGTGGAGGGCTGCAGGTTGAGAAGATGCTAAGTTAATGTGATTACAGAGAGAGGGAATGTTAGGACAGTCATTGTGAATGTGTGTTCGAGATGTTCAGGTCTAAACAAGGTAAGATACCAGAGGGAGGTGTCCGGTTGGATCAGAATTTCTAAAGGACAGGATCCATGTCCACTCTTGTTCATAGAGTCATAGTGTCATGAAAAAGTACAGCACAGAAACAGGCCCTTCGGCCCATCTAGTCTGTGCCAAACCATTCAAAATGCCTACTCCCACCCACCTGCACCGGGACCAGAGCCCTCTATACCCTTACCACCCATGGACCTATCCAAACTTCTCTTAAACATTGAAGTTGAGCTTGCATGCACCATTGTGCTGGTAGTTCATTCCATACCCCCATCACTCTCTGAGTGAAGAAGTTTCTCCTCATGTTCTCCTTAAACTTTTCACCTTTCCCTCATAACCCATGACCTCTAGTTGTAGTCCCATCAAACCTCAATGGAAAAAGACTGCTTTCATTTACCCTGTCTATAGCCTTATAATTTTGTAATCCTCTATCAAATCTCCCCTCAATCTTCTCAGTTCCAAGGAATAAAGTCCTAACCTATTCAATCTTTCCCTATAACTCAGATCCACCTGTCCTCTCTGCAAATTGTAAATTTTCTCTGCACTCTTTCATCCTTATCAACATCTTTCGTGCAGGTAAGATCATAAGACCATAAGACATGGTGAACAAAACTGCACACTGTACTCTAAATCAGCCCTCACCAATGTCTTACACAACTTCAAATAACATCTCATCTCCAGTACTCAACATTTTGTTTAATGAAGGGTATGTGCTAAAAACTTCCTTTACAATCCTCTCTGTCTGTGATGCCACTTTCAATGAATTATGGACCTGTATCCCCAGATCCCCTTGTCCTATTGCACTCCTCAGCACCCTACTGTGCAAGACCTAAAGTGCAAAACCTCACATTTGTCTGCATTAAATTCTATCTGCCATTTTAAATTGGGATTGTCAGGGGTTGCTGGGCAATACAGCTCAAAAAGCTGGAAGTTGTATCTCTAAAAAATAAAAATTCAAAACCCTACTGCTTTTTTTGCCTTTAGTATCCTGGTGAATCTCTTCTGCACCTTCTCCAGTGCAATCACATCCTTTCTATAGTCTGGTGATCAGAAATGTGCAGAGGGCTTCACACATGGATGAACTTAAAACTATTAACCACATTGCCCTTACACTCAGTGTCCTTGCTAATGAAGATAACGTGCCCACCTATGCTGCCATCTATGGAGATGTACACCAGCATCCATCTGTCCCAGGCAGCTCTGCATCTGACACGAGTGTCTGGTCCTCTGTTGGTCAGGGCCAACCAAGGATGTTGCATCCTAGCTGTCTAGATACCCAGGCTAGGGCAGTACAATATGGCGAGCAAGCTGTTGCCCACGTAGCAAGCACCCTGTGTCCATGCATCTGATGAACCCAGAGGAACAGCAGAGACCGATACAGTCTGGTACCAGCAGCATCACAAGAGTTGCCAGTCAACAATGAACTCAACATAGGACTGCCCGAGTGACTCCAGCTCCGGATTTTTCCTTGGAGTTTACCCCGAAGTCTTCCCCACAAGTGGGTATAGACACAAGGCAACGGAGTTCTGAGATCAAGAGGGATGGGGTAGTGGGAATTGGAACATAGAACATTGAACATGGAACAGTACAGGTCCTTCAGTCTACAATGTTGCCTCAACATTTTAACCTACTTCAAGATCATCCTAATTCTTCCCTCCCATTTCATTTTTTTAATGTATCCATGGGTCTATCTAAGAATTTCTTAGATGTCCCTAATGTATCTACCTCTACCACCACTTCTGGCAGTATGTTCCATGCATTCATTCCCCACTCTGTGTAAAAAAACAACTTACCTCCGATATCCCCCCTATACTTTCCTCTGATCAACTTAAAATTATGCACAATCGTATTCACCACTTCCACCAAGGGGAAATCAAGTCAAATCAAGTCAAGTCACTTTTATTGTCATTTCGACCTTAACTGCTGGTCCAGTACATAGTAAAAATGAGACAATGTTTTTCAGGACCATGGTGTTACATGACACAGTACAAAACACTAGACTGAACTACGTAAAAAAAACAACACAGAAAAAGCTACACTAGACTACAGACCTACACAGGACTGCATAAAGTGCACAAAAACAGTGCAGGCATTACAATAAATAATAAACAGGACAATAGGGCAAGGTGTCAGTCCAGGCTTTGGGTATTGAGGAGTCTGATAGCTTGGGGGAAGAAACTGTTACATAGTCTGGCCGTGAGAGCCCAAATGCTTCGGAGCCTTTTCCCAGATGGCAGGAGGGAGAAGAGTTTGTGTGAGGGGTGCATGGGGTCCTTCATAACGCTGGTTCCTTTGCGGATGCAGCATATGGTGTAACTGTCCATGATGGTGGGAAAAAATGTCTTTGGCTGTCCACTTGTTCTCTGCCTCTTATCATCTTGTACTCTTCTGTCAAGTTGCCTCTCATCCTCCACCGCTTCAAAGAGATAAGCCCTCGCTCACTCAACCTTTCCTCAGGAGACAGACTGTCTAATCCCAATCCTAATGAAGCACAGCGGGGGGGCTGGACTGAGCTGGAGTGGGAGGGGGACAGGGTGAATGAGTTTGTGTTGGGCTGGGGATGGAGGGGAATTGGATGGTGAGGTGTGGGAATGGCATGGGGTGGGGTAGTGGGATGGATTGAGAGAGAGGCAGGCAGGAGTGTGGTAGTTTGGTGGGTTGTTGGAATAGAATGGGGATGGATTGGAGTGCTGATGATCATCCGGAGTAAGGTAGATTGCAAAGTCACACTCACTGTTATACCATACTGAAGCAGGTTCTTTTGACCAACTGGTCCATGTCGACCAGGAAATCCCATCCAGGTTCATCCCATTTGCCTGAGTTTGGACCATAACCCTTAGTAATCAGAATCACAATCAGGTTTAATATCACTGGCATTTGCTGTACATTGTAATACATGATAATGAAAACTATAAAGTAAAATAAGAGGTATATATACATATATAAATAGAAATTAAGTAAATAGTGCAAAAAAAAGAGGGAAAAATACTGAGGTGGTGTTCATGTTTTCATTGTCCATTCAGAAATCTGACAGAGAAGGGGAAGAAGCTGTTCCTGAAACTTTGTGTGTGCATCTTCAGGCTCCTGTACCTTATCCTTGCTGGTAGTAATGAGAAGAGGGCATGTCCTGGGTGAAGAGGATCCTTAAAAAGCATATGCCACATCTTTGCATCATCACTTTTTGAAGAAGTCCTCGATGGTGAAGCTGGCTGTGTTTATAGCCCTCTGCAGCTTTATCATGTCCTGCATGACCAGGGTCCTTAATTATGGATACTGTTCTTTTGAGGCATCCATCCTCAAACCCTTTCCAATCTTATTACAGGAAGATTGTGAATGCCTTAGGTGTAGGCAGAGTGTGAGAGTAAGAGACAGAGTAGGAGGTGTGGGGTGGAGGGAATGTAATGTTTAGTTTATGGCCTGAGAAAGTAATTCCTCATTCCTCAGCAGCACAGTTCTATCCAAATGTTCCAGCTGCCTTGCGATTGCCTGTTTTTTTCTCCCTCAGCGGACTGCCTGACTCTCTACACTGCGTCCCGTGTTGAGAAGGACTTGGTTTACGAAGGCCAGCACTCTGAGGAAGTGAACAAGACAGCCCTCAAGTAAGTATTTGCTCAGCAAGTAAAAATTTGCAGACTTTCAGGCTTTTCAGATTTACTGTCCCACCTCTCCAACAGCATCTGGAAGTTGTTGAACCCTACATTGCAATGTTATTACTGAGTCCAAACTCTGCTTCTCAAATTAAACCGTAACCAGATGGGTTTATAGACACACAAGACATGCTGCAGATGCTGGAAATCCAAAGCACCATACACAAATTGCTGGAGGAACTCAGCAGGTCGGGCAGCATCTGTGGAGGTGAGTAAACATCCAGTGTTTTGGGCCGAGACCCTTCATCGGGACAGGAAAGGAAGGAGGCAGGAACCAGAATAAGAGGGGGCAGGGAGAGAAAGGAGTACAGACTGGCAGATGATAGGTAAATCAAGGTGAGGGGGAAGGACACAGCCTTAGAATAAAGGGGCATCAGATTAGAACAGAGATGACAAGGGATTTCTTTAGTCAGAGACTGGTGAATATGTGGAATTCTTTGCCACAGGCAGCTGTGGAGGACAAGTTTTTACGTATATTTAAGGCAGTTTGATAGATTCTTGATTGGTCAGGGCATGAAGGGCTATGGGGAGGAGGCAGGAGATTGGAGCTGAGAGGATAATTGGATCAGCCATGATAAAATGGTGGAGCAGACTCAATGGGCCAAATGGCCTCATTCTGCTCCTACATCTTATGATCATGGTGAGATGATGTGAGAAGCTGGGAAGTGATAGGTGGAAGAGGTAAAGGGCTAAAGAATAAGGAACCTAATAGGAGTGGAGAGTGGACCATGGGAGAATGGGAAGGAGGATTTCAGAGAGCACATTTTTCTCTGCTTGCGGTATCGCTGAGCTCATCATGAACAGCATTCAATAATGAGAACATTATTTTGTTCGATAAACAGCATACTGATCTGGATCATAAATTGAGCGACAAATCTAGATCTTATTATTCACTGGCATTCAAGGGTGGAACACTCCTGTTGAGGCCACATGGAAGGAAATTCCCTCATAATCATGTTGTTACTGATGTGACACTGCCTTAGAAAATTAGTCTGGGTGTGAACCAGCAATGCAAAAGAGGAAATGAATGAGCCTCGAGAGGAAAGAGAAATGCCAAAGATTTTTACCTCATGCTCTGACAGATTGGCTTGCAGAACCCATTCTTGGCAGATGTAATCGGTGTGGTCTCAATGGCTTGAATTCCAAATTAAAGAGAAAAACAGCCCTGTATTGTGAGAGGTTCAGGAAACTGTTTTGATGAGCCATTTGCACAGAAACAAAAAAAAAAAATTCAAGCCCCAAGAACTCAAAAATTAAGTGCCTTCTATCTCAACATAGACTGAAAATCTGGCAGCTAAATTCAGCCTCCTTTGGCTGGCTGTCTGCTACTAATACTCCTCTTTCCCAACCCAGACACCTTCCCTCCAGCTCTCTGCTTTCTGCAGAAATCACTCTCTCCGTGATTCCCTTTCCCATTCACCTCCTCCCTCACCCCCAGTCAGGGCCACAAACAGTCCTTCCGGGTGTGACAATGCTTGACCTGAAAATCTGTTGGGGTCACCTGCTGTACTTGGAACTCCCGATGTAGCCTTTCTACATTGGTGAGACCCAATGTAGATTGGGGGGCCGATTTGTCAAGCACCTTCACTCCATCCACCAAGAGTGAAATTTCCTGGTGGCCAAACATTTTAATTCCGATCCTCATTCTATTTCAACGTATAGGTCCATGGCCTTCTCTATTACAATGATAAAGACATCCCTCAGGTTGGAGGAGCAATACCTCATATGCTGTCTGGGTAGATTCCAACCTGATGACATAAACATCGGTATCTCAAACTTTTGATTATTTTTCCCCCTTGCTCTTCCCTCTTCTTCAATTCCCAACTCTGGCTCCCCTCTTACCCATTCTCTTCTTGTTACCTGCCTATTACCAACCCCTGGTTCCCCTCCTCCTTCCATTTCTCCCAAGGTCCACTTTCCTCTCCCATCAGATTCATTCTTCTTTAACCCTTTCCCTCTTCCACTACCACCTTCCAACTTCTCACTACATCCCCCTCCCCCATCCACCTGACCTCACTATCACCTTCTAGCTTGTACTCCTTCTCTTCCCCCTTAATTTCTTATTCTTGCTTCTTCTCCGTTCCTTTCCAGTCCTGATGAAGGGCCTCGGCCCAAAATATCAACTGCTTATTCATTTCCACAGATTCTGCCTGACCAGCTGAGTTCCTTCAGCATTTTGTGTTGGTACTCTGGATTTTTAGCATCTGCAAAATCTCATGTGATTACTATCTATTGGCTCCCTTTTGCCCTTCCCCTTCCCTCATGCACCTACCTTCCTCCTTTTTCCTGGACTACCTTTCACCTGCCATCTTCTGCTCCACCCCACCCACTGCCCTTTGATGCGGGTTTCCTTTCCAGACCTGATGAAGGATCTCAGCCCAAACCATTGGCTGTTTATTCACCTCCACAGATGCTGCCTGATCTGTTGAGTTTCTCCAGCATTTTGTGTATATTGATCTAGACTTTATCTAGACTCCACTCACCTTATCTACTGTATACCTATCAATAACTTCTAAGCCTCTGAGATTACCAATCATCTTCCATATTTTTCATCGATCTTCACTTCACTTTGGAAAGCACCATCATTACTAGAGGGAAGGTTCTTGGGAAACTGACAGGTCTGAAGGTAGATAGGTCACTTGGACCAGATGGTGTACACCCCAGTGTTCTGAAAGAGGTGGCTGAAGAGATCATGGAGGCATTAGTAATGATCTTTCAAGAATCACTAGATCTTGTTATGGTTCTGGAGACTGGAAAATTGCAAATGTCACTCCACTCTTCAAGAAGGGAGAGAAGCAGAAGAAAGGAAGCTATAGGCCAGTTATTCTAATCTCAGTGGTTAGGAAGATGTTGAAGTTGATTACTAAGGATGAAGTCTTTGGGCACTTGTATGCACATGATAAAACTGGCAGTAGTCAGCAAGGTTTCCTCAAGGGAAAATGTTGCCAGACAAATCTATTAGGGTTCTTTGAGGAAGCAACAAGCAGGATAGACAAGGGGAATTTGTTGATTTGTGTACTTGGATTTTCAGAAAGCCTTTGACAAGGTACCACACACGAGGCCACTTAACAAGCTATGAATAAAACAGTGGCTGATTGGCAAGTGGCAAAGAATGGGAATAAAGGGAGCCTTTTCTGGCTGGTTACCCATGACTAGTGGTGTTCCATAGTTGTCTGTGTTGGGACTGATTCTTTTCACATTATATGTCAATGATTTGATGATGGAATCGATGGCTTTGTTGCAAAGTTTGCAGACAATATGAAGACAGGTGGAGGAGCAGATAGTTTTGAGGAAGTAGAGAGGCTACAGAAGGACAACAGATTAGCAGAATGAGCAAGGAAGTGGTAGATGGAATGCAGTGTCAGGAAGTGTATGGTCGTGCATGCACTTTGGTAGAAGAAATGAAAAAGTTGACTATTTTCTAAATGGAGAGAAATACAATAAAACTAAGGTTTATTGACCCTAAAGGTTAATTTTCAGGTCGAGTCTGTGGTGAGGAAAGCAAATGCAATCAAGGCATTCATTTCAAGGAGTCTAGAATATAAAAGCAAGGATGTAATGTTGAGACTTTGTAAAGCACTGGTGAGGCCTCACTTGGAGTATTGTGAGCAATTTTGGGCCCCTTATCTGAGAAAGGATGTGCTGAAACTGGAGGGGGTTCACGAAAATGATTCCAGGATTGAATGGCTTGGAATATGAAGAGTGTTTAATGACTCTGAGCTTGTACTCACTGGAATTCAGGTATCCTCATTGAAATGTATCAAATGGTAAAAGGCCTGTAAAGTGGAGAGATGTTTCCTATGGTGGGACAGTCTAAGACCAGAGGACACAGTCTCAGAATAGAGGGGTGTCCTTTTAATGGAGGTGAGGAAAAATTTTTTTAGCCAGAAAGTGATGACTCTATACAATTCTTTGCCACAGGCAACTGTGAAGACCAAGTCTTTATGTATATTTAAGGCAGAAGTTAATAGATTCTTGATTAGTCAAGGCATGAAGGGATAAAGGGGAAGGCAGGAGATTGGGGCTAAGCAGAAAATTGGATAAGCCATGATGAAATGATGAAGCATATTCAATGGGCCAAATGGTTTAATTCTATTCCTTTATATTATAGTCTTTTGATCTTATGGCCTGTATGGTTGGTTGTCTGTCGTATTCAACAATGACGGGAAATCTGGGTGGGAGAGTGGAAAAGTCGTTGCACTGGGGCAGTTCCACTCTCTCGACCTTGGAAGTCTGGGTCCAGTGGTACAAGTAGTCGTCATAACTGGGATCTTCCTCGGTTGTAGTGGATGACCATGTTTTCTTCTGTGCCTTCTATGCCCTTCGCTCTTCATGAAGCATTGCAGGGCTGCCTGCCTGCCCATTGGCTCTCCCTGTACATCTCACCCACTCCATCTGCCAGAGTTGACTTTGCATGCTAGGACAGGCATATCCCTACCTCACTGGGGTATGAGGCCCGACGGCTACCTTTGCCTGGTTTAACCTGTCTGTTGAAGTGGTGGACAAGGGTATGGCCACTGTCACATGCAAACAGCTACTTGGAGCCACAGGTGAGAGCAGAGTCTGGTGGGCGAGCTTCCCCGGAATGGACATGACAACCCCCTTCATCCTCTCTGGACACCCCATACTCCCCATCCCATATAGTACATCCTCTATATTACATTGAGAAAAAGTCTCCTGCTTATAACTACAGTCCTCCATTCCAGGCAAGAGGTGATTCTCATCTGCCGTTACTACACTCTTCCTGTGGTGTAGTGACTGCAGCTGTACACAATATTGCAAGTGTAGCCAAACCACTGTTTTACAGCTGCAGCTCCAACTTGATGTCTTACAATGCCTCAGTCTGAGAAGACAAACACAGTGAATTCCTTCTTCACTACCTTCTCTCCCTTCACACCCCAAAGTCTCTCAGTATATCAACATTCTGAAGATCCCGGCCACTTATTTTCTTTTATTTAAGGATACAGCACGTAAGAGACGTGTCCAACCCAAAGAGCCCGCACCACCCAATTAAGCCCATGTGACCAATTAACCTACTCACCGGCTACACACACGAATTGCTGGTGGAACACAGCAGGCCGGGCAACATCTATAGGAAGAAGTACAGTTGACGTTTCAGGCCAAGACCCTTCGTCAGGACTAACTGAAAGAAAAGATAGTAAGAGCGTTCCACCAGCATTTTGTGTGTGTTGCTTGAATTTCCAGCATCTGCAGATTTCCTCGCGTAACCTACTAACCGGTATATCTTTGGACTGTGGGAGGAAACTGGAACAAGTGGAGGAATCCCACCCTCACAGGGAGGATGTAGAAACTCCTTACAAACAGCAGTGGGAATTAAACCCTTCCCTCTGGCACTGTAATAGTGTTACACTAACCGCTACACTACTGTGGCATCCATGAACTCTACAAGTTCTGCCAGCAACCGATGATTCAAAATGCATGAATTCACACTTGCTCAATATGGGGGTCATAATTTTAAGGTGACTGGAGGAAAGTATAGGGAGTTTGTCAGGTTATGTTTTTACACAGAGTAGTAGGTGTATGGAATGCCTGGCCAGGAATAGTGGTAGAGGCAGATTTGTTAAGGGCATTTAAGGCACTCTTGAGAGGCACATGGATAATAGAAAATTGGAGGGCTATGTGGGAGGGAAGGGTTAGAATGGTCTTGGAGTAGATTGTCTGTAAGGAATTTGTATGTTCTCCCTGTGACTGAGTGGGTTTCCTCCGAGTACTCTGGTTTTCTCCCATGTTCCTCCCATAAGTTAAGTGGTCACATGGATGTAATTGGGTGGCTCATTTGACCAGAAGGGATGGCTACTGTGCTGTATCTCTAAGCAAATAAACAAATACTAAATAAGAGTTTGTCAAAACATCATGCCTCAAAGGGCTTGTACTGTACTGTAGTGTTCTATATAACCATATAACAATCACAGCACGGAAACAGGCCATCTTGGCCCTCCTAGTCTGTGCCGAACCCTTAATCTCACCTAGTCCCACCTACCCGCACTCAGCCCATAACCCTCCACTCCTTTCCTGTCCATATACCTATCCAATTTTACCTTAAATGACACAACTGAACTGGCCTCTACTACTTCTACAGGAAGCTCATTCCACACAGCTATCACTCTTTGAGTAAAGAAATACCCCCTCGTGTTTCCCTTAAACTTCTGCCCCCTAACTCTCAAATCATGTCCTAAGTTCTATATTCTATGCCTCCTTCCAGTAAGGCAATTTCAGTCAAAGTAAATTTATTATCAAAGTATGTATACATCACCATATACTATTTTGAGATTCATTTTCTTGCAGGCGCTTAAAGGAAAATAAATAAATACAACAGAATTTATTCTTAAAAACTATGCATAAACATGGTCAATATTGCGTAAGATAAAACTCCCTACTCCTACTATCCTACTATTTTTGCTTATTAACTTAAGCCCATCACCATACTGGGACACAGGCCACCGACAACACCCCTCACAGTTCTCTGTCCTGCCCCAGTCTTTCAAGTTGTCCCCAGATGTAGCCAATCTTAAGATCCTTCTTCTCCAAGGAACGAGGACTTTGGAACTTCACTGGTATTTCTGTAGTTTTGGGTTTTTACGTAACGGTGTTACTAGTCCCATGTCCAACCCTCCTCCTTCGGCAGCTGGGCTTGGGACCGGCAATGATGGAGCTCCGTTGTATTTACACCCTACTGCAACTTGCCTACCTATATCCGCTAACTATTATTAGCGGATCTAAGTTAGGCATCCGCTAACTTAGATGCCTGTTGTACAACCCATCTAAGTGACCTCCTCTGTGTTTTGCTTCAGCTCTAACAACACAGCCTCATTGGCTGAACTCTCCAAGATATCCAGCCTTGCACTGCACTAATACTGTCTCCGATCAGTGGAGCAAAAACTCCTTTCTTATGCACCCCCTCTGTCACATCTTGATACTTCTATACCCAGAACGTTGGGCTGCCAGTCCTGTCCTTTCCTCAGCCTTGCTTCTATCAGACATGTCGATGAGCCTTCTTTCTTTGCTCAGCTAGCAGTGCTGTACAGTGTAACTCAGATCTGTTCATTCTGCTTGGCCCTTAACAAATACCAGCATTTCAAATTTGAATAAAGAACTTCCAAAACACATGGGGAGACTCTAATTGCTGCAATCCATTTTAATTGATGATATAATCAACTCCATTAGCTTGATAAAAATAGTTTCTGCATTTCAAACTAATATTCTGCCTTTGTGAGCAAATAGAAGCACAAGTGCTGTTAATGACCAGGCCCCACTTCTGTCAGTAAAGTTAATCAGTGAACCTCCTGCTATGGGTCAGGAGTGAGGAAGAGAAATGCAAGCAGGCATGGTCTAGCTTCATGGCCATCTGTGCTGAACAACTGATCTCATATAATGGGATTCAGGTTCCAAATCCTGCTCTCCCACAGGGCAGCAGGAAGAGCCTACAATTCAGGGCACATAGTGGCTGTTTCTGAAACGGGAGGGAAGTGTAAAATGGAGCTACACAACAGGTGGTACCAGGTCCAGTCTTCTTCCATCATGAAGGATCCTCACCCTCGGGGGCATTCCCTCCTCATTACTACCATCAGGGAGGATCCTCACCATTGGGGACATTCCCTCTTCTCATTACTACCATCAGGGAGGATCCTCACCCTCAGGGGCATTCCCTCTTCTCATTACTACCATCAGGGAGGATCCTCACCCTCAGGGGCATTCCCTCTTCTCATTACTACCATCAGGGAGGATCCTCACCCTCGGGGGCATTCCCTCTTCTCATTACTACCATCAGGGAGGAGGAGTTAGATAGCTGGTTAGATTTTAAGTTATTGGGACTTGATCATCTATAATCTTTTTTTTAAATGGGTCCTTTTGGGTTTCTTTATTTTGTAGCTACCTGTAAGAAGACAAATCTCAAGGTTGTATAATGTATTCATACTTTGATAATAAATGTACTTTGAACTTTATAAACTAAAGATAAAGAATTGATGTATTTTTTACATGTCCATTGAAACAGACAGTGAAGTCTAATCGAATCAGCATGCCTCAGGATCCACATTGAACATTTAAGGAACAGCTTCCCCTCTACCATCAGATACCTGAACGTTAACACTACCTCACTCTTCCTCTTCTGCATTATCTATCGATCTATCTACCATTTCCTGTAAGTTACAGTAGTTTTTGTGTGTTGCACTGTACTGCTGCTACAAAATAACATATGTGAGTGAAAGTAAACCTGATACCAATTCTGGTCTCTTTACGCCCTATAGTATGAACTTGTGTTTCCAGGTGAGAGATGGAATAGGCTCAGGAGTGATCTGTCAGTGTAATTTGTGATGACCTGTGGGCCATCAGCACCAACACAGTGTGTAAACACGGCCTGTTGGCCATCTCACTCTTCCATTACTGTCCAACGGGACCAGTCCTGGTGTAAAGATTAGTACATGGAAATAACAAAGCATCCCGTGAAATACATCCAGTCAGAGGATGTGCTGGGGGCAGCCTGCAAGTGCCACCATGCTTCCAGCGCTCACATAGCATATCCACAACTTACTAACATGTCTTTGGAATGTGAGAAGGAAACCAGAACACCCAAAGGAAACACACTGCGTCTTGGGGAGAATGTACAAACTCCTTACAGACAGAGGCAGAATTGAACTCAGATTGGTGGCACTGTAAAGCATTGCACTAACCGCTGTGTACTGTGCCACCCTGAAAAGGGTTGCAAGGGGCAATCAGGCAGCAGGACAAGGGTTACCTAGAAATGAGGTATCAACCAATGATGCTGCAATGAAGCGACTCTTATTTCGAGATACAGCGCAGCCTAGCCCTTTCCAGCCCTTCATGTTTTGCCACCCAGTAGTCTCTAATCTAATCACGGGACAACTTAAACTGTAGGTTAACATCCGCACTGAGTAACAACAGAGAGAAGCAACCCTGCGACCAACACATTGACCTCCACGTTACAGCCACTCAAATTACACAAATTCATCCTAACGGGATTCACACATCATTACCCAAAAGGATTTGCTGAGCAACATTGAGTAAAATTTGTTCTCACAGGATTGGTCAGGATGCAGTGGAGTTTTACTCAATAATTCTGGAAGCGAGTGCCATTGGTTATACGTGGGCAGTCGAGATGCCGGAGTTGTTCTCCTTGGGACAGAAAAGGCTGCAACAACTGATATGCACAGAATGAAGATGATCAGACCTCTGTCTGCTGAACGCCGTGGGCATGCTAAGTTGGTGATGCTTTTGGGTTGCTCCCTGCACATCACTAGGTGTATTGATTGTTAATGCAAACATTGCATTTCACTGTACGATACATATGATTAAAAAAAATCCGATTCTGAACCTGAATCTGTACTGCTGCCGCTAAACAACAAATTTATCTACATAAGATTCAAGACAGTTTAATATCATTTCCAGCACACAAGTGCAAAGGACAACAAAATAATTGTCACTTTGGATCCAATGTAGGACAAAAGTGAACACCAAAGATAAAGAACACAATGAAGATAATAAAAACAATAACTATAAATATATACATAAAATAGCTTATATACCTAGATTAATTGTATGTCCATAAAGTGACACTAAGCACAGGAGTGTCTGTAAGTAAGGAGACTCTGACAGGAAATAATAGAGTAGTAATAATAAATAATAATCAGAGGTAGAGCCATAGAGAAGTACATACTCAGGAACTGGCCCTTTGGCCTATCTAGTCTGTGCAAAACTATTTAAACTGCCTACTCCCATTTTGACTTGCACTGGGACCATAGCCCTCCATTCCCCTCCCACCCATGCACCTATTGAAACTTCTCTTAAACATTGAAATTGAGCTCATATGTACCACTTACACTAGCAACTCATTCCACACACTCATGACGCTCTGAGTGAAGTTTTTACTCACGTTCCCCTTAACTTTTCACCTTTCACCCTCAACCCATGACCTCACACAACATCCGTGGGAAAAGCCTGCTTGCATGTTCTCTATCTATACCTCTCATAATTTTGTATATCTCTATCAAATCTCCCATACGTTCCACAATAAAAGTAATAAACCTAATTCTGATTCTGATTTCATGTATTGAGTGGTTAGTTTCTGGAACATGTTACCAGGAAAAGGAAAGGAGGTAAATTCAGTTGTTAATGTTCAAAGTGCACCTCCATACATATCAGTAAGAAAAGAGTTTGCAGGGATAAGTTAATAGGACTAACTGTCTTGCTCTTCAACAGAGCCACTGTGAATTTGCTAGGCCAAATGGCCTCTGATTGGTGCTGCAACCATTCTGGGACTGTTGTTTGACCGTTGTCCTTCTGGTTGCATGTAATCAAGGAAGGGCTGGGCTCTGTTGCTAAGCAGCCTGCCAACATTGATTGGAATAAATTGTGGTCGTTTTCAAGAAGGTGGCTGTCAGCAGTCGGGTCTCCGGTACTGTACGTGACATTTCTGTACCTGGTAAACTGGAAGAAAGGAGAAAAGAAACAGACTTCCAAAATCAGATTTAATTAGTTCCTGAATTCCATATGTAATCTGTAAATAGTTTATTTCTCATTTTAAAAAAAAATTATGCTTTTGTCTTTAGACAGCTACTCAAATCAGGAAGGCTATGGAATAACAAGATCAACTGGAATTTATTTCACTTAGTCACACTGCCGACAAAATATTACAACCTAAGGTGCAAAGAAGAGTAAACATACTCAGTCATACCAACATTAATTAATGCCTTACTTTAAATTCACAGACACAGTTCACCATGCCGGCTAAAGGCCACTACATGCATCTTTATAAAAAATTGCAGCTCGGCTTTTTTAGAGAGAAGATTGCTTCATAATTAGTTTTACAGCAGATGATAATTAGGTTAGTTCAGTAAATGGCTCTGTCTAGGTTCTATAAATTTCTCCATTAAATTATTTTCAGAGTTCCTGTCAATCTGACATTTGCAATTCCAGAGTCATAGACTTATTGAATTAAAACAAGTGCCACTGTCGCTTTGAAGGTCACTTACTTCCTCATTTGGATATATGGTGATTATTTTCCAGTCCACTGAACTGTGTTACTTGCCAGTCAATTTAATGTTTTCTAATATAGGAAGAATATTGTAGTGTCATACATTACCAAGGCCCATTATCAGAAGCCTCACAAGATCCATAAGGGTCGTTACTATTTTAATATCCAACTCTGGCAATGGAATGGTTGGCCATTGCCCAGAGACTCAGCTGACAGCTGATACATCTCTTTAACCACTTTAATCCAGATAAATGCGCTGATGAAATGTTTAGTCTAAAGTGTAACACACAGAGCTGTAGCGTGTGGAAGTATTGGAGCGTTGTATTTATGACTGTCCACTAAGTCAGCCTCACTTGACTAAAAGCTGTCTGCTTATCACCATTCATCAGGGACAAGAAAAAATAACGCTTTGTGATTTTAGTCAAAAACAGTGACTTTCCCCAAGGCTGATCAACACCTCCACCCACTAACCCAACCAGCACTACTTTATCATTCCCCATCAGAGTTGCCTTCTGTACAAACACTCATGTGCCTAGTGTCACTTTATGGACATACAATCAATCTATGTACAGAAGCTATCTTATGTATTTATATTTATTGCTTTTATTATTGTGTTCTTTATCCTACTGTGTGTTTTGTGTGCTGCATTGGATCTGGTGTAACAATTATTTCATACTCCTTTACTCTTATGTAAATAGTAATTTTGTCACTTTGTGGAAATGACATTAAACAGTCCTGAATTGTGAATTTTTTTCTCAGTGTTCATCCTATTGAATCTCATCCCTGCAGACTTTAACAATGAACAATGCTGATTACTGAAGAGAGACTGAAATGTATGTTTACTTTCATGCACCATTGGGGAATCCGTTTACTTAGCTGGCAGCTTTGAAAGAAGATTGAGATGTAACACTTCACCACTGAGTTTGAGTGAAAGAGGAATAACTTCTCTTATATCACATCACAGACAGTGGCTGCCTTCCTATTTCTTGACTGACACGAGCAAATGATTTGCATTCATTAGATGCTAATAAAAACTAAATTGGACTGGTACAACAGTGGTCTTGACAGTTACATAGAAGTAGGGAGTTCAGTACACTAAAGTTCACAGCAATGAACTGGAGAGACAGGAGTTACGGTGACAGGACGCAGTGATGTCTTCACTTCTGTGGCTGAGGCACAGAGCTCACATAATGATTCCATGGTTCTTTTACTTTGGTTAATATTTCTCAAGAAGAGGCCTAGATAGAGTGGAAATGGAGAGGACATTTCCTATATTTGGGAAGTCTAGGACCAGAGGGCACAGCCTTAGAACAGAGGACATTCCTTTAGAACAGAAATGAGAAGAAATCCCTTTCACCAGAGTGGTGAACCTGTGGAATTCATTGCCACAGTTGGCATGGAAACCAGATCATTGAGTATATTTAAACCAGAGGTTGATAGGTTCTTGATTGGCAAAGATGTCAAAGATTATTGGCAGAAGGCAGGAGAATGGGTTTGAGGGGGAATGGTAGAACAAACTTGATGGGTCGAATGACCTAATTCTGCACCTATATCTTATGGTCGTATGATCTAACACAGTGAGTTTTCATGACAGAAGGATGTTACATTTTCAATGAGCCTTTAAATTCAATGCTATATTTTACTATGAAAGAGTTTAGACTGAGTGGTTATTTCAGGAGTCTGGAGATCAGTGTACAAATTACATGATAGGCTCAACAAGGCCAACTATAATTACAGTCCTGATGTTGGACTTGGTTTTTGGCAATTGGCAGAATCAATCCAAACACCAAACTAAGAGATCCAGCTATCAAACCATCTTTTCCTTGAACCCTATCCCCCCAACCCCCATCATCTTCAGCCAGCCTTACAGTGAACAACTTCTCCTTGAACTCCACTCTCCATCTCCAAAAGAAAGCTATAGCTTATTGGCTGAGCTTTATCAGCCTCTCTGTGGGGAACATGGAGCAGTCTCTCTTTCACATCTATTCAGACTTTTATCCTCAAATCCTTTCCTGAACCAAGAGAAGATTCAGAGATTTCTTCACCTTTGCTACCAGTTTCCACCCAATTCTTACTTTCATGTGACCCTCCTCTCACTCGTCCCTTCCCTTTCTTGATTTCTCTACCTCCTTCCTGGAGTATAAATGACCAACCAATAGCCTGTTTTGATCAGAAACAAGAAAAAATCTGCAGAGGCTGGAAAACCAAGCAACACACACAAAATGCTGGAGGAACTCAGCAGGCCGGGCAGCATCTATGGAAAACAGTACAGTCAACGTCTCGGGCCGAAACATCAAATGTACTTTTTTCCATAGATGCTGCCCGGTCTGCTAAGTTTCTCAAGCATTTTGTGTGTGTTAACCTGTTTTGGTAGCTATGGACATCCACAGCTATCACAACACTTTAAGGACTCTCTGCTATCATCTCTGTTGTGACAATGACAATTTCCATCTCAATCCTTCTGCAAGGTTTTCCATTTCTGTTAACTGTGGCTTGATCTGATCACAGTTAACGAGTCTTTTACAACATCCCCTCTACTGACTGCATTTCAGCTCTCACTCATTCTCTCTGTGAGCAAACCAAGGTAACCAAGGTAAATCAAGCAAATCAAAGTAGGACATACACAGTAAATGGTAGGGCACTGAGGAGAGCAGAGGAACAAAGGGATCTGGGTGTCCCTTGTCTTCATCTTCCTGCAGACCACCATCCACATTCAATGGATCATCCTCTGTAATTTTCATCACTTTCAAACCAAATGCCATCAAGTACAGCTTCCTTTTCCTTTCTATCATCCATGTGCCTATCTAAGAGTTTCTTAAATGTCCCTCATATATCTGCCTCTACCACCAGCCCTGGCAGGGTGTTTCACACACCCACCACTCTCTGTGAAAAAAACCTGCCCCGACATCCTCCAATCACTTTAAGATTATGCCCTTTTGTATTGGCCATTTCTACCCCTGGAAAAAGACGTTGGCTGTCCACTCTATCTGTTCTTCCTATCATCTGATACACCTCTATCAAGTCACCTTTCATCCTCCTTCATTCCAAATCTGACTAACTGTCTATCCGAGCTTCTTCCCCTCCATCAGATTTCTGAACAGATAATGTAGCCATGAACACTACCTTACTATTTTTGCTCTCTTTTCCACTACCTATTTAAATAATTTATATATATATATATTTCTTATAGAGGTTTATAGATTATTATGCATTGCAATGTACTGCTGCTGCAAAACAACAAATTTCACAAAATATATCAGGGATATTAAAGCTCATTCTGAACACCGTACTTAGGGATTTAAGGGAACCATCCCTTCTCTTCTTCTCATGCGGTTATGACATGTCCCAACTGCGTTAGTTTCCAGGGTTTAAATGCTTTAACTCCCCAGAATATGGATAGTTGCTGTGGCCCCTTTAAAGAGTCAGGACTGTCCCAATAATTGGCAATCATGTTTTGAATATTTAAAGAGCAGCTGAATGGAGCCTCGGTGCTCAATCATAAGTCCGACTAGTGACATTGTCTAGTGTTGTTTTTTGCTCATTTCTTGATCTAGTTTTATTCCGTGTCCCAATCTGAGCCTTGGATACTGCAGCATTTGGGTCCAAACCATCCTTGCCAAGGTCTCTCGTCACACATTCTTCTCCTCACAGTTGGCATAAAAAGAACTTGCATCACCTGGGTAACCTCAGTTTCTCAAAATACAGACCCCTTCCCCCACCACCATCTTCCAAACCCCCACATCACCTCCTCAAACTTATTACCTCCTCTGCCCCATTAAATACCTCCTGCCTCTCCTGTTGCAGTTTGTCAATCCCACTCAGCACCATTAAAATTGCAAGTTAATCTCGATCCCAATGGGCAGTGTAAGTGAAAGACCGTTTGCTCATTCACACATTCATATCAAAGTTCAAAGTATATATATATATCACTGAATACCACTCTGAGATACCTTTTCTTGCGGGCATCATAGTAGAACAAAGAAATTCAATAGAATCGGTGAAAAACTACACACAAAGATTGACAAGAATCCAATGTGCAAAAGAAGACAAACTGTACAAACATATAAATAAATACTGACAGCATGAGCAAAAGAGTTCTTGAAATTGAGTCCATAGGTTGTGTTCAGTGATCAGGTCAGAGTTGAGGAGAGTGAAGTTATCCACGCTAGTTCAGGTGTCTGATGGTTGAAGAGTAATAACTGTTGCTGAAACTGGTGAACCATAAAACCATAGAACACTACAGCATTGAAAACAAGCCCTTCGGCCCTTCCAGTCTGTGCCAAAACCTTATTCCACTAGTCCCTATGACCTGCACCCAGTCCATAACCCTCCAGACCTCTCTCATCCATGTATCTATCCAATTTGTTCTTAAAACTTAAGAGTGAGCCTGCATTTACCACGTCAGATGGCAGCTCATTCCACACTCCCACCACTCTCTGAGTGAAGAGGTTCCCCCTAATGTTCCCCCTAAACCTTTCTCCTTTCACCCTAAAGCCATGTCCTCTCGTATTTATCTCTCCTAATCTAAGTGGAAAGAGCCTACTCGCATTTACTCTGTCTATACCCCTCATAATCTTGTAAACCTCTATCAAATCCTCCCTTATTCTTCTATGCTCCAAGGAATGAAGTCCTAACCTGTTAAATCTTTCCCTGCAACTCAACTCCTGAAGACCCAGCAACATCCTAGTAAATCTTCTCTGTACTCCTTCAATCTTACTGATATCCTTCCTATAGTTAGGTGACCAGAACTGCTCACAATACTCCGAATTTGGCCTCACCAATGTCTTAAACAACATCAACATAACATCCCAACTCCTATTCTCAATATTTTGATTTATGAATGCCAGGATGCCAAAAGCCTTCTTTACAACCCTGTCTACCTGCGATGCCACTTTCAGAGAATTAAGTATCTGATCTCCCAGATCCCTTTGTTCCTCTGCTCTCCTCAGTGCCCTGCCATTTACTGTGTGTGTCCTACTTTGATTTGTCCTTCCAAAAAGCAACACCTCACACTGGTGGTGGTGAAGGACCTAAGGCTCTTGTACCTCCTTCCTGATGGTAGCAACGAGAGGTGAGCACAGCCTGGATGGTGGGGGTCTCTGATGAGAGATCCTGCTTTTCTGTGACAGTGTTCTCTGTAGATGTGTTCAAATGTGGGGAGAGCTCTTCCTGTGAGAAGCTGGGCTGTATCCATCACTTTTTGTAGGCTCATCCATCCTTTCGCACTGGAACCAGGCTGTGATGCATATATAGTTTGCATGAGAAATTCTCCTGTCTCCTGCTTGTCCACCGGTTTAATAATCCTTGGAGGCTGGGAGAAAGTACATTTCATGTTCAATAAAAGGTCACCCTCTCTAAATTCTGTTGCTACTCTGTGATTCATATGTATGGGTGAAGGAGGACCGGGGATAGAGCCTCAGAGTGCATAGATGTCCTTGTTAAAACAAGATGAGGAGGAATTTATTTAGCCAAAGGGTGGTGAATCTGTGGAACTCGTTGCCACAGGTGAATGTGGTGGCCAAGTCATTGGGTATGTTTAAAGCAGAGGTTGACAGGTTTTTGATTAGCAAGGGCATTAAAGGCTATGGGACGAAGCAGGAGAATGGGGTTGAGAGGGATTAGCCATGATTGAAAGCTGGAGCAGACTGATGGACCGAGTGGCCTAATTCTGCTCCTGTCTTATGGTCTAAAATTGAGAAGCAAGCTGACCATTTGTCATGTGCAGAGAGAGATGTGTGTAAAGCATACAGTTTGGAGATAAAATAACAAGGCAAATAGAGAGAGACACAACCGAATGACTGATGCCGGAATTGAACTCAGATGTCCCAAACTGTAAATAGACAAGGACTGATACAGGCATCTGCAGAACTGGCCTGTAATCTTACAGCTGATGTCAGAATTGAACTCCAAAGCATCTTTTATTGCCTGGAAGGAGGTACAGGAGCCTGAAGGCACACAGTCAATGATTCAGGAAAAGCTTCTACCCCTCTGCCATCTGACTTCTGAATGGACTTTGAACCATGAATTACTTCACTATTTTGCTCTCCCTTTGCACTATTTATTATTTATCCCCATAATTTAAATTTTCCCTATTATCATGTATTACATTGTATGCTGCCACAAAGACAAAACATTCCATAACATATGTCAGTGATATTAAACCATTTTCTGATTTACTTTTCTATTTACTTATATTGCCTTTGCTATCGTCCATATTATTGTTCTATAAGTATCACATAGGGTCCACAGTTGATGTGTATGGGGTGTCCAGGGAGGGGTAGCACCTCTGGTGAAGGGGCTTGTCGTGTCCATTCCAGGGCAGCTCACTCACCTTTGGTCCCCACCGGACACTCAGCTCTCACCTGTGGCTCCAAGTAGCTGTTTGCATGCAACAGCAGCCCAGTACACTATTTCGGCAGACAGGCTAAGCCAGGTGAGGGTAACTGGTGACCCCATACCCCAGTGAGATAGGGATATGCCTGTCCTGGCATGCAAAGTCAGCTGTGGCGGACTTACTGGATGAGATCTACGGTGAATCTCAGTGGCCAGGTAGGTGGTATTGTTATGCTTCAAGAGAGCCATGGACATGACGAGGCACAAAAGACATCATGGTCATCCACTGCAACCACGGAAGACCTCAGTTTGTGATACTTGTTCGTACCACAGGAACCGGAATTCTGAGGTTGAGAGAGTGGAACTGCCCCAGTGCAAAAGCTTTTCCACTTTAAAAACTTACCTGCACAGGTCTCCAGTCATAATCTGACATAAGGGACAAACACCAGGGTCCGTAGTGATCTTGCATACAAAGAAGACTGCATTTAGCCTCCTCACAGTCAGTGAAACCTAAGGGTGTATTTTATACAGTCTCATTCATTGTTTTGCTCTCCAAGGTGAAAGTGAACACTGGAGTTCAGAAGATTAAGAGGGTATCTCACTGAATCCTATTGAACATTGAAAGGCCTACATGGAGTGGATGTTTCCTATAGTGGGGAGAGTCTAGGACCAGAGGACACAGCCTCAGAATAGATGGACATGTATTAGCCTCCACCACCATCCCTGGCAAGTCATTCCAGGCACTCACAACCCTCTGTGTAAAAAACTTACCCCTAAACTACCCTCCCTTAATTTTCTACATATGCCCTCTGAGGTTTGCTATTGGTGCCTTGGGAAACAAGTACTGACTATCCACCCTATCTATGCCTCTCATAATCTTGTAGACCTCTATCAAGTCCCCTCTCATTCTTCTGCATTCCAAAGAGAGAAGTCCCAGCTCTGCAAACCTTGCTTCATATGACTTGTTCTCCAATCCAGGCAACATCCTGGTAATCTCCTCTGCACCCTCTCCATAGTGACATAGGTTATATGAGAAGAGTTGAGGAGTTGATGTGCTGGAGCTATTCTCCTTGGAATAGAAAAGACTGCAACAACTCATATGCACAGAATGAAAATGATTAAATACAATGTGAACACCACTATGGTGAACACCACAGAAGGTACCTTTCTGAACAAAGGTGCCATTTATAACAATCGCCAGACAAGACTCAAAGCCTTGCCCTGCTCCTCACATAACTCCAACATCACTGGCTTGCCAATCCCTCTGGATTTCTCCATCTGTCAGGATCACATTCATCTGCTTTAGTGTAAACAGGATGATCCTGATGTGCATCAACAAATTCGTCAGAATTTTCCACATCAGCACAACAGAACTGGATTTGTGTTTCCAGAGGCTCAACATACTTTCTCAGGCAGTCCTTTGGGATAAAAGGTGATTGATTTCCACTCCGGTTCTGAGGTTTATGTGGTGACAGATGAGGCCAATGTGGGAGCTTTAGACTCTTCCATAGATTGGAGAAAATGATGTCTGATACAATGGGCAGGCGGATACTTTGTGGGGCCTTGCACTCCATGCCACCGGACTCTGACCCTGATCTGTCATGGACCATTGGTGGCTGCCTGTACCCATTAAACCAAATCACACACAGGCATTCTCCGCTCAGGGAATCCACCTTAACCTCCGGTTATGTGGATTGGATCAGTCACCTGAGGATCCACCAATTGACATTATTTTGGAGAACGTTATGCTCGACTCGAGTGATCACACTACCACTTTGTGGGTAGTACATTCCTTCCATTTTCCTATACTGTCTCCTTATCCTTTTCTTAATCATCAGAAATCTCAATTTTGATTAGTCCAGTTCAGTTCTCCACCATGTTCTTTGATACTTTATGATGGTCATTGACCTGACATTGGCCTGGGTTGCTGCTCTTAAAAATATTCGCCCTCCCCTTTAGACTGCTAAGGTTACTGGCCACATTTTTGGTCTCAATTGTATCCCAGGTAAACCCTCATATATTGTGAGTGATTAAAGCTGAGTCACATGGAAGCTGTAACTGGGAAATAGAAAGTTTTTATTGACACAGTGAACCTCTAGGAGAGAATGAGTTTAGGAGAAGCCAAGAAAATCCCACTGTCCCTACCTGGGGTTTTATACTTCAATACAGAGATAGTAATAAACAATTAAACAGTTTCAGTTCCTACAATTACCTACTTCACAGTTTGAATTACAATCTAATAAATTTATAGAATTACATATTTACGGTGGTAGCACATTATAACACTGGTGTCTGATTCCCCTTTTGTTACAGTGTTGGAAGGTGGCGTTTTGAATAGTTCAAAGTAAAGTTTAGAGTTTGAAATAAATGTATTATCAAAGTACACATATGTCACCGTATACAACCCAGTTTCATTTTCTTGTGGGCATTCACAGTAAATAAAAGGAACATAATATATTCAATGAAAGACCACACCCAACTGGACGGACAACCACCGTGCCAAAAAAAAACACAAAAAAAATCTGTGCAAGTACAAAAGGAGAGAGAAAAAAGAAATAATAATAATAATAAATAAGCAATAAATATCAAGAGCATGAAATGAAGAGTCTTTGAAAAGGGGTATATAGGTTGTGGGAATACAACTGTGTATAAGATGATGAGGCATTGATCCTGTGGAAAGTCAGAGGCTTTTTCCCAGGGCTGAAATGGCTAGCACAAGAGGGCATAGCTTTAAAGTGCTTGGAAGTACGTTGGGAGGAGATGTCAGGGGTAAGTTTTTTTACGCAGAGGGTGGTGAGTGTGTGGAATGGGCTGCCAGCGGTGGTGGTGGAGGTGGATACGATAGGTTCTTTTAAGAGACGCCTGGATAGGTACATGGAGCTTAGCAAAACTGAGGGCTATGGGTAACCCTAGGTAATTTCTAAAGTAAGTACGTGTTCGGCATAGCATTGTGGGCCGAAGGGCCTGTATTGTGCTGTAGGTTTTCTATGTTAACCAGAAGTTTACCCAGCCTCTATTGTCATGGACCCACAACCATCCAGGCCATGCTTGCTTCTCATTACAATTTATTATAATTTCATAATCCCAGGATGACCCTGAACAGTGTGATCTCAGACGCTAAACACAAGAATTCTATAGATTGAAAATACTTTGCTATTTAGTCCCAAATCACCAACCCCCTTGTTCTGTGCCTCGCTGCTCCAATTACTTTGGGCAAGAGAAACATCCTCTCCAATTTCCGTCAGATTTCTGTATGTTTCAATAAAATCTACTCTCAATCTTCTAGATCCCAGACAGCACAAGTCTGGTCCACTCAATCTCTCCTCAAGTGACAACCCCCACACCCCCCATACCAGAAACCATCTGGTAAGTATTTGCTGCCTGCTAATGCCTCTGTGGCCTGCCAAGATAGAAAACAAAAAAAAAAATCCATAATACTCCAGGTATAATCTTGCCAATGCACTATAAGATTGCAGAAAGCCATCTTTACAATGTACAGCACTATTACTCTCATCACAAGGGCAAAAAAAAACCTGACCTTTTTAAAGATTTAAAATCAGCTTTACTTGTCACATAAGAGCATAAGACATTTGAGCATAATTAGTCTATTTGGCCCATCGAGCCTCTGCTGCTATCCTATCATGGCTAATAAATTGCCCCTCTCAACCTATTCTCCTGCCTTCTTTCTGTATGTCACAGTGAGCACTGGCAACGTTTGAAACCAGGTGTGAAGGAATGGCAGACTCCTATGTAGAGACAAAAACAAGAGGTGATATATTGGAATTCCAACACAACATCGGTAACACCGTGAGACATATTATTTTCCACTCAAGGACTTTGCGAACAGCACTAATCGAAAGTTCAAATTAAGTAATTATAGAACGCCGAAAACCGTGCCAGTCACAAAGAACGTGACAAGATTAAACAGAAAGCACAAGGACTATCGTTAAGAGTAAATTAGTATATAATTAGTAATTATAGGTGCTTGAGAAGCCTAGAGGCTCAACATTCTATGGCTCACCGCAGAGTTCCTGTAGGGCTCATGATACCATAACCTTTTACACCGACCAATCTAGAACCTATCCTTTAAATATACCCAATGACTTGGCCTCCACAGCCTGCCGTGACCATGAATTCAATAGATTCAGCATCGTCTAGCTAAAGAAAAGTACATCAAAAAGTACAGTGAAATGCGTCATTTGCATCGGCGGCCAAGAATCCGAGGATGTGCTGGGACAGTCTGCAAACATCGCCATGCTTACAGCTTAGTAACCAAATGACTACATCTTTAGGAGAAACTGGAGTACCTGGAGAAATCCTACACAGTCTCACTGAAAACATTCAGACAGAGGCAGGAATACAATGCCAACTGTTGGTGCTGTAAAACATTACACTAACTACTACATTACCATACCATGTAACCAGTCTTAATTGTGTACATTCCTACATATTGGCTTTCAGTAAATTTGGGACAAGGACATCCAGGTTTTTTTGAACATCAACATTTTCCAGCAGCTCCCCATCTAGCAATCCAGTTTTCAGTTTTGGGTATTGTCATATTTTTCCACATTAAATTGTGTCTGCCTTTCTCATCACTCACCTTATCTCAATGGCTTGAAGCCTCTGGACATGCTCCTTTCATAGAAATATAGAAACATAGAAAATAGGTGCAGGAGTAGGCCATTCAGCCCTTTGAGCCTGCACTGCCATTCAGTATGATCATGGCTGATCATCCAACTCAAAACCCTGTACCTGCTTTCTCTCCATACCCCCTGATCCCTTTAGCCACAAGGGCCATATCTAACTTAATCTAATTTCCTCTGCAGTCCTATGTGGTAATTACCATTAACGAATATTTCAACCCCATTGGCCAAATGGTTGACACAAACAACAGGACCTAGATTTGAAGTACAATTTGAAAACCTGCAGAGTGCATTAAGTCAGATTGTAGTTGATACAAAGGATGATCGCAATAAAGCAATTAAATATATCAATAAGTTACGGAATGGGTTTGGGAAATTCACTTCAGGTGAGATGAGGTGGTGCAGTTTTTTGGCAGGCAAGATATGGTGGCTGCATTGTTGGAACACATTGTTGGAAAGAGATTGTCTAAGAAGGGAGCTGAGGGACACAAAGACAGAAATAGACAAAGTACGGGTGCCATGGTATAAATCACATGCTTCCATTGTAACAGTAATTAATTGCAGGAAGTGCTTTGAGGCATTTTGTTTCAAAACGTACTGAATAAATACATGTATGATTATTGAACTTGCAATTAAAGATCATGTCAAAACAACAGTGATTAACCAGACCATCAGAAATGAATGCAAGTTAAACACAGCCAGTGGGTTTGTTAATGCCTAGGAGAGCTTGCATCAAGCATAAGTCCTTGATTAAACATTTAACTGCATAGTATTTAATTAAAGTCAATATTGTCTTTTCGATGCTTTGATCTACCATGAATTCTACCTGAAAATGACTTACAGTTACTGTCTGCAATGCGTGTTAGAAGTTTCCATCTTCTGTCTTCTTTGGGCCATTCCAGTTTCGATTGAGTTTCAGATGCCAGGTGTTTTGGCAATTGGGCTTCATTAGAGACAATCACAGCCCTGAGACAAAAATCTGTCTGTTCAAACTTCATTCCAGAGACCTTAAGTCCATTTGACATTGGAGTAGAATTAGGCAATTCAGCCCATCGAGTCTGCTCCGCCATTCCATCATGGCTGATTTATTATTCCTCTAAATCTCAGTCACCTGCCTTCTCCCCATAGCCTTCAATGCTCTTATTGACCTTGAACACTCAACCTCTGCTTTAAATATACCCAATGACTTGGCCTCCACAGTCATCTGTGGCAATGAGTTCTACAGATTCACTACCCTCTTTGCTAAAGAAACTCCTCTTCACCTATGTTAAGTGACATCCTTAGAATCCTGTGGCTGTGCCCTCTGGTCCTAGACTCCCCAATAATAGGAAAAATCTTCTTCAAGCCACTGTCTTTAAAGCTTTCAATATTTGGTAGGTTTCAACAAGATCCCCCTCATTAGAGGAATCTTATTGAGATCTAATGTCATGAGACCTAAATGGCAAACTCAGAGCAGAGTTAATAGAAAAACAACAGCTTCTTAATTGGATTTGATAACTACCTCAGATTTCTGAGTGGACACAGCACATCTCAGGACACTAAAAACAGAACAAAACCTGTCATGAGTGGTGGAATAAATTCAACACATTATGTAACCTTCTCCTGCTCCAAGGTTATCTTAACCAAGTTCTGTCCCTCAAACAACACCACACCAAGTGGATTGTCTAATTGACACTGCACAGTTCTTTGTGGGATTTTGGTAAATTGATTTATTATTGTCAAATGTACCAGGATACAGTGAAAAACTTGTCCACTAATTTATCATTTCCTATCAGTCACCTTACATACAGACATTCCAGTGTCTAGTGTCATTTTATAGACATACAATCAATCTATGTACAATATATAAGCTATTGTATACATTTATTATTTATTAGTGGTTTTCTATCATTATTGTGTTCTTTACTTTTTGCAGTAACAATTAATTTGTTCTCCTTTACACTTGTATACTGGAAATGACATTAAACAATCTTGAATTCATTCAGATCAGATCATTACACAGTACATTGAGATAGTACAACAGCCAATACACTCAAAGGCTCCAACCAACCTGGACATTCTCTCTTCTCCCTCCTCCCATCAGGCAAAAAAATCCAAAAGCATATACCACTTAGCTCAAGTACAGCTTCTACCCCACTGTTATAAGACATTTCCCCCCTTGTATGACCAGACTCTTGACCTCACAATCTAACCTCATTATAACCTTGCTCCTTATTATCTACCTGCACTGTAGTTTCTCTGTAACACTTAACACTTTATTCTGCATTCATGATGGAGGTGTATAAGATGGTAGGAGGCATAGATTCCGATTCCCTCCCATGTACCAGTTAGTAGGATAATTGTCCAGTGATTAGGCCAGGGTAAAGTAAGTGGGTTTGCTGGGTGTCATGGCTCATTGGGGCAGAAAGCCTGTTCCACATTGTATCTCAAAATAAATAAGAGTTAACGCCAGGGACTTTTTCTCAGGGCAAAAATGGCTAATACAAGGGGGCATCATATTAAGGTGATTGTAGGAAAGTATGGGGGGAATGTCAGAGGTAAGTTCTTTACACAGAGAATGGTGATGCATGGATCATGCTGTCCGGTGGTAGCAGAGGCAGATACATTAGGGACATTTAAGAGACTTAGACAAGCACATGGATGAAAGAAAAATGAAGGGCTATGTGGGAGGGAAGGGTTAGAATGGTCTTAGAGGAGGTTAAAAGGTCCGCACAACTTTGTGGGCCAAAGGGCCTGTTTTGTGCTGTTATCTTCCATGTAAAGACATCTCTTCTTACTTCAGTCCTAATGGCCAGCTGGTGATGTCGAGAGTGTTCTGGATGCTGCACCCATGAAAACATCCAGCTGCATCAACTTGGTTAAACTCCACAGGAACGTTGTACATTTCAAGAGGATCACCTCTCATCCTTCTAAACAGAGTGGGCAATCTGTTTCAAGTTCAAGTTTAATTGCCATTCATGAATACCCATGAGTACAGCCAAATGAAACAGCGTTACCCTGGGGTCAAGGTGCAAGACTCAGTACCAACAGCCATACACAGCACAAGGCACATGTAGCACATATAATTACAATAGCAGTAAACATACAGTTACACAAAAGGTAATATATCCCAAGTCCCTGAATATTATGGCCTGTGGATTGGTGGCACATGTAATGTTCTCTAGGACACACGTGTCTGCAAGAACAAGTACACAGCAGTTTCTCATCTCACACTTGGTCAGTCAGAGACGAATGCAATCCAATGTCTTCCACCGAGCGAATACTGGAGGCAGCAGCAATGGGAGGGGCAGCCCCCAACCCAGCACGGATTAATTTCTCCTCATAGACAAACTGAGGAACCAGCCTGCTGAATCTTCACCACACTGCCCCTATGACAGGACTACCCTTCACCAGCCCTGTACTTAATATGAAGTCTCACTAAGGGATTGCATCTCAAATGAATATTTATTGTGTCATATCTACTCCTCTGCTCAGGTCCTTCTGTGTTGAATGCCATTGTGACATTTGCCTTCACAACTGCTTGCTGCCTCAAAGACCAAAGTCCAGTTGCACTTACATCCACTTGATGAAATGCTTTGAGAGGCTGGTGATGAAACACATCAACTCCTGCCTGAGAAGTAACTTGGATTTTCTCTAAGTCGTCTACCATCACAAGTCCACAGCACCTGCCACTTCACTCAAACCTGGAACATCAGAATGCTCCTTATTGACTACTGCTTGGGATTCAATACTATTATCGCCTCAAAACTAATCAATAACCTTCAAGACCTTGGCCTCAATACCTCTTTGTGCAATTGGATCTTCAATTTCTTCGCTTGCAGACCCCAGTCAGTTCAGATTAGCAACTACATCTCCTCCTGTGTGCTTACCCCCCTGCTCTACTCACTTCACAATTATGACTGTATGGCTAAGTACAGTTCTAATGCCATATTCAAATTTGCTGATGACATCACTGTCGATGGCCAAATCAGAGGTGGTGACAAATCAGCACAGAGGAGGGAGAATGAAAATTTGACTGAGTGGTGCCACAACAACAACCTCTCACTCAATGTCAGCAAGACCAAGGAGCTGATTATTGACTTCAGTAGGAAGAAACCGAAGGTCCATGATTTATTTCTCATTGGGAGATCAGAGCTGTAGAGGGTCAGCAACTTTAAATTCCTCGGTGTTATCAAATCAGAGGATCTGTCCTGGGTCTAGTATGTAAGTGCCATTATGAAAGGAGCAAGGCAGTATGTCTACTTTCTTAGAAGTTTGCAAAGATGAAAACGCAAATGCCATTGAACAGAAAATCCTACAAAAGGTAATGGATGTGGCCCTATCCATCATGGGTAAAGCCCTCCCCAACACTGATCAAAACTACACGGAGGACTATTGCAGTAAAACAGCACCATCATCAAGTTCATTGCTTTCTTCTAGCTGCTGCCATCAAGATGTAGCTACAGGAGCCTCAGAGCCCACACCACCAGGTTCAGGAACAGTTCTTACCCCTCAACCATCAGGACCCACACCACCAGGTTCAGGAACAGTTCTTACCCCTCAACCATCAGGGCCCACACCACCAGGTTCAGGAACAGTTCTTACCCCTCAATCATCAGGACCCACACCACCAGGTTCAGGAACAGTTCTTACCCCTCAACCATCAGGACCCACACCACCAGGTTCAGGAACAGTTCTTACCCCTCAATCATCAGGACCCACACCACCAGGTTCAGGAACAGTTCTTACCCCTCAACCATCAGGACCCACACCACCAGGTTCAGGAATAGTTCTTACCCCTCAACCACCAGGGCCCACACCACCAGGTTCAGGAACAGTTCTTACCCCTCAACCACCAGGTTCAGGAACAGTTATTACCCCTCAATCATCAGGACCCACACCACCAGGTTCAGGAACACTTCTTACCCCTCAACCATCAGGACCCACACCACCAGGTTCAGGAACACTTCTTACCCCTCAACCATCAGGACCCACACCACCAGGTTCAGGAACAGTTCTTACCCCTCAACCATCAGGACCCACACCACCAGGTTCAGGAACAGTTCTTACCCCTCATCCATCAGGTTCTTGAACCAGGTGAGTGGAGGAAACTCTAGGGAGATGTCAGAGGTAGGCTTTTTGAAATGTACTGCCATAGGTGGTGGTAGGGGCAGATATGTTATGGGCATTTACAAGTGGAGGACCATGGGCTATGCAGAATGGAGGAGTTAGATTGATATTGGAGTAGATTAAAACATCAGCACCGCATTGTGGGCCAAAGGGCCCAGTTTATGCTTCCATAAAAGTTGACATTATCGGCCTTGAGAATGTAGATCACTTTCCCTACCTTGGTAGCATTCTCACCTCAAAGGCAGACATCAACTCAGAGATCAACCATGGTCTGAGTAGTTCTAAGTTCAAAATTCAAAGTAAATTTATTATCAAACTACATATATGCACCATAATCAACCCTGAGATTTGTTTTCTTGTGGACATACCTAATAAATTCAATAAGCATAATAGAATCAATGAAAGATCATACCCAAAAGGGTGGACAACCAGTGGGCAAAAGACAACGAACCATGCAAGTACAAAAGAAGTAAAAGAAATAATAATAAATAAGCAATAAATATTGGGAATATGTGATGAAGAGTCCTTGAAAGTGAGTCTGTAGATTGTGGGAACAGTTCAGTGATGGGGCAAGTGAAGCTGAGTGATGTTATCACTTCTGGTTCGAGAGCCTGATGGTTGAGGGGTAAGAATTGTTCCTGAACCTGGTGGTGTGGGTTCTGATGGTTGAGGGGTAAGAACTGTTCCTGAACCTGGTGGTGTGGGTCCTGATGGTTGAGGGGTAAGAACTGTTCCTGAACCTGGTGGTGTGGGTCCTGATGGTTGAGGGGTAAGAACTGTTCCTGAACATGTTGGGTGTGGGTCCTGATGGTTGAGGGGTAAGAACTATTCCTGAACCTGGTGGTGTGGGTTCTGATTGTTGAGGGGTAAGAACTGTTCTTGAACCTGGTGGTGTGGGTCCTGATGGTTGAGGGGTAAGAATTGTTCCTGAACCTGGTGGTGTGTGTCCTGATGGTTGAGGGGTAAGAACTGTTCTTGAACCTGGTGGTGTGGGTCCTGATGGTTGAGGGGTAAGAACTGTTCCTGAACCTGGTGGTGTGGGTCCTGATGGTTGAGGGGTAAGAATTGTTCCTGAACCTGGTGGTGTGTGTCCTGATGGTTGAGGGGTAAGAACTGTTCTTGAACCTGGTGGTGTGGGTCCTGATGGTTGAGGGGTAAGAACTGTTCCTGAACCTGTTGGTGTGAGTTCCGAGGCTCCTGTAGCTTCCTTCTGATGGTAGCAATGAGAAGAGAGTATGACCTGGATGGTGGGGATCCCTAATGATGTATGCTCCTTTCCTGCATCAATGCCTCGTGTAGATGTGCTCAATGGTGGGGAGGGTTTACCTGTGATGCACTGGGCTGTATCTACTACTTTTTTGTAGGATTTTCTGATCAAGGGCATTGGGGTTTCCATTCCGGGCTGTGATGCAGCCAGTCAATATACTCTCCACCACACATCTATACAAGTTCGCCAAAGTTTTAGATATCATGACGAATCTTCGCAAACTTCTAAGGAAGTAGCGCAAATGGAGCCTATGCAAGATTAAGGAAAAGAGTCTGTGAAGACCACAAGCTACAGGTCCAAACAAAACTTATTGTCTATAGACCAGTTGTCTTTCCTGCTTTACTGTATGGAGCTGAATCATGGACCACCTATAGTAGATATCTGAAAGCCCTGGAACAATACCATCAAAGAACCTTATGAAAGATTGTGAGGATCATCTGGAAGGACAGACACACTAGAAACCAGCGTACTTGAGGAGGCCAATATAAACAGCATCTCCACCACAATAAAGCAACACCAACTCTGAAGGATAGGTAATGTCAGCCGGATGCTGAACTCACGTCTTCCCAAACAGGCCCTTTACTCCCAGTTGAAGGAAGGTCTGTGAGCCCTTGGTGGGCAAAGGAAACGCCTCAAAGATAACGTCAAAATCAGCCTGAAGAAATTCAACATTACCTCTAAAAACTGGGAAGACATTGCACTCAATATATACACCTGGGGGAAATCTGTTCAAGAGGGAAACTGCGCTAAATGAGAACAACCTCTGCTGTGCCACAGAGAACAAGCAGCAGGTGTGAAAGGAGAGATTGAACGTCCAAAAGACTCAACCACTGACCACAGTCACCACTTAGCCTTGCCCACACAACACCAGAACACGTGGATCCGGGACTGGCTTCTACAACCTACCAATAGAATTCCGAGGACCTACCAATAGACAACCCTTTTGGAGAACATCACACTCACCTCGAGCAATCACATTACTACACTGTGTTGTATTGTTTTACATTCGACAGTCTATGTATTGAAATTATCTGTATGGGTGGCTTGTAAAAGTTTTTCTCTGTAACTCGGTAGATGTGACAATAATAAATAAACATCAATAAACCATTACCAATAATCTCCTGACTCATCATCAAAATGTAAATTACAAGGTTGATGCCAAAAATAGGTGAACTTGTCAATCCTGGCATCTGGTTGAAGTGGAGGCAAGCAAAACCCAGAATGCTGAGAATCTACATCAACACACATGAAATGCTGGAGGAACTCAGCAGGTCAGGCAGCGTCCATGGAGGGAAGCAAAGAGTTGACATCTCTGGCCAAGACCCTTCATCAGGGTCAGAGGCAGAGTCAGAACACTACAGCACAGAAACCGGCCTTTCAGCCCATCTAGTCTGTGCCAAACTGTTCTTGTGCCTAGTTCCGTTGACCTGCACCTAGACCCTATCCCTCATACCTCTCCCATCTATACTTATCCAAACTTTTATTTCAGAATGCTGCAATCAAACCCACATTTATAACTTCGGCTGACAGCCCAGCCCATACTCCACCACTGAAAGTTCTCCTTAAATATTTCAACTTTCAACATAAAATATAACCTCTAGTTCTATTCTCAGTGAAAAAGGCTGGCTTGCGTTAACCTCATAATTATGAACACCTCTACTGGAAAGGAAGGGGGCAGAAGCCAGAATAAGAAGATGAGGGAAATGGGAAGAGTACAAGCTGGCAGGTGATAGGTGAGAACAGGTGAGGGGGAAGGTGGGTGGGTGGGGAAGGGGAGATGAAGTAAGAAGCTGGTAGGTGATAGGTGGGAGAGGTAAAGGGCTGGAGAAGAAGAAATTTGATAGGAGAGGAGAGTGAAGCATGTGCAAAGGAAAGGAGAGGGGACACAGGGGGAGGTGATGGTCAGGTGAGGAGAAGTGAAGGGGTAACCAGAGGGGGAGTGTAAAAGAGAGAAAGAGATAGGGGAGAAATTACTGTACGTTAGAAATATTGATGTTCATGCCATTAGGCTCCCCAGACAGAATATAATGAGATGCTCCTTCAACTTGAGTTTGGCCTCATCATGGTGGCAGAGGAAGTCATGGACAGACAAGTCATAAAGGGAATGGGAACTTTTCCAATCTCCAGCTTTCATTCCTGAGGTGGCAGAAAGGACACTCAGATATTTCTGCTTAGTTCAATATTGAATGGAGAAAGAAGCCAAAAGTTGTGGACAAGCAAGATAGATTTCTCTTCAGCAGTGGAATTACAGCTGGGCAGCTTCTAATTAACCAGAAATAGACTTAGAGAAGAGAAAATGTTAGTGGTTATAAATGGCAGATTTTTCTGCTATGCAATAATGGATATTTTTTCAATCAATATGTTTTTATTTCTACATGGTTGAGAACATTTTTGGTGTGGTTTCAGGCAATCAAGTACAGCAAGTAAGCGGGACAGCTAAAAATAAGTGAAGTATTTGGAAGCTAAGAGCACAGTTAATTAGACTCAATGGTTGAGAAAAGACAACGAATCTCGAGGACAAGGGCACAAATGAAAAAGTATAATTGAAGACTACAACTAAACTCATTAAGATAATGTAGAAATGAACATTAATCAACACTGTAAATCTGAAAGCAGGAGATGAAAAGAACTTTAATTTATTCTTATTTATTTTGAGATACAGCACAGTAACAAGCCCTTCCGGCTCAGCGAACCCGCACTGCCCAGTTACACCCATGTGACCAATTAACCTAGTAACCTGCATGTCTTTGAAATGTAGGAGCAATGGGAGGACTCACAGGAAACCTACACAGTCATGGGGAACACGCAGAAACTCCTTACAGACAGTGGCAGGAATTGAACCTGTGTCACTGGTGCTGTAATACCATTGTGCTAACCATTACACCACCATGCCGCCCCATGTGCACACTTGAGAAAAAGAAATGATAAAGGGGAGGGTCTGATGGAGAGTCTTGAACTAGCAATACTACCTCTGTTCCTACTTCCACAGGTGCTTCTAGCAATTTCAGGATTTTATTTCATATTTACTTCATCTGCAGTAATTAAAGGAAAGTTGCTAATGTGTGGACTTACAAGAAAATGTCACGAATATAAACTTAGAAAAGCATTTGAGCTTTTGTTTCTGATTGGGGCAGCATGGTAGCATAGTGGTTAGCACAATCAGTTCAGGTGCCAGTAATCATGGATCAGAGTTCAGTCCCCTCCTCCCCACCTCTGACTGTAAGGAGTTTGCATGTTCTCCAAGTAACTGCATGGGTTAATTTGTGAGCGTGGTATATTGGTACGGGAAATAAGTCGACACTTACAGGCTGCCCAGCACAATTTTCACTGATTTAAATTGACGCAAATGACACATTTCACTGTATGCTGCAATATTTTGATACGCATGTGACAAATAAAGCTAATCTTTAAGATTTAAGATTGTTAAATTTCAAACTTTTGAAATACAACACAGCCTGTAACTGATAGACGCAAAACCAGAAAAACCAGTCCCAGCTTTTGATGGATGCCACCTCCATGAATTCATCGATGTAGAAATGATATCTTCTATTACTGAATGATTAGACTATGTATAATTCAAGGCAAAATCTGGGCCTGGACTTCCTCCTTACTTACACCAGGGACACAGGCTACGGAGGTGAAGATTAAATACCTGACCAGAGAAGGTTATGGAATTCTCCTGCAAATAGTTCAAGGTTCAAAGTAAAAGTTATTATCAGAGTACATACATGTCACCACATACAACCCTGACTTTTCTTTTCTTCAGGCATACTTAGCAAATCTATAGAATAGTAACTGTAAACTGCTAACATTAGGAACTGTTAACTGTAAACCAACTGTGAAAATGCAGATATAAATAAATAGAAATAAATAACACACATGATATAATAATATAACAGAGTCCTTAAATAAGTATAGCTATTCCCTTTTGTTCAAGAGCCTGATGGTTGACGGGTAATTAACTGTTCCTGAACCTGGTGGTGTGAGTCCTGAGGCTCCTGTGCCTTCTACCTGATGGAAGCAGAGAGAAAAGAGCCTGGCCTGGGTTGTGAGGATCTTTGATGATGGATGCTGCTTTTCTACGGCAATATTTTGTGTCAATGTGATCAATGGTTGAGTGGGTTTTGCTCATGATGTACTGGGCCGAATCTATTACCTTTTGTAGGATTTTCTGCTAGAAGGCATTAGTGTTCCCATACCAGTCTGTAATGCAGCCAGTCAGCACACTTTCCACCACACATCTATATAAGTTTGCCAAGGTTTTCAATGACATGCTGAATCTCCGCAGACTCCAGAGGAAGTAGAGGTGCTGTCGCGCTTGACCCTCTCCACCTCTGATCTTCCAATGATTACTGGTTCATTGTCTTCTGGTTTCCCTCTCCTTGGTCTTATTGACATTGAGTGAGAGACCGCTGTTACAACACCACTCAGCCAAGTTTTCAATCTCCCTCCTGTACGCTGATTCATCTCCCCCTTTGATACTGATCGATAGAGGATTCTAAACTTACCTTTTTACAATTGTTTACCCAGCACATCCATGCCCATGAACTGATTAGGCCCTGAGTTTCACAACTTCATTTATAGCTCTGTGATGTTTAAATTTGTCTAAAAAGAATCTTCAAATTACAAACAGGTTTTCACATACATTGAGGGAAAGTCCCTTACTGCGGCCACACTGGACTTATACAGCATCATTTTATTAGATTAAAAGCTGATAAACTACCCTAGTCAATGGGTTAATGAAATTAACATAGAATATAGAACATAGAACACTGAAAAGAATAGCTCAGTGCAGACCCTTTGGCTCATGATAAGGTGCTGATCTTTAGCCTACTTCAAGATGCTGCAGTTGGCATAACGCATTACATTCCCAACAATTAGCGATCTGTGAGTTCTCCCCACAACGTGTGGGGTTCCTCCAGGTATTCTGCTTTCTTCCCACATTCCAAAGGGTTAGTAAACTGTGGACATGCTATGTTGGTGCTGTAAGTGTGGCAACACTTGTGGGCCTCCTTTAGGATATCCTTAGAATGTGTTGGTTATTGTCACAAACGACCCTTTTTACCGTACATTTTGATGTAGTGTGACAAATAAAGCTAATCTTTCTTCTTTAATCTTAACAATAGGCTGAAGAAGATGGAATCTGACAGGAGAGGAGAGTGGACCATCGAATGAAGGGAGGGAGCTGAGGTGGGGAAATGGAGGAATATGACGGAAATGGGTGGATTAAGTGGGAATCCAGTCCCGATGAATGGTTTCAACCAGAATCATCAACTATCCATTTCTTTCATAGAGGCTGTCTAAACTGCTAAGTTCCTCCAGCATTTTGTGTGTTGCTTAAATTTCCTCCCTTGTCCATCAGAAATTTAAGCTAAATTTAACATCAAGATAACATCAACACAATGGTTGATTTCCACATCTAAGTTTTGGATTGCATTCCCCTGCCCTTTCTGTTTATAATACTATTGGATCACATTTGGTTGAACATGATTGTGTTCCATTTTCAAATTCCTTTCAGATGAATAAGGCACAAACAGAAACTGCAAACTCTGTAGTTTGTCAATGCAGTCAGTATTTAAACTTGGGGAGAAATGAAACCCAGCTCTCTCATAAACTTCAATGCAATTTGCCTCAACATGTGTTATTCATTATGACTTACAGTTTTTGAAACCTTGCAGTTTTAAAACCATTTAAGAACAGCAACTTTCTGAAAATCTCCTTGGAAAAAAAATACTTAAGGAGAAACAGACACTCAGAATGGAATTCGTCAAAGGTGTTTCGTACAAAGAATGGGCGTAGGTTTCCTCTCTCAGATTCAGGCACGGTAACATTTATAAACATCAGAGAGTCTGTAGGTGCTGGAAATCCAGGCCAGCACACACACAAAATGCTGGAGGAACTCAGCAGGTTAGGCAGCATCTATGAAGAGGAATAACAGTTGATGTCTTGGGCTGAGATTCTTCATCAGGTAGTTTACCATCTGAGATGGAGAACCGTCACGCTGGGTCTGTGGAGAATGCTCATCTAACTCGTACCCTTCCATCCCCTGTTAAACCTAATCTATTTTTGTCAAATGGAAGGAAAATTACTACTACCTCACAGTGATTGCTATTTTGGGCTGAGACCCTTCACCAAGAGTTGAAAGGAAAGGAGGAAAGGGGAAATTGCCAGAAAAGGTCATCGGTGGAGGTGGGGTGCAAGGTGGACAAGCTTGAAGGTGATCGGTGAAGCCAGGTGGGTAGGAAAAATAAAGGCTGGAGAAGAAGGAATTCCTGCAACATTTATTATTCCCTTTGCATCGGTTAGATGGCAGGTACATTGAAAATGTCAAGCCAGGGGTTTTTATACTTTAATCTTTCATCAAAGAGTCTGGAGATTTGGAAAGTGGGAACTTGTTTGACAGGTCTGCAATTCACCAGGGTTTGCTTCATTGCTGGATAATGTGTATTTTTTAACCATGATGGTTTGCTTAATTATAATGTAAATTATGAGTGTCCATGTGGGCCTGCAGTATCTCTACTTCAACCTCAAACTTATTTTTATACAATTCGTTATCTTTTACAATTGTTGAAAGCCTTTTTTTTGTTGCAAGTCGTGCGATCACACCACAGCAAATTCCTAACACAATGGATTCGAGCTAATTGGGACACATCAGGGCCAGCACATTTTTAAACAATTAAGTGACTGCCCCAATTAATTGAAGTTCCATGGAAGATATCCAAAAATGACAAACTACCATTTAACTGAGTAACAAATTGTGTATTTAAATGAAATACAGAACAAATTAGAACACTACCAATAGTATTACAATACAATAAAATTGTGTGTTAATTCCTAATAGTTATTGATGGAGAAATTCATCCAGTGTACTCTGCTGTGTTCTTTAGATTTACTGTAAATGAACAAAATCAGCGTAGACACTTAGTGCAGTTAATGGACTGCCTTCATACAATGCTAACAATGACTGCATCCTCCAAACCTTCATTTTCGTTATAACATACAAAATGATTAAACTCTTCTTGGGCTTGCGGGTATGGGTATAGATTTTAATTAATGTTTTGATGACAGACTCTGCCATCTTCATCAGGGATGATGCCTGGGCATATATAGTCCACTGGTATTTATATCACCCTCCATCCCTCCTGATTGGTTAGTCCTCATCTAATCATGTTTCCCCTATCTCACCAAGTTTACAATTGAATTCCAGTTCTTACTTAGAATAAGACCTTTGACTTTCCTCTGGTTTTATTTCAATGGCTTCCTTCACCAGGCACTCCCAAAAGCCATTGACATGGCACAATAGTTTTGTTCAGTCAAAGTCAATCCCATGGCCATTGCAAATGCAGCATTCTGCTACCACCAATTCCTGTGTGTAACCCAAATGGATACACCTTCGTGCTCCTAAATGCAGGTTTCCACTGTGCATCTCATCTGGCTGCAAATCCCGTAAACACTAGCTGTCCTGAATCCCAGGTCATCTTTGACCCACATAAGCTGTGATTTAGGCTTCCTAATGGGTTTGTGGTTGGTTTTAATCCAGTATTTCTTCAAGTTCCTCGGAATCCTTCCTCAAACCATGGAAATATATTGAAGACGGGTGGTAGCGATGGGTTCTTCCTTGTGAATTGAATTGACTTTATTTCTTAGATCCTTCACATACATGAGGAGTAAAAATCTTTACATTATGTCTCCACCTAAATGTGCAATGTGCTATCATAGTAATTTATAATAAATAGAACAGTCAATGTAATACAGAGTACACTCAGATCAGCGTGCATTCATCAGTCTGATGGCCTGGTGGAAGAAGCTGTCCCGGAGCCTGTTGGTCCTGGCTTTTATGCTGCGATACTGTTCCTGGATAGTAGCAGCTAGAATAGATCGTGGTTGGGATGACTTGGGTCCCCAAAGATCCTATCAGCCGCTTTTACACACCTGACCTTGTAAATTCAGATTCAGATTCAGTTTACTGTCATTTAGAAACCACAAATGCAATGCAGTTAAAAAACTGAGACAACGTTCCTCCAGAATGATATCACAAAAGCATATGACAAAACAGACTACACCTTTTGAAGATGCATATGGTTGTAGACTCAGCAAACTCCATGATGGGCGCTAGCCTCCCCACCGTCGAGGATATCTTCAGAAGGTGATGCCTGAAGAAGGTGAAACCCATCATTAAGGGCCCTGACTATCTGGGACATGTCCTCTTCTCATTAGAACCATCAGGAAAGAGGTACAGGCACCTAGAGAAACACACTTAACAATTTAATTTACAGAGGTCCTATTGAACACCCATCTTATGTGGAGACTGCGGAGGTGTATTCAACATTCATGGAAATATAGAAGCATAGAAAACCTACAGCACGATAGAGGCCCTTCGGCCCACAATTTAGGAACAGCTTCTTCCCATCAGCCATCAGATTTCTGAATGGCCCATGAGCACTAGATGGGCTGAAGGGCCTGTTTATGCACTTTAATGTTCTATGATATTATCTCGCTATTTTGCTTTGTTCTTACACTATTATATTTTCCCATCAGCAAATGCGGGATCTCCCCATGGCCATCCGTTTCATTTCCACTTCCTATTCCATTCTGACATACCAGTCCAGGGCCTCCTCTACTGCCATGAAGAGGCCACACTCAGACTGGAGGATCAATACTTTATATTCCATCTGGGTTGAATACTTTGGTGTAGAAATAGCAGGGGCTCTGACAGAAATATTTCAAACGTCATTAGAAACGGGGATGGTGCCGGAGGATTGGTGTATTGCTCATGTGGTCCATTGTTTAAAAAGGGTTCTAAGAGTAAACCTAGCAATTATAGGCCTGTCAGTTTGACGTCAGTGGTGGGTAAATTAATGGAAAGTATTCTTAGAGATGGTATATATAATTATCTGGATAGACAGGGTCTGATTAGGAACAGTCAACATGGATTTGTGTGTGGAAGGTCATGTTTGAGAAATCTTATTGAATTTTTTGAAGAGGTTACGAGGAAAGTTGACCACACACGGAAGGTTAGTTAGGAAGGTTCAATCGTTAGGTATTAATATTGAAGTAGTAAAATGGATACAACAGTGGCTAGATGGGAGATGCCAGAGAGTAGTGGTGGATAACTGTTTGTCAGGCTGGAGGCCGGTGACATGTGGTGTGCCTCAGGGATCTGTATTGGGTCCAATGTTGTTTGTCATATACATTAATGATCTGGATGATGGGATAGTAAATTGGATTAGTAAGTATGATACTAAGGTAGGAGGCGTTGTGGATAATGAAGTAGGTTTTCAAAGCTTGTAGAGAGATTTAGACCAGTTAGAAGAGTGGGCTGAACAATGGCAGATGGAGTTTAATGCTGATAAGTGTGATGTGCTACATTTTGGTAGGAATAATCCAAATAGGACGTACATGGTAAATGGTAGGGCATTGAAGAATGCAGTAGAACAGAGTGATCTAGGAATAATGGTGCATAGTTCCCTGAAGGTGGAATCTCATGTGGATAGGGTGATGAAGAAAGCTTTTGGTATGCTGGCCTTTATAAATCAGAGCATTGAGTATAGGAGTTGGGATGTAATGTTAAAATTGTACAAGGCATTGGTAAGGCTGAATTTGGAGTATTGTGTACAGTTCTGGTCACCGAATTATAGGAAAGATATCAACAAAATAGAGAGAGTACAAAAAAGATTTACTAGAATGTTACCTGGGTTTCAGCACCTAAGTTACAGGGAAAGGTTGAACAAGTTAGGTCTTTATTCTTTGGAACGTAGAAGGTTGAGGGGGGACTTGATAGAGGTATTTAAAATAATGAGGGGGACAGATCAAGTTGATGTGGATAGGCTTTTTCCATTGAGAGGAGGGGAGATTCAAACAAGAGGGCATGATTTGAGAGTTAGGGGGCAAAAGTTTAAGGGTAACACGAGGGGGATTTCTTTACTCAGAGAGTGGTAGCTGGGTGGAATAAGCTTCCATTAGAAGTGGTAGAGGCAGGTTTGGTATTGTCATTTAAAGTAAAATTGGATAGGTATATGGATAGGAAAGGAATGGAGGGTTATGGGCTGAGTGCGGGCCAGTGGGACTAGGAGAGTATAAGCATCAGCACGGATTAGAAGGGCCGAGATGGCCTGTTTCCATGTTGTAATTGTTATATGGTTATATGGGTGGCCTTCAACATGAAGGCATGAACATTAAGTTCTTGAACTTTCGGTAATTGCCCCCTCACCTTCACCATTCCCATTCCTGTTTCCGTCTCTACCTTCCCATCATCTCCATCTGGACCCCTTCCCTTTCTTCCATGATCTTCTGTCTTCTCCTATCTTTCACCAATCAACTTCCCAGCTCTTCACCTCATCCCTCCCCATATGCCGGTTTTACATATCACCTACCACCTTGTGTTTCTTCCTCCCCTCCACCACCTTTTTGCTCTAACTTCTCATTATTTTTTCCAGTCCTGATGAAGGATCTCGGCCTGAAACGTTGACTGTTCACTCTTTTCCATATATGCTGCCTGGCCTGCTGAGTTCCTCCAACATTTTGTGTGTTACTTGGATTTCCAGCATCTGTAGATTTTGTCATCTTTATATTTTTATATATTGCTTTTTGTAACTTATTGTAATTTTGTTATGTATTGATTATTCTTGTGAACAACTTCTGGATGCTTTCCAATGCCAGCACTTCCTTTCTTAGCTAAGGGGCTCAAAACCACTTGTAATACTTCAAGTCCGATCTGACCAGTGCCATATAATGCCTCAGCCTGGCTCAGAATCCATCTCACATTGTAGAGGATCATAGGAGGAAAATTGCCAGTGGTCTGGTTAATAATGCCACTGACCTGGCTTCGATGCTGATCAGGTGTGAGTTTGCACAATTTCCCAGTGAACGCAAGGATTTCCCTTGGTGCTCCAGTTTCTTCCCAAACCCAGAGTCTCATCTGTTGTAAATTACCCCTAATGTGTGGAAGAGTGGCAGAATTAGAGGACAGTTGGAGTGCAGGGAGAACAAGGTTAATCAGGGTAGGATTAGTGAACAAATGGAAGTTGGGTGGTGGACCGAACAGGCTGGCTCCTGGACTCTGAGAAACAAAGACAGTGAAAGCAAGACAGAATGAAAACCAAAATGTATAAAGCTCAAAGTAAATTTAATATCAAAGTATGTATATGTCAACATATACAAATTGAGGTTAATTTTGTGTGGGCACTCACAGTAAATATGAAGAAACATGATAGAATCAATGAAACACTACACACAAAACAACCGATGGGCAAAAGAAGATAAACTATGCAAAATATACAAATGATAATAGATAAAAAAATAAATAAATTATGTTGAGAACATGAATCGTAGAGTTCTTGAAAGTGAGTCCATAGGTTGTGGAATCAATTCAGTTTTGAACTGAATGAAGTTTTCCATTTGGTTCAGGAGCCTGATGTTGTAGGGTAATAACTGTTCCTGAACTTGGCAGGAGAAAGGCTAAGAGAAACATAAATATATTTACACTTTAAAACCCCTAATAATGATGGCAAATTGAGATTCTGTTGTTTAAATTGTTGCCTTTCTGGATCAGAGAGCTTGCAAAACTTTGCAGGAACATGAATCTGCTCATTAAAAAGGTTAGGTGTCACCACTAACTTTTGGTGGTGAGCTTAAGTGGCAATTTTGTGAAAGTCATGGAGAGGTCACCAGTGAGCTGCTGCCTATGGGTGACTAGTGACACAACAAATTAGCCAGCCCTTTGCAGGGCTTCACAACACAAGAGTATTTCATCCCAGCATGGTTCGAGCACCAGTAACAGTGGGAACCACTGAACACGTGGCCTCTCCATGAACACATTCAGTTCCAGTTTCTTATAAGACCATAAGATATATGAGCAGTATCAGACCATTTGGTCCATTGAGTCTTCTTCTGCCACTCCATCATGGCTGACATATTTTTCCCTCTCAACCCCATTCTGCCTTCTCCCCATAACTTTTGATGCCCTGACTAATCAACCTGCGCTTTAAATTTACTCAGTGACTTGGCCTCCGCAGACATCTGTAGTAATGAATTCCACAGATTCATCACCCTCTGGCTAAAACAATTTCTCCTCATCTCTGCTTTAAAAGCACTTCCTTGTATTCTGAGGCTATACCCTTTGGTCCTAGACTCTCCAACTCTAGGAAACATTCTCTCCATGTCCATTCCAACTGACCTTTCAATATTCGATAGCTTTCAATGACATTCCCCCACCTTCTTCTGAACTCTAGCAAGTACAAACACACAGCCATATGTTCCTCATATGTTAACCCTTTCATTTCCACCATCATTCTCGAGGACCTCCTCTAGTCTCTCTCCAGTGACACAAGATCCTTCCTTAGATAAGGGGCCCAATAACTACTCACAATATTCAAAGTGTGGTCTGACCAATGTCGGCTGGAGAGTGGAAAATGAACCACCTGCAGGAGAGCATTATGGGACCGTGTGTGAGGAAATGGAGGCTGCAGACACTCTGCTGTAGTTGGGTCCTCTTGATGAAAACATTGACAGCTCCCCTCATGACTGTCTTTCTTCAATCTCTTTTGTATCTTGGAGGTTGCGGGGAAGGTGGGATGCAAGATCCTCGCTTCTCCTCATTCTCATTTCTTATTCTGTAGGGCTTGTTCAGGAAGGAGCCTCACCATCGAAGAACTAGTGATATGGTAGTAAAAGCTTAGAGTAGAATGACTAATGCATCTAGAGTAACACGTAAAGGAACTCAGCAGGTCAGGCAGCATCTATGAATGGGAATAAACAGTTGACCTTTTGGGCTGGGACCCTTCATCAGGTTAGGTTCTATGGTATGTTCTAACCCAGAAGATAGATGTGTTGACCTTTTAACCTTCTCTAAGATCAATCCATCCTTTCTCTCCCATATAATCCTCTATTTTTTTCTTTCATCCATGTATCTATCTAAGAGTCTCTTAAATGTCTCTCATTATTTGCCTCCAACACCACCCTTGGCAGGTCAGTCCATATGCCCACCACTTTGTGTAAAAAAATACCTCTGGCTCCACCTATATATTTTCTTCCAATCACCTTAAAATTATGCCCCCTTGTATTAACTATTTCTACCCTGTGGAAAAGGTGCTGGCTGTCCACTCTTATCATCTTGTACACCTCTATCAAGTTGCCTTTCAACCTCTTCTGCTCCTAAGAGAAAAGCCCTATCTCACTCAACCTATCTTCATACAACAGGTTCTCTAATTCAGACAGCATCCTGGTAAACCTACTGTGCACTCTCTCTCTAAAACTTCCACATCCTTCCTATAATAAGAAAACCGAAACTGAACACAATAGGAATGTGTTCACATTCTGTAAGAAACTCCAACAATTGCTTAATGGTAGACTTGAGTGGTAGGCAATGAAGTAAGATTGTCAAAGATTAAATGGGGTGGCAGTGTGGCCTTGCAGTTATTGTAGCAGATTACTGTGCCAGAGACCTAGGTTCATTTGCCACCATTATCTGTAAGGAGCTTGAATGGTGAAGTTGAACATGTAAGATGAAGCCACAGAAGGAAGCAACAAGTCTGGATCAATCTTTCCATCTTTGGGGTCAGCACTGTAGCAGTTAACGTAACACTATTGCAATGCTGGTGACCAAGATCAATTCCAGCACTGTCTATAAGGAGCTTGTGGGTTCTCCCTGCAACCTCCTGGGTTTCCTCCGGGTGCTCCAGTTTCCTCCCACAGTCCAAAAGACTGTGTTTTAGTAAAACCTACATTTAGTAGGTTAATTGATCACCGGGGTGTAATTCGGCAGTGCGGATCGTTGGGTCAGAAGGACCTATTACCATGATGAGTCTCTAAGTAAGTGCTTACCTGAGAATACATAAAGAACAACACATTTGAACATTTGGATTGTAGCCTGACAAGGATCTCATTAAGTACGTCACCAGGATTGGATCTGGCAACAAAGAGCTGATGAGGATACTCTGACTCCAGGAATTTTACTGGTCCTGGCCACACATAATTCATGGATTAGACAGGAGTCCCTCAGCTGATATCTGATCTCATACCTTTAGACCAATTTATTTCCTCAGGAATACCATCACCAGTATTTGTATCACACTAGGAGCTTGTTTACTGTAATCCTGCAAGAGATGATCTTGCAGATGATGTTTGCATAAACAGGATGAGAATGCAGACACAAACCAGTTCTGTTCTTTTTGGAGATATTGTGGTTTGTGGTTTTTGAATCATGAACTATTGGTCTGTTTCCACTTAAACTTGCACATTACCCCAGAGTAATTTAACATTATAAAACCTGGCCAAGCGCATCATTCCTAATTACAAATGGAAAGAAAATTGCTATCTATAGATGGTCCCAAACCCAGCTATGAAAGGAGGAGGGTTGGGCATGGGAGATTAGCAACTCACCCCATAAAAATCAGATCTACAAAAACGCAAACAGAAGCTTCAGGGGTATCATCCCTGGGAGAGGAAGGATCTTCACCTGGAATTCATGTGGTAAATGTGGAAGCCACAGAGCCGAGCAAACTTCAGCCCAGGACAGAGGACTCTGGCGAACTGCTGACAGTGGCCTATGCCTCAGTAGGAGCGATGGGCTTAAGAATAAGAAGAATTAACCCAAAGTAACATAACATTACAAACATGCCAAGTACATTATTCTTAATTACGAAAGGAATGGAAATTATTAGCACATATGTTGAATGGATAGGCCACTTACTCATTTATAAATAGCTTATCTGATTCGTGGCAATGTATTGGGGATGGACCAACACTCTTCTACACTATTTAACTAAAGCGTTACTTAATTTGGGTCAAGATGGCACCAGCATACAACACTTCATTGGTTGACATTGTCCAGATAACAAACAAAAATATCTTTTTTACTTATTTTATGTCTATTTTTCATCTTAAGTGTGTTTTGAGACTGTAAAGCCTACGATTTACAGTTTGGAGATCGATTGTGTGATCCAGTGCTTTGCTGCTTCCAAGAAGTTTCCAGGAAGTGAATGCGTTTTCAGAAGGCCTCAATGTAAAGAAACTTCAAGACGGGGGCGCAAGCCAATGTTCGACTCCATTTTGTCATTTAAAGCTTCCGTTAATCTATGATTAAAGCATCGAGGGAGGTTGAAACATTGAAACAAATGCAGAGGGCGAGCAAGGGTTTCAGTGCTGACTGCCTACCTTTTGATCGTGGCTAGAGAAGGAATCAGTAAGCGGCCTGTCACTGTGTGGCTCACTGTGGCAGGTGGGTAGGGCTCTCTGCCTTGTGTGGTGTTCCTCTCTTTTGATAAACGTTGGTGATAACAGACGATGGTATCATGGTCCTGCTTATGGATTGGACTGTTATATTTATAGACTGTGGACTGTTTTCAGACTTATGGTTTTTAAAATCGCTCATTCCATTTCCATTTAGTGTGAAGGGAGAGTGTTTCCAGTTGATGTTCTGTGAGTGGGGGGGTCTGTTTTGAGCAGGGTGGGGGAAGGGTTTTTATGGGGCTGATGATCGGATGCCATTCCTTTTTGTATGGGGGGATGGGATTGATGTTTCTCTCTGAATGACTGTCATGTTCTTTCTTTGTTTTGTGGCGATGCAGAGAAGACAAATTTCAGAGTTGTATTGGGATAAATACTTTGATGATAAATGAATCTTTGAACCTTTGATGTCACATTGGGGACATCCAGCATCCCATGCCTTATAAAGAAGCCATTCAAGTTCAAGCTTATTGTCATTCAACTATATACATGCATACCTCCAAATAAGAACACACATAACATAAGAACATAAGAACATAAGAAATAGGAGCAGGAATCGGCCATCTGGCCCGTTGAGCTTGCTCCACCATTCAATACTATCATGGCTGATCTGGCCATGGGCTCATCTTGATCTACCAACCTTTTCCCCAGAACCCTTAATTCCCCTACTATGCAAAAATCTATCCAACCTTGTCTTAAATATATTTACTGAGATAGTCTGCACTGCTTCTTTGGGCAGAGAATTCCATAGATACACCACCCTCTGGGAAAGGCACTAACTCTTTATCTCAGTCCTAAATCTAATCCCCCAAATCTTGAGACTATGTCCCTTAGTTCTTGTCTCACCTATCAGTGGAAACAACTTTCCTGCCTCTATCTTAACTATTCCTTTCATAATTTTATATATTTCTATAAGATCTCCTCTCATTCTTCTGAATTCCAGTGAATACAGTCCCAGTCAACCCAATCTCTCCTCATAGTCTAACCCCGTCATCTCTGGAATCAACCCGGCGAACTTACTCCAAAGCCAGTATACCCTTCCTCAAGTAAGGAGAGCAGAACTGCACACAGTACTCCAGGTGCAGCCCCACCAGTACCCTGTATAGTTGCAGCATGACCTCCCTGCTCTTAAATTCAATCCCTCTGGCAATAAAGGCCAACATCCCAATAGGCTTCTTCATAGCCTGCTGTATCTACAAACCAACCTTTTGTGATTCATGCACAAGTACTCCCAAGTTCCTCTGCACAGCAGCGTGTTGCAATTTTTTACCATTTAAATAATAATCTGTTCTTCCATTTTTTCCTTCCAAGTGCATGACCTCGCATTTACCAACATTGTATTCCATCTGCCAGACCCTTGCCCACTCACTTAACCTATGTATATCCCTCTGCAGAATCTCTGTATCTTCACACAACTTGCTCTTCCACTCAATCTAGTATCATCAGCAAACTTAGATACACTGCACTCAGTCCCCTCTTCCAGATTGTTAACGTATATCGTGAACAATTGCGGGCCCAGCACTGACCCCTGCAGCACACCGCTCACCAATTGCCAACCAGAGAAACACCCTTGTGTCCCAACTCACTGCTTTCTATTAGTTAACCAATCTATCCATGCTAATACATCACCCCAACTCCATGCATCTTTATCTTATGCAGTGGTTCCCAACCTTTTCTATGCCCCACACCCCTAGGAAATGTTTGATTAATGTTAGCACCCCCTACAAAAGTAATATCCCATTTGAAGATGAAGAAGTCTAATTTCTAATTTTTGAATCACAAATTGAACCACATACAATACTGCAGGTGAACAAATTGAACTTAAAATAATAAGCTTTTAACTCAGTGTATAAAATGCAAATATAAATTGAGCAATTAGATTCTAATTTATTCAGAAAAAATTGTAAACAGTAAAATCAATCCCAACTGTGAACATAAAATTCAATGGCTTCTTTGCTCCTGCTTCTCATTCATGATTTTGTCAAAACGTGGAACTTTCTTACTGACTGCGATCCGCAGGTCTGCCTGTGGATTCAGGCAATTCCTAGATTTTGTCTTGATTAACAAAAGAGGACTGAATCCAGATTCACACAAGTATGTTGTTGCAAATGGAATGAGGACACAGAATGCTTTTCCTTCTTTTCAATCTTTTTATTGAATTTCATATATAAAAAAACATATCGTAATATTGAATAGGTTATGAGTGCATTAGACTTAAAGTTGAATTAGTAATAAGATAACAATATCTTATTAAAATTTCAGCAAAAAAAAGTACATTAATCAATCTAACCTATATTAATTATACATGAAAAAGAATAAGAATAATCATCAAAAAATTTTTTAAAATTTTTTAAAAAATACAAGAAAAAAGAATATATAATGAAAAAAAATTAAACCTAAACTAAACTAACATGGGCAATAATAACAGTTTATATGTATATGATAGTGTCAAAAACTCTGGAACTCCATACCAGAACAAGAATAAAAAGAGAAAGGTCTGGAAGAGACCAAATTAATTCATATGAAAATGTCGAATGAACGGTCCCCAAGTTTCTTCAAATTTAATTGATGAGTCAAAAATAGTGCTAATTTTTTCTAAGCTCAAATAAGAAATAGTTTGAGAGAACCACTGAAACATGGTAGGAGGATTTACTTCTTTCTGAATGCTTTTCCACCAAGTCTTGGGAACATATCCAGTGCTGCACACCGAGACTCCCCCAAAGTCTTGCTTTCAAATTGCATTTCAAGAGCTCGATTTGTCCGCAAATCAAAAAGATCTTCCATCAGCTCTTCATCATCTGACATCTTCTCCAAATTGTAGGAATATGGATTCATGATCCATTCTTCTGAAATCTCTAGGTCTCTAGCAGCAAAATATCCATCAAACGATTCTGACAGCATTTCCAAATGAGCCACAATTTCTTCACGCACAGTAGAAGTTATGGATCCAGCATCATCAACCATCTCTTCTAGTAAAGGAAAGTTTGAGAGACTGCCTCTTTCCATCCTTCAATGCCAAAGACGTAACTTTTCTTTGAAGGCATTCAACTTTTCACAAGCCTTCAATATGTTTATCCCTTTTCCTTGAAGAGAAACACTCAGGTTATTCATACGAGTGAAAAGGTCAGCTAAGTAAGCCAGCATTTGGGCGAATTCTTGTGATTCCATTGCCCCAACCAGACCACATTCACGCTCCTCCAGAAAAATTTTGATTTTTTCCAGCAGTTCAAAGAAGCAGATTAAAGCTTGTCCTCGTGCCAACCAATAGACTTCTGTGTTGAAAAGCGAAACTGAATGCTCACTTCCTAGATCCTCTCAAAATGATTTGAAGATGCGATGGTTCAAGGCACGCCCCCTGATCCAGTTGATAATCCACACAATTATCAACGACTTTCTTCAAATTTGGAGGCAATGTTTTTGATGCCAAAGCATGCCGATGTAGAAAACAATGGGTAACTTGCAAGTCTGGAATCTCTTTTTTCATCTATGCAGAAAAGCCAAATTTATTTCCAAGCATTGCAGGTGCCCTGTCAGTGCACACAGAACCAATGACTCTGATATCTAAATCATGTTTGGCAAAGAAGTCTTTCACCAGCTGCATCACATCCTTTGCAGTTGTTTGTTTTCAGATCTTTACAAAACAGGAAATCTTCATTGCCATACCTCACTAATGTGATGAGTTGACTACAACTGGAGACATCAGTTGACTCATCCAACTGAATAGAGATCTTAAGTGGACTAGCTCTGACATCTGAGATGACTTGGTCCAAAATATCTTCACTCAAATCACTGATTCAGTTGTGAATGACATTATTTGATAGGGACACCTGTTCAAATTTTTTTCTTGCTTCTTTGCCCAGGATAATTGTTGCCATTTCCAGTGCACATGGCTTGATGAGATCTTCCGCAATTGTATGGGGCTTCTTGGATTTGGCTACTTTATATGCCACTTGGTATGAAGCAAGAATTAGTGGTTTTTGAACAGAAATGAAACCTAATTTTGGAAGAGTTCCTTGTGAATCAAAACGAGCTTTTTTGATTTTCAATGACCCAGCATCATGTCCTTCAACATCAGCTCCGCCATGCTTGTTCTTGAAGTGCTCTTGAAGCTTGGATGGCTTCAGATTTGAGTTGGAAAACACAACGCTACAAAGAATGCACTGGGGTTTTTGCAAGACATCATTTCCTGTTATGCAAGTGAAATCAAATCACACATAGTCATCATTCCATTTCCTTTTTTTTGACATGAAGGGTTAGGGGTAAAGAGAAAAATATGAGCTAATATGAGAAAAACGATCTGACTAAGTCAGGGATGACCGCTTTACTCAACCAGACACGCCTATAGCAAAGTATCATGAGAAATATGCTTGTGAATATTATATTATGATATTATCTGCGGTTATGCCAAGATAAATCATCAGGTGGAAATGCTACGGGGACAGTACACGATTCAATAGACTACTCTTTACTGAATTTACACACCTACTTCCGATGATTACCAGAGATATGAACTCCCATCACACGATTCAAAGTCCTCGGTGCTAAACATGATACCTCAACTAACACAATTCAAAATTATCAACGATTCAAGAAAAAACCTTTGAAATTCAAAAATTTCCTTAATGCATTGAGACAAATACGAATGAATGACTTCAGCTGCTTTTTATCAAAATACGGCTTTTTAAAATTTTATAATTGAATAATTTACCTACTGTCTGCAGGTTTGGTTTTAATGCAAAGTTGTTACTTGATGGTTGATTCGAGATGTATAAAGATTTTGGCATTATGAGATGGTTTTTAACTCTGAGATGTAACCTTCTAGCTAACATTGATGAGACTCCTCAACTCTGAAGTGTAAGTCCCAGGTAACAGAATCCTCAATGCTGACTCGGGCAGCGGGAGGCTGGACTGAGTTTACGTCTCTCTCGACTCGGGCAGCGGGAGACTGGAGTGTGCTTGGGACAAACGTTACTACCACTTCTCAAGGCACACTGGCGCTGGCTGAGTGCGGCACCTTATCCAACGCCTCTGGAAATCTAAGTAAATAATGTCCATCTGCTTCCCTCTATCCACAGTGCTTGTTACATCCTCAAAGAACTCCAGTAAGTTTGTCAAACAGGACCTGCCTTTGCTGAATCCATGCTGCGTCTGCCTGATGGATCCATTTCTTTCCAGATGCCTCGCTATTTCTTCTTTAATGATAACTTCAAGCATTTTCTCAACTACAAATGTTAAACTAACTGGCCTATAGTTACCTGCCTTTTGCCTACATCCTTTTTTGAACAGTGGCATGAGATTTGACATCTTCCAATCCACCCGAACCTCCCCAGAGTCCAGAGAATTTTGGTAAATCATCACCAAAGCCTCTACTATAACTTCTGCCATTTATTTCAGTACCTTGGTTTGCATTCCATCCGGACTAGGGGACTTAACCATCTTCAGGCCCACAAATCTGCTCAGCACTACCTCTTTACAATAGCTATCACTAAAGAGGTCCTCACCTCACATCACATCCATAACATCTCTCTTTGGCATGTTAGACATGTCCTCCGCAGTGAAGACAAGCACAAAATAGTCATTCAAAGCCTCTGTCGTTTCCTCGCTACTCAATATCAATTTCCCCTTCTCATCCTCCAAGGGTTCTGCGTTCACTTTAGCCACCCTTTACTGCTTTATATAATTATAAACACTTTTACTATCCATTTTTATATTTTGTGCTAGTTTATTCTCATAATCTTTCTTCCCTTTCTTTATTGTTTGCTTAGTGGTTCTTTGTTGCTTTTTGAAGATCTCCCAATCTTCCACTACCCTTGGTGATTTTGTATGCAAAAGCTTTTAGTTTGATGGCTTCTTTTATTTCCTTAGTTATCTAAGGCAGGCTCTCCCCACCCTTACTGTCCTTGCGTTAACTGGAATATACTTTTGTTGAGCACAGTGAAAAATCCCATTGAAAGTCTTCCACTGTTCCTCCACCATCCCACCATAAACCATGTGTTCCCAGTCTACACTAGCCAAATCCTCCCTCATCCCATTGTAGTCTCCATTGTTTAGGCAATATACACTGGTTTTGAATCGAACTATTGCACCCTCCATTTGGATGAGAAACTCAATCATACTATGATCACTCTTTCCAAGAAGATCCCTAACTACAAGATCACTAATTTTACCTGCCTCATTGCACAGGACCAGATCTAAGATTGCACATTCCCTTGTAGGTTTATTAACATGTTGTCAAGAAAGCCATCATGGATGCATTCTATGAAGTCCTCCTCAAGACTGCCTCGGCCAATTTGATTCGCCCAATCTATGTGCAAGTTAAAGTCCCCCATGATAACTGCTGTTCCATTCTGACATACCTCAGATATTTCTCTGTTTATTGCCTGTGCCACTGTAATGTTATTATTCGGTGGCCGATAGACAACCCCCACCAGTGATGCTTTTAACTATTCCTAATCTCAACATTCTGCTCCTTAGATCTTATATCATCTCTCACTATCTCTCTGATCTCACCTTTAATTAAGAGCACTACCCCACCTCCCTTACCTTCCTGCTTTTCCTTCTGTATTACCTGATATCCTTGGATATTTAATTCCCAATCCTCTCCAGCCTGCAACCACATCTTTGTAATGGCCACTAAACCATACCCCTTTGTACTGATTTGTGTCACAAGTTCACTGACCTTGTTTAGAATACTAGGGCATTCGAATAAAGTGCCTTTACACTCATTGAACTTTTAAAATCTTGTACTCATTTTCTCTTTTGCACTTGACTTTTCCTTACTCCACTCGTTTCTCTTTTTTATCTTTTGCTTTGCTTTATCTTTATCCACACTTTTCCCTTTTACTTTATCCATATTTTTCTCCAATCTGTTGAATCCAGCCCCCAACTATTTAGTTTAAAGCCCTATCCACAGCCTCAGTTACGCGATTCGCTCGGATCCAGGTCCCATCACGGTTCAGGTGGAGCCTGTCCCATTGGTACAGCTCCCTCCTTCCCAATACTGCTGCCAATTTCCCATGGATTCAAACCCACTTCTCCCACACCAATTCTTGAGCCATGCATTTAACTCTCTAATCTTCTTGACGCTATACCAATTTGCATATGGCTCAGGTAGTAACCCAGAGATTACCACTTTCTTGGTTCTGCTTTTTAATTTAGTCCCTTGCTGCTCAAATCCCCTCAGCAGAACCTCTTTCCTCATTCTGCCTATGTCATTGGTACCCACATGGACCACGACAACTGGATCTTTCCCCTCCCATTGTAAATTTCTCTGCAGGTCAGATAAGATGTCCTGAACCTAGGCATCAGGGAGGCAGCACAGCCTTTGGGATGCTCTATCCTCACGACAGAGAACTCTGTCTATTCCCCCGACTATACTATCCCCAATTACCACTATATTTCTCTTCTCTCCCTCTCTTGAACGGCTCCCTGAATTACAGTGCCACAGTTAGGTTGCTCGTCCTTCCTACAGCCCCCACACTCATCCAGACAGGGAGCAAGAACCTCAGACTTGTTGGACAAGCTCGAGGGCTGAGGCTGCTCCAGCACTGTTCCTTGGATCCCACTACCCACCTCACTCGCAGTCACACCCTCGTCCCTGACCACAGACTGAATCTGATGCAGCTAATCTAATGGGTGTGAGTACCTCCTGAAACAGAGAATCCAGGTAACTCTCCCCCTCCCTGATGTGCCGCAGTGGTTGAAACTCAGATTTCAGGTCATCTACTTTGAGCCTGAGTTCCTCAAGCCACCGACAGATATGGTCATCAGGAACCACAAAGGGGTACACCAGCTCCCACGTCATGCAGCTACAACACATCACCTGATCCTGCATTATCCCTACTTTATTTAATTAGCTGTAATTCAGAGACTTTTTATTCAAACACCACAATGGCCTTACCTGCAACTTACCTGTGCCTCCCTGCCATAGCCTCAGGTTCCCACTCCTACACTAGTCCACTCACACAATGCCGCTCTGCTTTGACCCTGCTTTACTGTTATTTGCTCCCGCTAATGTCTCGTGAATTGATTGGTTTGCTGCTAATGCACTGAGCAAAACGTTCCTTTTTAAAACACTTTTCACCGACCTGTGCCACGCTCTCACTCTCTGCGAATCCATTGGTCTGCTGCTATTGAAACGTTGCTCCTCCAGACTAGGGATTCTCAATCTTTTTTATGCCAAGGACCAATGCCATTAAGCAAGGGGTCCATGAACCCCAGGTTGGGAACTCCTGCTCCAGACCGTTGAGCACAACACAGTACGTACCACTCACACACAACACAAAGTAATATTATTACAAATAAACTAACAAATAATAAAATATATTCTAGAAGATTGACATATAGCTTAAAATGCATTTACATCATGTTAAAAATAATCACTATAATGATACTGCCATTACAAATAATGAATATATTCTAGAAGACTGACATTCATTTGTTGGAGACAGAAGATACTGCAGATGCTGGAATCAGAAGTAAAACAAAAGGTGTTGTAGTAACTCAAGGAATCAGGCAGCATCCATGGAGGGAACTGGACAGCAGACATTTTGGATTGAACCAAAACGTTGACTGTCTTTTTCCTTCCACAGATGTTGCCTGACCTACCAGTGCCTTTGGTGTGGTTCAGTCATCATTCTGGTTTGCTTCCTATGTAGCTGGTCTTCCCCACCTGGGATCCAAGGACCCCTTGGTTAATGGTAGAGGCCCTTGGCATTAAAAAGGTTGGAAACCCCTGCTTTGTAGGTTCAGGCAGGGTCCTTACTGTCAAAGGACTAGTTACAAGATGGCACAAGCCAAGAGTATGAGTGACAAAGCATCCTTTTTATTACCGAGAGTATCACACAAACTGCTGGAGGAACTCAGTAGGTCAGGCAGGAACCATGAAGAGACACGGACACTCAACATCTGGACAAGGGACTCAACCTGTTTTCTGCTCATCTTTTGATCAAACCTTCTTTTCTGCTTCTAGTAAAAGCACCATAATCCCCATCCTCAGAGCCCAGCTGACCTACTGCCTGTGAATTTATCTTCTTGCATGATGTTTTCCTAGGCAACATCTCAAAGAAAAAATAGGAACAGCTTCCAATATCAATGGCACTGAGGAACAGCATCATCGTTCACCAACAATGTCCATAGTTTGGTAGTCCTCATGTTTGAAACATCTAGTTATGAAACTCGAATCAGAATGTGAGAAAGAACACAGGCAAATGAAGAGCTTGATGAAATACACACTTTAGGATGATAACTTTATTAAAACTCTGACACTGATGTATCACCCTTCAGTAGTACAAATGAAAATCTCTGTGAAGTGCATTTTGCTTAAGTTTCTAGAACACAGAACAGAGAACATTAAACATTACAACACAGCAACCGACCCTTCAGCCCTTGATGGACCCAGGAACACAACCTCCATACTTCACATCATACAAGTCAGTGATAATAAATCTGATTCTAATGTCTGTGCCGACCATTGCACCAATTCCACAACCGATGGATTCATTTTCAAGCACTCTACCACTCATATTCTCAGTATTATTTACTTGCTTATTTATTTTTTATTATTTGCACAGTTTGTCTTTTGTATATTGGTTGTTTGTCAGTCTTTGTGTGCAGTTTTTCATAGAAGCTACTGTATTTCTTTCTTCTACTGAGAATGGCTGCTAGAAAATGAATCTCAGGGTTGTATACAGTTACATATAGTATGTGTACTTTGATACCAAATTTACCTTGAATTTAGAAGCTTCTGAATTTTGACCATAATGTCATTTTAAACTGCACAACTACCTGCTCATGGTCTATATCTCTCCATCCCCGTTTGCCCAAATACCTCCAATAAATCCGATTGTTTTTGCAAAACTATCTCCTTTACAGAAGAGCTACAGTGAAATGTTTCTTACTGTTTGATCAGCAAGCTTGTTCCAGGCTGTTTTCCGTGAGTTCAGCGAATGACCCTTCCTCAAAATTGGAGCAGCTAAACTCATTCAATGCTCAATCACCTACAGCCTGAAACCTTGAAAAAGTAGATTTTCCTATTCCTCATTCAAATGTCAATTGCCTCATTGAATAGGTTATAATATTCCAGAAACATCCATAGTCTCAAAGTTTCAAATGTAATTTTTTAATCGTTTTCCATTAGAATCTTGCTTGGTCTATTTCTGTGGAACAATTTAGTATCTGGATCAGTTGGACTTAACACTTTATTCCAAATGTGAATAAACATAAGAAACTCTCTGAACAGGTGCTTTTTCAGACAAAACATTCATCAGTGACATGACCTCACTTTTTTTTATTGTTTCTGTTTTTGCGCTATTTATTTTTAATTTAACTATTTAATATACATATATACTTACTGTAATCCTATTTTTCTATGTTTATCATGTACTGCATTGTACTGATGCCACAAAGTTAACAAATTTTACATCATACGCCAGTGATATTAAACCTGATTCTGATTCATTGGAAGCCACAGTTCCTTTATGGAATCCAACGCCATTGATCTCCTGCGCTGTTCCTCCTCAGCTTTCAACAGACCAAGCGTAGACCCTGCCCCATGAATCGCCAACGTATAACTTTGTGTGGTTCCTGAAAGGAAAACAAAACCAGAGATTCATGGCAATTTCTCAGTTCAAACAAGTGAAAGAGACAGTGCAGAGTGAACATTAGTTCATGCTCACTCGAAACAGAACTAAGGCAAGATGAGTGAGCAACTCAGAGCTTGGCTTTATCATTAGACCATAAAATATTGGAGCAGAATTAGGCCATTCAGCCCATCAAGACTCTCTCCATCATTCCAACATGGCTGACTTTTTCAACTCCATTCACTGGCCTTCTCCACATGCACTCTGTTCTGTGCTGAACTGATGCTGAGGCAGTGGCCTGCTCCAGGCTTCAAGTTTGTGGACTTTTTGTTTTGAATTCTATTTGCTTTTTTAAAATTGTTTTTTCTCTCTCTCTCAACCCCCCCACCCCCCACCCACACACACATACACACACACACATTGGGTATATGACGATTTTTTAAAAATAGGTTCTTCTGGGTTTCTTTATCTGTGGTTGCTTATAAGGAGACAAATCTCAAGGTTGTATAATGTATACATACTTTGATAATAAATGTACTTTGAACTTTTTGAACTTTGATCTCCTTTACTAATCAATTTTGGCCTTAAATACACCTAATGACTTGGTCTCCACAGCTGTCTGTGACAATGAATTCCATAGATTCGTCATCCTCTGGCTGAAGTAATTCTTCCTCCTCACAGTTCTAAAGGGATTCTGAGGCTTTGCCCTCAGATCCTATATTATCCTAGTAATAGAAATCTCCATATCCGCTCTCTCCGGTCCCTTTAGATTTAAAATTATTTATCACACAGTGAAATCCGGTGTTTGTATCGATGATCAACACAACTAAGAATTGCGGATGGCAGTCCGCAAGTGTCAGCATAAAATTTTGGCACCAGCATAACATGCCCCCAATGCTCAGCAAAATAGCTCTAAACACAACAAAACAGAACACAACTGACAAAGCAATGACAACAGCAAAACAAGCCCCTTTCCTCCCTCTTTCCTTCCCTTCAGAATTTAGTAGTTTCAATGATATCCTCTGATTTCCATTGACTACAGACCCAAAGGCATCTAACACTCCTCGAAGGTCAGCCCTCTCACATCCTAACCAGTTCTATTCCGCAGAGCCCTCAGAGAAGGAAATGATGATGCTCTACGTTGGAACTCTACTTCAGATTCTGACCCAAAATATCAACAGTTCCTTTCCTTTCACCAATGCTGTTCAGCCCTCTGAGTTCCTCCACCAGATTTTGTGCTGATCCAGACTCCAGCACTGCTGTCTCTAGTGCCTCTAAGGTCATTTACAATACAGAAGCTTTGCATTCTGATCTTTCACTCTTAACACTTCCCACACAGAGGTGTAAGGAGCATATTCAGGACAGAACCAGTCACAGGAGAGCTGCAGTCAGATGCTGCCCTCATCCACCCTTGAACATCTCAAACAAGTCATGGGAAAAGACCAGACTGCACTTTCATTCAAGTATGATCTTTGAAAAGAAAATCCATCCCACTGCAGTAGAGTGGCTACTCAGCGTCCGAGTGAAGCTTCGTCTCTCTGTGATTTGCTTCATGAAACTTGAGCTATATGAAGAAGCAACCTCTTCTCCTGGAGTGAGGTAGATATGGAATAAGATGCCAAAGGAAGAGACAATTACATTGTATAAAAGGCATTTAGACAGGATCACGGATAGAAAAGGCTTAACGGGGATTGGGGCCCAAACACAGGAAAATGGAATTAGCTTGGATAGACATCTTGGTTGACATGGATGAGTGGGCTGAAGGGAAGTGGAATTGAAATTTGTTTCTCATTGTCACATGTACCAAGTTACAGTGAAAGGCATGTCCTGCATACTGTTCAGAAAAAAACGATACATTAAAACGTTGAAATAAAGCGATAACAGAAAAGTAGAATAAAGTATAATAGCTAAGGAGAAAGTATGGTGCAGGTAGACAATAAGGTATCACACAAGGTAGATTGTGAGAGCAAGAGGCCAGTTTCTGACCATTAGAACAGCCAATAAACACAGAACAAGTACTACAATCTAAATACAATTTGGTGAGGTAAACTATAAAAGATGCTGACAGTCTTATTCTGGAATAATTGTTCTCTATGCTCTTTCATCACATCCACCTTCAACTGTGACGCCACTAAAAACAATCCAGTCTTGGTTCTCAAAAGGACTTGCATTTTCAACTTAAGCCTTGTCAAAGAGCTACAGATAGTGCCTATGATGGAGCTGGCTGAGTTTAGAACTCTTCTAACCCTGCACTAGTCCCTCCATACCCACCTCTTGATGATCATTTCATGAAGTTTTTCTAGTCCCTCTCTCAGCCCATCTCCTATTATGGTCAGGTGCCATGGGGTTGAGGAACCTAATTCACTCCATTGATTCTGTGTTGTACAACTTTTTCATTTTCTGAATGAAAAGGATTCTAGATTGGAGGACTGAAGGATTTTAAGGTGAGAAAGTGATGAGGAACAAGAGATCCATCTTCACTAACCTGGGAGAACACACACGAGAACAATGTGAGGCTTCTCTTCTCCTCATTTGCTCTCTGTTAACCCCAAGAATTAGGTGGCAGGCAAATATAATTCAACAAATCCACAGCTGCCCAGTGGCTGCAGATATTCTACATAGCTTCAGACCCTCAAAACTACTGAGCAATGCACACAAAATGCTGACGGAACTCAGCAAATCAGGCAGCATCAATGGAGGGAAATAAACATTTCACATTTCTTGTCAAGACTCTTTATCAGGACCAAAATGTCCCCCTCCATAGATGCTGCCTGTCCTGTTGAGTTCCTCCAGCATTTTATGTGCTGCTCTGGATTTCCAGCATCTGTAGAATTTCTTGTGCTCAAAACCTTTGGCCCAGTTAGCATTCCTCTGAATGTTTGCTTCAATCCAGGAACAAACACACATTGCTTGATGATCAGAGCAGTTTCCAAAATACTATAAGACCATAAGATATAGGAGCAGAAGTAGGCTGTTTGGCCTATCCAGTTTGTTCCGCCATTCAATCATGGGCTATTTCAATTCTTCCTGTCATCCCCACTCCCCTGCCTTCACCCCATACCCTTTGATGCCCTGGCTAATCAAGAACATATCTATCTCTGCCTTAAATACACCCAATGACCTGGCCTCCACAGCCACTCGTGGCAACAGATTCCACAGATTTACCACCCTCTGACTAAAGTAATTTCTCCGCATCTCAGTTCTAAAAGGACGCCCTTCAATCCTGAAGTTGTCCCTTTTTGTCCTAGAATCCCCTACCATGGGAAATAACTTTGCCATATATAATCTGTTCAGGCCTTTTAACATTCAGAATGTTTCTATGGGATCCCCCCTCATTCTTCTGAACTCCAGGGTATACAGCTCAAAAGCTGCCAAATGTTCCTCATATGATAACCCTTTCATTCCTGGAATCATTCTCGTCAATCTTCTCTAAACCCTCTCCAATGTCAGTATATCTTTGCTAAAATAAGGAGCTCAAAACTGTACACAATACTCCAAGTCTGGTCTCACCAGTGCCTTATAAAGCCTCAACATCACATCCCTGCTGTTATATTCTAAACCTCTAGAAATAAATGCCAACATTGTATTCACCTTCTTCACAACCAATGCAACCTGGAGGTTAACCTTTAGGTATCTTGCACAAGGACTCCCAAGTCCCTTCACATCTCCGCATTTTGAATTCTCTCCTTATCTAAATAATACTCTGCCCATTTATTTCTTCCACCAAAGTGTATGACCATACACTTTCTAACACTGCATTTCATTTGCTACTTCTTTACCCATTCTCCTGAACTATCTAAGTCTCTCTGCAGGTTCTCTGTTTCCTCAACACTACCCCCTCCCCTATCTTTATATCATTGGCAAATTTAGCCATAAATCCATTAATATTGTAGTCCAAATCATTGACGTACACTGTAAAAAGCAGCAGTCCCAACACCGACCCCTGTGAAGCACCATTGGTAACCGGCAGCTAGCCAGAATAGGATCCCTTTATTCCCACTCTCCGTTTTCTGCCGACCAGCCAATGCTCCACCCACACTAGTAACTCTCCTGTAATTCCATGAGCTCTTATCTTGCTAAGTAGCCTCATGTGTGGCACCTTGTCAAAGGCCTTTTGAAAATCCAAGTACACCACGTCTACTTCATCTCCTTTGTCTACCCTGCTTGTAATTTCCTCAAAGAATTTCAGTAGGTTAGTCAGGCTGGTTTTGGCCTATCTGTCACATGCCTCTAGGGACTCTGTAATCTCATCCCAAACATTCGATTCCAACAGCTTCCCAACCACTGATGTCAGACTAACAGGTCTGTAGGTTCCTTTCTGCTGCCTTCCACCCTTCTTAAATAGCGGAGTAACATTTGCAATTTTCCAGTCATCCTGTACAGAATATATCAATTCTTGAAAGATCATTGTTAATGCCTCCGCAACCTCTCCAGGTACTTCCTTCAGAACCTGAGGGTGCATTCATCAGGTCCAGGAGATTTATCCACCCTCAGACCATTAAGCTTCCTGAGCACCTTCTCAGTCGTAATTTCTACTACACAAACTTCACTTCCCTGACACTCTTGAATGTCCAGTATACTGCCGATGTCTTCCACTGTGAAGACTGATGCAAAATATGCAGTTAGTTCCTCTGCCATCTCTGCATCTCTCATTACAATATCTCCAGCATCATTGTGTATTGGTCCTATATCTACTGTCGACTCCCTTTTACCCTTTATATACTTAAAAAAAGTTTTTAGTATCTTCTTTGATTTTAGTCACCAGCTTCCTTTCATAATTCATCTTTTCCTTCCTAATAACCTTCTTAGTTTCCTTCTGCAAGTTTTTTAAAGCTTCCCAATTCTCTATCTTCCCACCAGCTCTGGCTTCCTTGGATTACCTCCCTTTTGTTTTTACTTTGGCTCTGACTTCAGTTATCAGCCACGGTAGTGTCCTTCTTCCCTTCGAAAATATCTTCTTATTTGAAATATATCTGTCATGCATTTTCCTCATTTTTCACAGAAACTCCAGCCATTGCTTCGCTGCTGTTCTTCCTGCTAGTGTCCCTTTCCAGTCAACTTCGGCCAGTTCCCCTCTCATGCCATTGTAATTTCTTTTATTCCACTGAAATACCGATGCATTGGATTTTATTTTTTTTCTCTCAAATTTCAATGTGAACTCGATCATATTGTGATCATTGTTCCCTAAGGATTCCTTAACGTTAAGCTCTCTTATCACCTCCAGATCATTGCACAACACCCAATCCAACACAGCTGATCCCCTAGTGGGCTCAACAAGTTGTTCTAAAAAGCCATCCCTTAGACATCTCACAAATTCTCTCTCTTGAGGTCCGGTACTGACCTGGTTTTCCCAATCCACTTTCATGTTAAAATCCCCAAAGGTTATCATGACATTGCCTTTCTGAAATGCTTTTTCTATCTCCTGCTGTAATTTGTAATCCACATTCCAGCTGCTGTTTGGAGGCCTGTATACAACTGTCATTAGGGTCCTTTTACCCTTGCCATTTCTTAACTCAACCCATAGAGACTCTACACCTTCCAACCCTATGTTATCTCTTTCTAATGATTTAATATTATTTCTTATACACAGAGCTACACCACTCTCTCTGCCTACTAACCTATCTTTCCAACACATCGTATATCCTTGGACGTTCAGCTCCCAATGGCAGCCATCCTTTAGCCAAGTTTCAGAGATGGCCACAAAGTCGTATTCGCCAAACTGTAGCTGAATTTCAAGATCATCCATTTTATTCCTTATGCTGCGTGCATTCAAATATAACACTTACAGTCCAGTATTTGTTGTTTTCTGCTTTAACTGCACCATGCCTCTGTTGTCCTGTAACTCATGCCACTGGCTGTGATTAAGCTTCATCTCCTGCCTGTTCTTTCTATAATCTCTGTTGCACGCTATCTTCAATTTATTTCTGTTTTCTCCCTTACTCAACACTATCACTCCAGTTCCCATCCCTTTGCCACATTAGTTTAAACCCTCCCTAACAGCTCTACTAAATGTGCCCACTAGGATATTGGACCCCTTTGGGTTCAGGTGTAACCCATCCTTTTTGTACAGATTGTACTTCCTCCAGAAGAAGCCCGAATGATCCAGGAAACTGAAGCCCTGCCCCCTACACCAGTCTCTCAGCCACACGTTAATACGCCTGATCATGCTACTTGTGCTCTTGTTAGCACATGGCACAGGCAGCAATCCTGAGATTACTACCTGGAAGCCCTGCTTTTCAGCTTCCTTCCCAAGTCCCTGAATTTTCTCTTCAGGACCTCCTCCTCTTTTCTACCTATGTCACTGGTACCAACGTGTACCAAGACTTCTGGCTGATCACCCTCTCCCTTCAGAAAACTCTGCACCCGATCCGAGAAAACCCATACCCTGGCACCTGGGAGGAAACACACCATGCGGGTATCTCTATCAGGCTCACAGAATCTCCTGTCTGTTCCCCTCACTACGGAATCCCCTATGACTACCTACTTTAATTTCCTTCAATTAACTCTGTTGCCAGCCTCCAGTGGAAGCCAGTCTTCATATTGTCACCTTTGTAGGGTCTCAACCCAAAACACTGGTCATCTCTCCACATCTATAGAGCTGCCTGACCTGCTGAGTTCCTCCAATCGTTTGATTTTTGCTCCAGATTCCAGTGTGTACAGTCTCTCGTGTCTCCATGAAGTCACTTCCCTCACCGGTGGGTATTACATTTTAAGTTGTGCCATACCTCACTGTGTCTGCTCTTGACTCCAGGCCTTTGATGGGGCTGTGTAGCTCAATTTAAAAACTATACAAAAAATCTCTCAGCAAAGGCCATCAGCACCATGCTGATACAGGCTCTTCAACATATGGGGCACCACTGTAGCGTAGCACGATGCTGTTACATTACTGATGATATGTCCTAGTGCACACCAGGTTAATTAAGCCATGTGGTGTTGGACCACGTTAATGAAAGGCATGGGCCAGATTAAAGAGGCTCCACTACCCTGTCCAACACAGCCCCACACACTATACTCCACAACCTTTTACTCTCCTAGACCAACATATACAACCCCAACCCTACTCTTAAGTTCAGAGTTCAATTTGGTATCCTCTGTAAGAAATTTGTACATTCTTCTTGTGGCGCGTGGGTTTCCAAAGCCATACCAGTGAGTAGGTTAATTGAAAATTGTCCTGTGATTAGGTTAGGGTTAAAACAGTAGCTTGCTGGGTGATGTAGCTGGTTGTGCTGGAAGAGGCGATTCTGTGCTCTCTCTCTAAATATAAACATATAAAGTCTGAAGTCTTGAAGAAGGGACTCAGCACAAAATTTTATTTCACATGTAAAATATGAAGTACTTTTAACCAGGCAAAAACTACAAGATAACACAAGGTAATTAAATGATGAAATGGGAAGTCATTTGGAATGGTCAAAGTTAGACCCAATCCTCCTTCCCTGTCAGTTTCTCTCGGGTGAATGTAAACAAGACAGAGGGTGAGAGGGTGAAGCACTGACCACTCTGAGTTTCTCTGACATAAATGGCTTCTGACCCAAAGTCACCTACAGTGAAAGTGGGTGTTGAAGATAGGGAGGATGAAGCAGCCATGAACGTAGAAGAGGTTGAGAAAGTTTCTGCTGCAAAATGAGGGAGACGTTACCTGGAGATGGCCAAAGCTGTGACTGCAGGGCTCTTTGTGTTCTGCCTCCCTGACTGCCTACTGGTTCTGTTCAGTTTCTGACAAAGCACAAGGCATCGTTCCCATCGATAACCAGCTGTAGATAAATATTAAAAAGATGGTCAGTACGGGACGTCACCATAGTGTAGCTGTTAACAGCACCAGTGATCAGTAATCTGGGTTCTATTCCCACTGCTGTCTGTAAGGAGTTTGTACATTCTCCATGTGAACGCATGGGTTTCCTCTGGGTGCTCTCGTTTCCTCCCACATTCAAAAGGCATACAAATTGGGATTAGTAAATTGCAGGCATGTTCTGTTGGTGCCAAAGGCAAGGTGACACTAACAGACCCTAGCAAATCCTCAGATTGCGTTAGTCATTGACACAAATGGTGTATTTCATTGCATGTTTCAACGTATTTGAGACAAATAAAACTATTCTTTAATCTTTCAGTATTTTAGAGAAGCCAGTCAATACGGCAGATACCACTTTAATGTAAAGCCTGGGAGGAGGGTATGGAGCTCCTGGGATGGCCAGCCATCAAGATCCCCATCTCAGCCTCACCAGTGTAGTCTAAGGGAAAGTGAAGCAATACATTTGGCACCAGCTTGACTGCAGGAACTGCTGGAAGGGTGTTCAGTGACATCCAGCTGCCTTAGGGACTCCACTCCAGATTTTCTGTCTGGGTTTACTCCCTTAACCTTCGTCTCTCCCAAGGCTGTCCACAAGGCAGTGGAGTTATTTACCCATAGCTGAGGCAATAATCAACCAATTAGAATTACCAGGTAACGCTGATTGTAAACCAAGCTTAATGGCAGCCTTCTTAGAAATGGGATTAATGACCGCCTGCTTAGTAATGGGAATGGATATCCCAACTCGATTATGCTTTAATTTGAGCCCTGCTTCAGATATGTGCATTATTTAACAGCTTCTAAGTTGCAAGTCTCTTCAACAGTGAAAATACAGTCCCGTGTTGTTTCAGTCTATTCAACTAGCTCTTCCCTCTGTGAGCCCAACAAGATTTCTGTACCAAAGTCATATCTCACGCTTGCCCTTTTTAGTCAAGATATTGAGTTCAAAGGTCTTATAAAGCTTTACAAAACTCTAGCTAGGCTGCACCTGGAGTATTACATGCAGTTCTTATTACCCCATTACAGGAAGGATGTCAAGGCTTTGGAGAGGTTGCAGAGGAGATTTACCAGGATGCTGCCTGGTTTAGAGGCCATGTGCTGTAATGAGAGGCTGAATAAACTTGGGTTGTTTTCTCTGGAGTGCCAGAGGCTGAGGGGAGATCTGATCGAGGTTCTTAAGATAATGAGAAGTATAGGTAGAGTAGAGAGGGAGTATCTTTTTCCCAGGGTTGAAATGTCTAATACCAGAGGGCATGCATTGAAGGTGAGAGGGGATGGTTTCAAAGGAGCTATAAGGGGCAAGTTGTTTTTTGTTTTACACGGAGAGTGGTGGTGGAGGCAGAAGCATTATAGACTTTTAAGAGATGTTTAAATAGGTACATGAATATGAAGAAAATGGAAGGATATGGATATTGTGTATACAGAAGAGATTAGTTTAGTTCGCCATTTGATTACTAATTTAGTTGCTTCATCACAACATTGTGAGCCAAAGGGTGACTTCCTGTGCTGTGTTCTCTGTTCTATTACAGGCCAAAGGGCCTTTCCTGTGTTGTACTGCTTTGCGTTCTAAGTCAGATGGGCTTATGTCCTTCCCTGTGAATGGAGAGAGAAGAGCCTATGTAGGGAGTAAAGGGAGCACTGGATTCAGATGTTGGTACAGCTTGTAGGGTCCTGACCGAAGGTGCTGTCCGTGAGGAGTTTGCATGTTCCCCCTGTTAATGTGTGGGTTGTCTCCTGGTATTCTGGTTTCCTCCCACCTTCAGTAGGTGTATGTGTTAGTATGTTCATTGGCTAGTGTTGATCTTTCCCACCCTCTCAGCTTCACCTGTCACCTTTCCCTCCCCCACCTTTTTATTCAGGCACCTTTCCCTTCCTTCTCTGTACTGAGGAAG